>NW_006271969.1:796959-1068211 GCF_000225605.1 Cordyceps militaris CM01
GGGGGACTTGATCAGTCGTTTACGGGCCGCCGGCCCAAGGTTGCATCGAGAACCATGTGGTGGTGCGCTCCTAATAATAGGCATGTTACAGCATCCCACAAACCCCTGGCTTGTATCTCTTCTCCATGCAGTACGACGTATAACAGCCCAAATGGTTGTGATACGTGCGATCAAGTCGCAGCGCGCTCGCTCTCGGAGTCGGCGCGCACGATTGGTGATTCATATCAGGTCAAGGGCCCTTAAAAATAGTAAGAAAAAAAAGAAGAAGAAAAGGTAGGACCACCCGGCAAAACACCCCGGCATCTTGTCGGGTTGGTCGTCTCGCGTAATGCACTGCAACCAACTAGCCGGAGCCCCCCGAGACCGTGAATGAGAGGACGGACACTGGTCACACCCGCAAGACCCGGGTAGCAGAGCCCGAGGACCAACAACCCCCCCCCCCCCCTTCCGAGTAAGAAAAGTGAGATGAAAAGTATCAATTTTTACCCGGCGAGCCTATAGGAAGCCGTCGGGGCATCTTCCGCGTCCGATAGACAACCGCCCCTGTCCATGCAAGAAAGCCTGTTGTCGCCAAAGGTCTTACCTTTTTTTTACCCAAGCCCATCGGCATCGTCCGAAAAGCAAAAAAAAAAAAACAAGAAAACCAATGACTTTTCCGCATCACAAAAAGCCACAAAGAAGCAACAGCCGACGCGACTTACAACCCTTGACTGTGTGTGATCAACATCCTTGGGAAGGAAGGGGGGGGGGGACAACTCAGCAGCAGGCTTCGCTTCCGAAGCAATCCTACCACGTTCATGCTGCCTCGTCCCCCCCGCACATTGGCTGGTTGTTGCCCATCTGTCCATGCACGAACACGCGGTCTTGGCATACATAATATACTCGGCTTGTATGGCGCCGGGCGCCTTGCAGGTCTAGCCGCCTCTATATTCTAAGTGAACTGTGAAAGCAAACAGCCCAATCCTCCAAAAGAAAACGTATAAAAAAAAGACCAACAAAGATGCTTCAGGCGCATCTGATACGAAAACCTTGCTCCCATGGCGCCGCATTTCTCCTCCATCATTTGAGACATTACTGAAGCCAGCCAGACAGCACCCACGATCCAGCACCAACCGAGTGAACGCGCAAGGTAACTGATACACAGCAAAAAAAAAAAGCCATGGCGTTGCGCCAGGTCAGTCGGCAGCAACCAACCAGCTTCGACAGCGTGTGGGCGTACTGCAGCCGCATCCCTCTGCTGGTTGCATGGCAGGCTGCATATTTGCCAACGAACCGTCATCACTTGGCGGCTTTCATGGCCGCCTTTCTGCGCTTCTTCTCCGCCGCCCTGATCAGAGCCCGCTTGATGTCTGGCTGTTCCACGGTTTCGGGGTCGTAGTACGTCGGCGCGATATCCTGCAGAGTTGATCCCGGTTAGTACATGATGCCCTAACCTTGCATCAAGGGCGCGAACGAGGGGAGTGTGGCAAGAGGAAAGATAAGAAAACAAGGAGCAAATCAACAACGGGAATAGCTTACCAATAACCACTCCGGGCGGATACCCGTGCAGGTGCGGATATATTGCTTCGACGTCAGGACAAACTCGTGGTACACGACCCAGTCAAACTCGGTCCGCAGCACCGTCGACGGGTGGATCAGCACGGCCTGGTCGTCCTTGACGGTCCGGTAAATCTTGCCCGAGCTCTCCTTCATGGCGACCTGCATGAAGAACCCCGAGAGCAGCGAGCGGCGAATGTTGGTGTAGTAGTTCTTGTCCTCAAACGGCGTCGACACGAGCGGCAGGCCCTGTACCTCCATGATGCGCTTGAGCTGCGCGCGCACGCTGTCGGCGCTGCCGAGGTGCCGGTGCGAGAGAAAGTGCTCGTGGCACCACTGCTTGACCGCGCCCGGGTCCGACGCCATCTGGCCCTTGAAGGCGTGGTACACGTTGAGCATGGTCAGGTGGTCGCCGTCGGGGTGGCTAAAGTGCGCCTTCATCTCGTCGGCGCGCTTGCGGTTGTTGGCCGGCCGCACAAACACCTGCGGCACCGAGAGCAGCGACGTCAGGCTGAGAATCTCGTTGGAGCAGTAGAATTCCGGCGACGAGATGAGCATCACGGCGAGCGACGGGTCGAGCGGAAATTCGGACGCGAGCGAGCCCAGTGCCGTCAGCTCACCGTCGTCGTCGAGGCACGCTAGGTAGTTGAGCTCTTCGAGCGCGCGCATCATGGTCTCCGGTGCCGGCGGGTCCATCAGGTCAAAGTGCACCAGGTCCTCGACGCCCAGCTTTTTGAGCTCCAGCACCGTGTTGGCGAGATTGGATCGCAGGATCTCTGGGTGCGTCTGCGCAATGAGCTCCTTCTTGAATGCAACTTCCGTGTACAGCCGGAAGCATTTGCCGGGCTTGGTACGGCCCGCACGACCGGCGCGCTGCTGTGCTGACGCCTTGGAGATGGGTGACACGAGCAATGACTCGACTCGGATGCGCGGGTTGTAAATCTTTTGCTTGCTGAAGCCCGGGTCCACGACGTAGACGATGCCGTCAATCGTCAGCGACGTCTCGGCAATGTTGGTCGAGATGATGATCTTGCGGCCGGGGCGCCCGCCCTTGCGGAGCGGCGGCGGCGGCTTGTCAAAGATTTTTTGCTGCTGATGCGGTGGCAGCGTGCCGTAGAGCGGGTAGACGGCGAGCGGGCCGGCGTCAACTTCGCGTATGAGCTCATCGGCCTCGAGGGCAATCTTGCGACAGGAGTCTTCGATTTCGTCCTCGCCCGTGAGGAACAGCAGGATGTCGCCCTCGGGCTCCGAGGCGTGGATCTGCAGGACGGTGCGGATGGCGGCCTCGACGTAGTCCTTTTCGGGCTCGGGCGTGTAAAAGATTTCGACGGGATACGTGCGGCCGGGGACCGCGAGCAGCGGTGCATCGTTGAAGTAGCGTTGAAACTTTTGCGCGTCCAGCGTGGCCGACATGACGATGATTTTGAGGTCCGGGCGGCGCGCGGCAATCTGCTTGAGTAGCGCCATGAGGATGTCGGTCGCGAGCGTCCTCTCGTGCGCCTCGTCGAGGATGATGCAACTGTAGCGCGACATGTCGTGGTCGTGCATCGCCTCGCGTAGCAGCATACCGTCCGTCATATACTTGAGGACCGTCTTGGGACCCGACATGTCATCGAAACGGACACTGTAACCCACCTCCTCGCCGAGCGTCACGTCCATCTCGTCAGCGACACGCTGGGCCACCGAAGTCGCGGCGACTCGGCGGGGCTGCGTGCAGGCGATGAGCTTACGGTTGAGCTGGGGGAGCTCATCGAAGACGACGTATTGCGGGATCTGGGTCGTCTTTCCGGAACCCGTCTCACCGACGAAGACGAGGATCTGGCTCGAGTGGTACTTGTCGAGGAATTCTTGCCTGCAGAAGATCCGGTTAGAATGTAATCAGCGTACACATGTGGGAAATGGCCATACCGTTGCTTGTGGACAGGCAGGTCTCGACGACCTTGCAGAATCTGAAAGTACTTCTGTGTGTGGGGGCGCCCTGTGAAGGGATTCGAGGCCAAATCTTCGGCCGCGGCAGCCTGCTTCGCCGTCGTCGCACGGCGCTTCATGCCCGCCAGAGGCGAGTGTGCCGGCATCTCTTCCGCGCCGTTTTCGTAGTCTTCGTCATCCCCATTCTCGTACATGTGGGCGAGGTACGGGTTCTGCTTCTCCTCCTTCTTCATCTTCTTCCGAGAAGCGCCGTCGAGATCGGCACTGCTTCTCTTGTCGCCGGTACTATCGGGCATGATTTTGCCTTGCAAAATTACAAAGGGCGTACAGATTATGTCGGGCAATTAGAGAAACAGTCGGCAGTGACTCGTTGGCTGGATCGGTTTGGTTGATTCTGAAAATTTTGGGCAGGGACCAGGAAAATCTTTATCGATAAGCAAGCAGCAGTGCATATGGTGAAGCTGTTTGCACTGTGTGAAATCGCCCATGGTAGTACAGAAAAGCCGTAAATTATCTTGAAAATGTCCCGCCCCAGCCAACTTTGGTTCTATCAGCATAGTGCATAGACAATCCCTTCTGGTAGGAAAAAATTGGCATCTTAGGGTAATAAAGTGGCCATGCTGGTCTAGGTATCGATAATCACAACATCGGTCCGCGAGAGCTCCGTCGTTGTCGCACACTGTGCGAGGCCCCATTTCATCCCACCTAATTAGGTCACAATGACTGAAAATATGGCTGGTTGGAACGGTGCTCCTCGGCTTTCGAAACGACTTTGCCAGCGCGTTATTGCTTCTACCAGAGGCCTGGATGCCTGATTTCCAGCTCCAGTGTCAACATCGCAAGTATTTGTCTGGTTGTGGCTTTGAGAGTAGGGCTGCGGAATATTCTGCCTCCACCCGCGCTTTGCCGCCTTTGAGAGTTCTGTTGGCAGTATCAAGATGTCTACGACGGACTATGACCGCAGTTTTTTCAACTTTGGGTACCATGATAGTACCAGAGATACGCCTCTCAGCGACCTTCAATATGGATACCTTTTGAACCAGGGAGTCAGTTTGCTCTTACCCAGCTTACATGAGTGCAACTGACAGTGAGCAGTTCAACTTTGCAGTTGCGCCTATTACAAACCAGAGCTTCAAGAAACGAATATTCAAGCTCGTCAAAGACCACCTGGAATTGTTGGTCAAGTCCAAGTCCGAGGGAACTACTGTTGCCACGGCCGCCCAGGCCGACCCAATCATCCCGCCGCTGACCCCGGAGGACACCAGCTTGTTTCCGTCTCAAGTTGTGAATACCTACACTGGCTGCATTAGCTCTTGGATTGATCTAGCATCGCCAAATCCAATCATAGCAAGCGTCTCGCGACAGGTCTTGAACCTCGAGATTAATTATGCAAGCTTCTGCGGACTTCGCGTCGTCATGATCCCCCCACCGGAACGGGATGCGTCACGAGGTGCTGGTAATTCTGGCCTAGCGCAGTATTCTCGCGCGATTCAGGAAGCACTGACTATCGGAGCCAACATGAGCTTTGCCGTGCAAATGCCCATGTACCGCGAGCCAGGTATCGACGGCGGCGTTGACACTTTGTCCCGCCTCAACCCTGTGTCAGAAGCCTCACCGGCCGCAAAAGGAATCGATATCTTCACCGCATGGGACTCGTGGCACGGTATTCGAAGTGCTTGCAGCTATAACTTGAGGCTTTTCGTCGGCAAGTCAATCCATTGTCCTGTATTGTCGTTTCCTGACTAACAGTCCATAGCCTTGAAAATTCCAAAGGTGATGCCGGAAATGGTACTGCAGAATCGCTGGTTCTCGGAACCTCTCATGTATCTCACTTTTACAACTGATGTTTTCCAAACGAATCAAACAGGCAACCCGACGCTTTCTAAACATCATCAGGCCATGGTGTATTCTTACATGAAACTCAAGGCTGCACCAGGACTCCTGATGCGGAATACGGGACCTGACGTTTCTCATATAAAACGCTATCCGCATAGTGCACTTTCCGAAGACGGCTTCCCGTCACTCTCAGAGCCATTTCCCGAGAAAGAGTCTGCGTCTGAAAAGGACGACAAGGCATCCCCGTTCTTCGAGTACATGCGATGGCTGGAGTCGGGGCAACAAACACCGACAATATTCGAGTCATCCATGCTTACGAACTTCCAAGATTGGCTCCAATCGCCCCTGCAGCCGCTCTCCGATAATCTTGAATCTGCCACGTATGAGGTTTTTGAAGGTGACCCCGTCAAATATAACCAATATGAAGCAGCTACCATGGAGGCGCTGATCGAGTGGAAGACACTCAAGAAGCCAACCTCGAAGGAGGATGTCGTTGTCATTGCCGTGGCGGGCTCAGGCCGCGGACCTCTTGTCACTCGCGCACTCAAGGCTGCTGACTACGCCAACGTGGAGGTGGAAGTTTGGGCTGTTGAGAAGAACCCGAATGCCTACGTCTACTTGCTACGCCAGAACCAGAGCGTCTGGGGCGGGCGTGTCAAGGTGGTGAAGACGGACATGAGGCACTGGAAAGGTCCCGTTATTTCCGAGTCTGCAGAAGGCCCGGTCTACGGCAAGGTGGACATTCTAATCTCCGAGCTTTTGGGCTCCTTTGGCGACAACGAGCTATCCCCGGAGTGTTTGGACGGCATCCAACATGTCATGGCCCCGCAGGGCATCTCCATCCCAAGCTCGTACACGGCGCACTTTACACCAATCGCTTCCCCTAAGCTGCATGCTGACATCCTCGCGCGCTCTGCTACTGACTCGAATGCGTTTGCGACGCCCTGGGTTGTGCACTTGTTCTCGCTCGATTACAATGCGCACCGCGTGCCGGATCACCCGCGCATCCAGCAAGCGTGGCAATTCTCCCACCCCATTCCCAACTCTACGCTGCAGGGAGTCGAAGCGCGGCGGTCAGGCGGCGTTGTTGGCGGTGGCGGCGGCAGCATGGCGGGCGCCGCCGGTGCCAACGACCACAATTCACGCTTCTGTCACCTCACGTTTGTCTGCCAGGCTCGCGGTGTTACTCACGGCCTTGCTGGCTATTTTGAGTCTACCTTGTACGAATCACAAGTAAAGGAGACGCTCGGAGAAAAGGTCGAAATTAGCACGCATCCAGAGCGCATTGATGCTAAGAGCAAGGACATGATTTCGTGGTTCCCCATCTTCTTCCCTCTCAATGTAAGTGATGACTGTTTTTCTTCTTTCCAATGCGTTTTCAGGCTAACTTTGAGTTTGCAGCAACCTCTGTACTTTCCTGCGGACACGGAGCTGGAGGTCAGCATGTGGCGACAGACGGATGATACACGCGTTTGGTATGAGTGGCTTGTTGAAGCGTGGGCGTGGGTTGGTGAGAATAGCCGAATCAAGGTTGGGTCGTCGGAACTATGCAGCAGTCGCAAGATGGCGTGTCTCATGTAGGGCTGAGCAAGACTGACGATTGGGCAGCAAAGAGTATGAAAAAAAAGTCTGCTGTGGAATGGCTGGGCAGTAGACAGCGCCTCGGTCGAGTCGAGGGAATAAGTCAGTTAAAGAGGAACTGAAAAAAATACAGCAGCAAGGATTATTGGCATTGTTGGAAAGAACTCTTCGATTCTGCAACTTGGGTCCCCCTGCGAGAGTAAACTCGGCGCCTCCGTCATGTTTTGGTGACTCGGGGAGAACGATAGCTCGGGTTCAAGACATGGCGTCGAATGCAAGTAATTTCAGCTTAATAGCTTTCATATAGGTCAGTATTCGGAGCTGTAAGAGAACCGGAGGTGAAGCCTAGCGGGGAAACGTGGAAGGAAGAATGACGCCATCGTAGCGAATCGAATATCTGCTGCTATTGTATAGGGGAACATAAACACATATTGGACGCTGTCGTTGGAGGCGTAGTCCTGCGGCTTTCAGCTCAAAAGGCGGATGTTTATTGCCGTACTCACCCGTCCAATTGTTGGATCATCTTACTCAGTAGAAGTATAAGTCCTGTAGGGCTCACTCTTCTGTATAATTCCTTCTGCTCTCGCTTGCCGGTTAACGTGGTTCGTATTGAGCCAGATCGGCAATCTTCTTGGCGTATCTGGAAGATGTGCGATCGACTGTGAATTGCCCGATCGGTAGAATGCACCAGGGAAGTATTTGGGGCCCCAAAAGGCACCGAAACATAGTAATACGAGCCGTGCAAAACTACTCATATGCCGAGTGGCGGAGCACTCCCCCTGGTAATTGATGTTGCGGGTGATGAAGTAGCGACGCGTAATGGCTCACCAAGGTTCTTACCAGGCCGTGCGCGTATCAAAGGTCATAACTACTCACTGTACTTTCAGGTGTATTATTTTGCCAATATTTTCCTCTTTTGGCGCTGCAACGTGCAGGTAGATGAGATAATGTCTGGACGAAGTTTGCAACCATCGAGCACGCTATGCTGCAGTTTCCTGCAATATCAAGAAATGCCAGATCAATACATGAAACTGGAGCATCGATGACACGGCCGCGGCGCTATGACCGAAAGCCGAACGAGCGGGTAATTAATAGTATAATATGTACATGAGTATGATCTCGTATATGCATCGGAAAATACTACCTTCTACTTTTGATTGTGGGTGGTTCAGGCACAGCCCTCCGATCGAAACGATCTTGGACTAACCGTACCTTGATTGCGAATATTACTCGCAGGCAGCGCTGTTCAATACGAGTGTGATGTCATTATATTCTTATTATGCAGGGTTTGGGGGCTTTTGTGTGTTCTCTCACAGTTCCGGCCGTGCATGTTTCTCGTCGAGAAGTCGAGAAATTACCTAGAATGGCCGTGCCTTGCGTCCAATTTGGCTACTCAGAAGAGGGCTTTCGTCGAGTACTTTTCGAATCGGCATCGTGAAATTTGACAGTTTATTTCTTTTCTTGAGGTTATTTTTGCGATGTGTGTAACCTCTGTTCGTTGTCTTGAATCTCGCCGGGGGCCGTCTTAACGAGGCCGTTCAAAGTGAAGTGGAGTTTATTGCCATCGGGAAAGTTCTTTGCCTCGGGCTAGATCAATCTAGCTCTCACTGCAATTACCGAATTGGAAGGTGCAGGCTCAAATTTCGGCAGTATCGGCACTTTCTTCCTTGGCCAGTGCCGATAGACCTTCTTATTCAGGCCGTCTAGATGATAGCAGTTGGTGGAATTGCATCTCTGTCTAATGCAAGCTTGAAGTCTATGTACATTATTCGATGTTAGTTCAGAGAGTTGAAAGCTCTCCTCGTCGTCGGTTCAATAGAAATGATTGTTCAGTGGGTATAAATACTTTCATTGCTCCTCTCAGATCGACTTTCCTGCGACTGCTCTACTATCAACAGCAAACGTTGCCTGCACTCTTTTACTTGGCTTGAGATTTGATTATCCAAAAGATTTTGAAAATGATGTCTTCTATACTTCTTGTCACCACCCTCGTGGTGGGAGCGTTCGCAGCACCAGCCGGCAGCAGCGGAAACGGCAATGGCCAACCGGCTAGCCCTGCCGTACATGGCGATTTATCTGTCCCGGTTCTCATCGGGATGAAGCAAAGGAACATCGAGAATATGATGAAATATGTTCTAGAAGTGTGAGTGGCCTGCGATAGCTCAGTATCTATGTATCCTGTCGGTCTGACTCTCGACAGCTCGGATCCCACTTCCGCCAAGTACGGCCAACACTACAATCAGGCACAGGTTGATGCACTCTTTGCCCCGGATGACCAGGCTATCAATTCTGTGAAAGACTGGCTTGTCAGGTCTGGGATCGCCGCTAGATCTATCAACTTGTCCCGGAATAAGGCGTGGGTCAGATTCGAAAGCACCGTCACCGTACTCGAGTCTTTACTTCAGGTGAACCTCACGGTGCCCAAGAACGCCAAACGCGATACGATCGCCGATCCCGAGTTACCGGCGCACATTTCGTCCGTGGTGGAGTTTGTGCTGCCTTCTCTGAATACCTCGATCCATGATGGCACTGAGCAGCAAGGAAAGGAACTTGGTCGTCCATCTTCCAAGCCATTTCACGGGTTTGTTGACCCCGGTGAGTAACACAGTAAGAAGCGCACTATACAGTAATTCTGACTCTACTTTGGCGAACAGTCTCAACGGACAAGTGCGACAAGATTGTCACACCTGCCTGTATCCGAGCCATGTACAAGATTCCTGCCAACAGCGGCCCTGCAGTTCGGGATAATGTGCTCGGCATATTTGAGACGGAGAACGACTACTTTAACCAAGCTGATCTGAACGAGTTCATCTCCATTGCAGACCAGAACATTACGACAGCACCCAAGCCGGTCCAGTATTTGATTAATGGTGCAACGGTCGACCAGACACGGGCCAACGCGGGAGGTGAATCCAATCTCGACTTCCAAATGGCCGTGCCCATCATCTACCCGCAACAGACGGCGCTGTATCAGATTCAGTACCCCAAGTACGGCTTAGGAGATTTCAACTACATTT
The DNA here is from genome assembly GCF_000225605.1 of Cordyceps militaris CM01. Taxonomy (NCBI): domain Eukaryota; kingdom Fungi; phylum Ascomycota; class Sordariomycetes; order Hypocreales; family Cordycipitaceae; genus Cordyceps; species Cordyceps militaris. Next base: position 806,859 of record NW_006271969.1, read on the forward strand.
TTGCGCAATTCCAGGACGCTCTCACCGGGTCATACTGCGCTGACAATGATGACCAAGGCAGCGGCACCGATTGCAATCAGTACCCTGTCCCGAGTGTGTTTTCTGTATCCTGGGGCTCTACGGAGCCGGTGTACTTCAACAAGCAGACAACTGATCTTTACACGGTATGTTTTGTCATAGCAGCTCGTCATCCACCGCATAGCCGGACAACGAAGGACTAACGAACGTGTAGCGCATGTGCAATGAATGGGGAAAGCTTGCGCTGCAGGGTACCACGGTCGTGTTTGCCTCTGGAGATCATGGAGTGGATGGCAATGGTAACTCAGAGTGCGGCCTGAGCGAGAATTTCCTGGTAGACGGCTCAAGCGCCTGCCCGTACATTACCTCGGTCGGTGCTACGACTCTGCCTTCTGGGGCTGGCGTCGACGATTCTGAGATTGCCGCGGTCAGCTTTGGTTCTGGAGGTGGTTTCAGCAACCTGTTTGCCACGCCGCCATGGCAGAAGAAGGCGGTTTCGACGTGAGTTATTGACAACACGCCGTGCGTTTCGACCATATTGCTAACTCGAGTTGGCCAGATACTTGACGCAACATGATCCCAAGCTACCAGCAGCCTTTTTCAACAGGTCAGGTCGCGCCTACCCGGATATTTCCGCTGTCGGTGACAATGGCTTCTCGGTGAACAGCGGCCTGCAGAGTCTCAACGGAGGCACCTCGATGTCTGCGCCCATCATTGCCAGCATCTTCAGCCGCATCAACGAAGACCGCCTCCGCGCCGGGCGAAGCACGCTGGGCTTTGTCAATCCGGCTCTGTACAAGGCGTATGATGAGCAAAAGGCGCTCTTCAACGACATTACTGTTGGATCCAACCCAGGGTCTTTTAGGGATTGTCACCAACAGGGCTTCCAGGCGGCGCCGGGTTGGGATCCTGTTACTGGCCTGGGCACACCTAATTATCCGAAGCTGCACGACTATCTCATGAATGTTGGGAAATAGATGTGCAAATGTGCCGTGTTGGGCAGTATTTTATTTCATCTGCATTCATCTCTCAAGTAATGCCAACACACTCGAGCTGTTGCGTTGTTCCCCAAGAAAACAGATTTAAAAGCCAATGATATGATTGGAGCGCAAAGCATTCTGAAGAGACCACCGATGTGGCCACACATGACTGGCCCATGGCTGGCGACCGGCAACGAAAAGACAACGAGAATACAATATGATTCATAATTAGTCGAGCGGCATCACTCGCTAGCTCTGCACCCTTCGTAATGGCCGCTGTAAGCTGATGTGGAGTTTGTCTGGGCAGCGGAGTGCGGCGGCTGGCTGCTCACAGCGAGGGCCGAGCAGCCGGGAAATGCCGGAGAAGCCAATTTACAGTGGTTGGCCCGGTACCGCACCTTGGTGAAGCCGCTGTAGAATCTCGCTGCGGCCGCTGTAGAATCGACGGACTTGATCCCCCAATCCCCTAAATTAAACCCCTTCTTTTGCCGTTTTGCCCGCTGTCCTCGCCGTCAATCGGTATCTTGCGACTCGCCATTGACCAGACGGGAGACTTGTAGCGCTATAACTGTCGCCGCTGTCCGCACTGCAGCTCGCCGAGTCTCCCTCGTCATTGCTTCACCACGTCGCAACGAGCCATGGCATCGCGGCTCTCCCTCCTCCGAAGCCCCCCAGCGCTCCGGTCGGTTGTGGTGGAAGAGATGCCCCGCAGCCCGTCATGGACATCCACCTGCCGTCCTTATTACCCCTCCAGCGCCGCCAGAATAATAGCTTCAATCCCCAGCACTCCTCTACGTTCTTCCACGTCCATTGTTTTCTCTCCCATACACGTACAGAGTCGCAAATACTCCAATATGTCTTCCCAGGCTCCCCACCCTACGCTCCTCATCCCGGGGCCCATCGAGTTTGACGATGCGGTTCTCCAGTCCATGAGCCACTACAGGTACTGTTTCCGTTTTCTGCCCCGCGCCAACCATGCTCCCGCTGTGGCCCATTGGTTGGAACGGGATCTGCGCCCAACTCCAAAACCACAACGCTGACATTTTTTTTTTGTTTTCAAATGTAGTGAGAGCCACGTCGGCGCTGGCTTCGTCAAGATTTTTGGCGAGACCCTCTCGCTCCTCCGCCAAGTCGTCCGTTCGACCGACCCCAACGCCCAACCGTTCATCATCAACGGCTCTGGTACCCTCGGCTGGGACCTCGTCGCCGCCAACCTCGTCGAGGCCGGCGAGGATGTTCTCGTTCTCAGCTCAGGCTACTTTGGCGACCGCTTCGCCGACTGCCTCACCCAGTATGGCGCCAAGGTGACCAAGCTCGACGGTCCTGTCGGCGGCGTCCCCTCGACCGCCGAGATTGAAAAGGCCCTCTCCGAGAAGAAGTTCAAGCTCGTCACTGCTACCCATGTCGACACCTCGACCGGCGTCCTGTTCAACCTCAAGACCCTTACCCAGTCCGTCAAGAAGGTCTCCCCCGACACCCTCGTCATTGCCGACGGCGTCTGCAGCGTCGCCTGCGAGGAGCTCGCCTTTGATGACTGGGGCCTGGACGGCGTCATCACGGCCGGTCAAAAGGCCATCGGCGCTCCCGCCGGTCTGTCCATTTCCTTCTTCAGCGGCCGTGCCGTCGAGGTCGCCCATAACCGCAAGATCCCCGCCGCCGCCTACTTTGCCAACATCAAGAACTGGACTCCTAGTAAGCAGAGTATAGCGTCACTGTGCATGGATGGCTGACTAACGAGGCAACCACAGTCATGAAGAACTACGAGGCCGGCAAGCCGTCTTACTTTTCGACACCCTCTCCTCAGCTCATCCACGCCCTCAACACTGCTTTCAAGCAGCTCCTGACCAACGGTATCGACCATCGCATCGCCAAGCACGTCGAGGTGTCCAACTACGTCAAGAAGTCGATTGCCGATCTTGGCCTCAAGCCTGTTGCCAGCAAGAAGGAGGACCAGTCCCACGCCATGACTGCTATTTACCTACCGGAGGGCGTTGGTGCTACCGATGTTCTACCCAAGCTGCTGAGCAAGGGTGTCATCTTTGCCGCCGGCCTACACGCCACCATTGGCGCCAAGTATATCCGCTTCGGCCACATGGGTATCTCTGCTGTATGTGCATGATAAGACTGAAGACCATCATTTGTCGATACTAATCCGGCTCTCGCTAGGTCAACTCGAACCGCGGCGATATTGACAAGGCTCTCAACGCCCTCAAGGAATCGCTTAACGAGTGCGGCTACAAGGCTTAGGTGGCCAAGATGAAGTGTACAGTTGGATGCGAGTGCTTCGGGATAGATGTGGTTCCCACCTGGCTGCATAATACAGATAGATCAAATCTAAACAAGCAAATGAAAAGTATGGATATCATGAGATAGGGCTACTCCCGGGAGGGTGATGAAATGCGCTATTCATGTACTACTGATAAACTATCAGCGGCAGCGGAGAGTTGGTTATTTCGATCTTGGTGCGGCTCGAGCACCGTGGCACTTGGGCGGCGGAAATTGATGACAATCTTGTGACAGCTTGCAGCGGATCGGAAACAAGTTTCAGAAGAAACAAGGAGAGCGATTCGCGAGCGCAGATTAGATGACGGCGTGCAAGTGTTGCAAGGGTGGGGGGTTTGCGGGCAGTAGTGACGGAGTTGTGAATATGCAAGTAGCGGTACCTGCAGCGGTGCGAGTGGTTGGGGGCCTAAAGTGTGGCGGAAGAAGCATATTGATGTGGCAACGGTGGCTAGTGGCCGGGCTACGAGCCCCGCCTTTTGCCTGTCAAGTACTTGTACTTGTGACTGTCGTGGCGCGGTGGCTGACAAAATGGATTACAGGGCGGTTAGGTTAGGTAGGTCGTAACTTAGGGTAGGTAGGTTCGGTGTGAGAGAGGATCGTGCAGTATCTTGATTATGAAATATGGTATTACAGAGAGACCATTTCCAATAGACGCTTTGATCGGGACATAACAATAGCAAGTAAGCAACTTACAGCAGCTACTTACCTACTTCGGTACGTAATAGGTAAGTACTAATAAACAGACCTTGAGCACAGTACCTGCCCGGGTACCTGGGTACCAACATGGTGGTTACTAAGTAAACAGCGCTGTAGCACTTTTTTGCAACCCCGCTTCCCCTCCCACTGGCCCCTCAAACTTACCTAGTACTTTGTTACAGCGAAGAGAGCCACTGCACTGCGATTTTGCTTCACCGCGCGCTGCTGCCAGGCACCTCTCCTCCTCCATCCACCATCCACCCAAGCTCTGCCTTTTATCTTCTCTTCTTCTTGGGCCTAACTATCTCCCATCATCACTACATTCCACTCACCGAAATTTTAAACTAAACTCGCTGTCTCGCCCGCTCGAGTCGCAGCTTCCTGCATCTGCTCCTACTCAATCTGACAAAGTGAAGCCCCCAGCCTTGACGCGCCACACTGCATCTTGTCGTCGCCCTCTGCGCTGGTGCCGTCGCCGGCTTTTGCTGCTGCGTCTGAAGCCGTGATTTCGCCTTCACCCACCACACACAACACCCCGCTCTCGCCCGCCTCCTTCCAGCATGGCCATCAGCATTGAGGAGCTCGACACCACCGTCCGCGCCTTTTACGAAGGTCGCGGCGATCAGGTACGTATTTTCCCTGCTCTGCTGCTTTTCCCCCGCCCTTTTTGGTGGTGGTCGCATACGCCCGACTCGTCCACTTCCTGTTTGCTTGGTTACTGACCTCGCCCGCCACCAACAGCAAAAAGCCGCGCAGAATGCCTTGAACCAGGTAAGTCTGCGGTACTCACGACGGGCCAACCAGGACCGCCCGTTGTGGGAACCATATACTGACTTTGATCCCTTCTGCAGTTCAAGGAAGACCCCGATGCCTGGCTCATGGTCGACAAAATTCTCTCTGACGCCCAGTACCCGCAGACGAAATGTGCGTCCACCTGACTCTGATCCGGCGTTCCTCTACAACCCCGCACGACAACTTTTGCTAATAAAATAAATAGATCTCGGCCTCCAGGTTCTTGACAATGTTATCCTGACGCGATGGAAGGTTTTGCCCCGCGACCAGTGCCAGGGTAGGTCGCTGCGTCAGCTCTTGTCTTGATACACGATTTGTTTACTAACTCCGCTAGGCATCCGCAACTTCATTGTCCAGTTCATCATCCAGTCCTCCAACACCGAGGAGTCTCTGCAATCCAACAAGACCCTCCTTAACAAGCTCAACCTCGTTCTTGTTTCCGTCCTAAAGCAAGAATGGCCCCACAACTGGCCGACGTTTATCAACGAAATCATCTCGTCGTGCCACTCTAGCCTGTCGATTTGCGAAAATAACATGATTATTCTGCGTCTGCTGTCCGAGGAAGTTTTTGACTACTCTGCCGAGCAGATGACCTCGGCCAAGACGAGAAGCATGAAGCAGACCATGTGCGCCGAGTTTTCTCAGATTTTCCAGCTCTGCCAGGAAGTTCTTAACACGGCCGACCAGCCGAGCCTCATCATGGCTACACTCGAGACGTTGCTCGCCTTTTGCAACTGGATTCCGCTCGGCTATATCTTCGAGACGCCCCTCATCGACACCCTGCGAACTCGCTTCCTGCCGACACCCGAATTCCGAAATGTCACCTTGCAGTGCCTGACTGAGATTGGTGGTCTACAAACTGGTGGCCCTGGCCAACCCAACTCATACGACGAACAGCTTGTCAAGATGTTCACTGAAGTCCTGACAACCATTGCCGAAATCATCCCCATGAACCTCGATTTAAAGTCCACATACCCTAGCAGCAACTCGCGTGATCAGCAATTTATACAGAACCTCGCTCTGTTCCTCTGCAACTTTTTTGGAGCCCATCTCAATGTACGTTTCCCACCCCGCGCCCACAATCTTGGTTTTGCTAATTGTCGCAGCTCATTGAGAACCTTCCCAACCGCGATTTTCTGTTGCATGGACACTACTACCTCGTCAGAATATCACAGATCGACGATCGCGAAATTTTCAAAATCTGCCTCGACTACTGGCTGAAGCTTGTCCAGGAGCTCTACGAGGAAATGCAGCAGCTGCCCATCACTGATCTGAACCCTTTGCTTGCTGTCGGTGGTGGCATTTCTGGCGGCGGCGCTCCCAACCCCTCGCTGCTCACAAGCTATCCTCTCCGCAAACACAAGTACAACGAAGTGCTGTCGAACCTGCGCGTTGTCATGATTGAAAAGATGGTTCGTCCGGAGGAGGTCCTGATTGTGGAAAACGACGAAGGTGAAATCGTTCGCGAGTTCGTCAAGGAAAGTGACACTGTTCAACTATACAAGACAATTCGCGAATGTCTCGTCTACCTTACGCACTTGGACGTGGTTGACACCGAAAACATTATGACCGACAAGTTGGCGCATCAGGTCGACGGCACCGAGTGGTCGTGGCACAACTGCAACGTTCTTTGCTGGGCCATTGGCTCTATTTCGCTTGCCATGAATGAAGAGACCGAGAAACGGTTCCTCGTTACCGTCATTAAGGACCTCCTTGGCCTGACTGAGATGAAACGAGGCAAAGACAACAAAGCTGTTGTCGCCAGTAATATCATGTACATTGTTGGCCAGTACCCTCGATTCCTCAAGGCGCACTGGAAGTTCCTCAAGACGGTTGTTAACAAGTTGTTTGAGTTTATGCATGAATCTCACGAGGGCGTTCAGGACATGGCCTGTGATACGTTCATCAAGATTGCACGACAGTGCAGAAGACACTTTGTTGCTCTCCAGCCCATGGAACAGGAGCCATTCATCGAAGAGATTGTCCGTAACATGGGCCGCATCACCTGTGATTTGACTCCCCAGCAAGTGCACACGTTCTACGAGGCCTGTGGCTACATGGTTGCGGCTCAAGGTAACCAACACCAGCAGGAGCGTCTCCTTGCCGACTTGATGAGCATTCCCAACGCCGCCTGGGACGAGATTATCAAGCAGGCTACCTTGAACCCCTCGATTCTCCAGGACTCGGAGACCATCAAAGTCATCGGCAACATCATGAAGACGAACGTATCGGCATGCACGTCTATCGGACCATACTTTTACCCGCAGATTGGCCGCATTTACCACGATATGCTCCAGATGTACCGTGCCACGAGTACCTTGATATCAGAATCTGTCCAGCGTGATGGAGAGCTAGCTACCAAGATGCCTAAGGTTCGCGGCCTGCGCACTATCAAGAAGGAGATTCTCAAGCTCGTCGAAACGTATATCGACAAGGCCGAGGACCTGCAAGCCGTCCGTACCCAGATGATCCCCCCGCTGCTTGACTCTGTCCTGATCGACTACAACCGCAATGTCCCTGGTGCTCGCGATGCCGAAGTGCTCAAGGCCATGTCTGTTGTCATTACCAAGCTGTCAAACCTGATGGAGGACCAGGTCCCCACCATCATGGAGAACGTCTTTGAGTGCACTCTGGAAATGATCAACAAGGACTTTTCCGAGTTCCCTGAGCACCGCGTCGAATTCTTTAACCTTCTCCGTGCCATCAACCTGCATTGCTTCCCTGCTCTGCTCAAGCTCGACAACAACCAGTTCAAGTTTGTGATTGACTCTTGCTCCTGGGCATTCAAGCACGACAACCGCGATGTGGAGGCTGCCGGTCTCAACATGTGTCTAGAGCTCATCACCAACATCGCCGAAAAGACAGATACCGCCACCGCGGATGCTTTCTTCCAGCGCTTCTTTGTTACGATTCTCCAGGATGTTTTGTTCGTCGTCACCGACAATGACCACAAGGCTGGCTTTAAGACACAGTCTATGTTGCTGATGAAGCTGTTCTACTACATTCAACCAGGCGATGGCAGTCAGCCCAAGATTCAGGGCCCTATCTACACCGAGGGCCAGGCTCAAGCGGGAACGAGCAACAGAGAGTTCTTGGGCACCTCGGTTTTCCAACTCCTACAGCGAGCATTCCCCAACCTGCAAGCGTAAGTGCAACACACCCTCTAGCCAGGAGATGATGCTAACAGTCGTACAGTGCTCAGATTACCAACTTTGTCGAGGGCCTTTTTAGCCTAAACACGCAGTACGACAAGTTCCGCCTGAACCTGCGAGACTTTCTCATTTCTCTCAAGGAGTTTGCTGGTGACAATGCCGAGCTCTTCATTGTGGAAAAGGAACAGCAAGAACGTGACGCCAAGGCTGCCGACATGGAGAGACGACAAAAGGTTGGCGGTCTGCTGAAGCCGTCGGAGCTAGACGACGAAGAGTTGTGACTGGGTGAAGAGTTTCGGTCCGAGTATGCCCCGAAGCAAGCGGCCAAGCTTGACGAGAACACAGGCGGAGATGGCTGGGAGTTTTATGGCCTATGAGGCGCAAAACCAAGGGTCGATATGACCACATGATGACTGTTTTTCCTTGCCACACGGTAGCTAGCAGTTTTTTTTTGTGCTTTTTTTTATCTCTAATTTCCTTTTTAGTTGTGATGATAGCGACAAAGGGCAAAAAAGATTAGATTAGTCTCCACGGCAGATTTTACCCGGCGAAAAAAAAAGGACGTCGTTTAGGTATCCTTTCTCAGATGGAGGGGATGCGTGAAGTGGACCTTTTCAAGTTTGTTCTTTGTAAAAGAGGTGTAGCCGCAGATGAAGGGGTTCGTGAGAATGACTAGGACAACCAAGGACTAAAGCAAAAAGTAGTTGGAGTTATGTAGATGTCTCTTGCGAATTATAAAGAATAAATGCAACTCATGAGTGGCAGCATGTGTGCGAAGAGGGTGGCAAGTATGTGAATGCATGTTCGTAAAAGGGCTAGCTAATGATACATGGTATAGTTAAACAAAATATATAAAGATGAGGGCGCGCCTCGCCGGGATTGAACAAAGGTGTCTAGCAGTCTTCGGTTTCAATGACTTGGAGGGGCCAGACCATGGCGTCGCGCCAGTAGGAGCCAATGTGGTTGGCAATGGCCTTGATCATGCAGGCGCCTGAGTTTTGAAAGATCCAAAAGTGTCTGCAGCGGTGGAGGAGGACGGCAAAGTAGGAGAGGATGATGAGGGCCTCGGGGCGGTGCTTGCGGAGGACGTCGACGTAGTCGGCGCCGAGGATGACGGAGAAGGCGGAGACGGCGTGCTGGCCGCTGTCGCGGGGGAGGTTGTTGTGGAGGTCAAAGGCCCACTGGAGCTTCTCGACGGCCTCGCGGCATGCGTCGACGCTGGCGGGAGCGAGGTCGTCGGAGCGGTCGAGCAGGGCGCGGAGGGGCTCGCACTCGCGGCCGCGGGCGACGATGCCGAGGTTGGCCTCGCGCGTGACCTGCAGCAGGGGGCGGAGCTCCGAGTCGGAGAGGAAGCGCCAGGTGGGGTAGATGACGGCGCGGATGCCGCGGTAGAGGTTGAAGCAGTCGACGAAGCGGTCGATGAAGCCGTCAAAGTCGGCGTTGGCGGCGCGCAGCTCGGCGAGCGAGTCGGCGAGCGCGTGCATGGACAGCGTCGACGAGAAGAGGAACCGCGGGATGCACGACGCCGTGTCGTCGGGCGGCAGGTGCGCCGTCAGACGCGTAAAGTTGGCCACGGCACGCGTCTGCAGCTCCGTGGCCTGGTGCCGGAGGTTGGCGACGACCGGGTGCGCGGCCGCCGCCGTGGCCGTGCTGAGGGACGGGAGGAGCGTCGACGACGAGGCGGACGACGAGGCGGATGAGGGAGAGGATGTCGACGCTGGCGAGCCGTGGGGTGGGAGGAGGGGAGGTAGGACGGCGGGGGCGTGGCTGGCGCTGCTGCCGTTGCTGTCGAGAGTTTGTTGGTTCTGCTGCTGCTGCTGCTGCTGCTGCTGTAGCAGCTGATTCTCCTTTTGCGTCGCCATGTGGACGGCGCCGAGGGCCAGCAGCTCGTTGATCAGGTACGGGGCGTCGAGGGCGTGGCGCATGGCAATGTCGACAAACTGCTGGAAGTGGTTGCTCGTGTTGATGGTGGGGTCCGGCATCATGACGGTCTGTAGGTGGTGCATGATTTGCAGGTGAAACGGGGAGAAGACGGAGGCGTCGGCGTCGAGTCCGGCCGTGTGGTGGCCTGGTGGTGTGGGCGGCGGCACGGCAGCGGTGGCATTCCCGTTTTTGGGATAATAGGTGTAGTTGCTCCGGCGAAAGGTGCCGCCGCCGCCGCCCGGGTGAGGCAGGGGCCCGCAGACTTGGTCAAAGGGAAAATCGCGGCGCGGGGAGGGGGGCGTGATGTTGTTGTTGTTGTTGGCGGGACTGGTGCTGGGTGAAGATGTCCCGGCGCCGCTGTTGGTCGGATCAGGCGGCTTGCTGCTGCTGCTGGGGCCGCGCGGAAAGACGCAGGCGCGGCGGTCGGCGCTGACGCAGTTGGAGCACACCGGACGGTGCTCGTCGCAGCGAATGTGCCGCCGCTTGCACTCGGTGCATCCGTTGCGGGACTTGCGGTGGGAGCGCCGCGTCTTGTTGGCGGCGGCGGCGGCGGCGGCGGCAGCAGCGTCAAACGGTGGTGGTGCTGGTGCGGACGAGGTGGTGGGATCGACGACGGCCGCGGGGTGCTCGTCGGCGGCGGCACCGGAGCTCTGGTGAGGCATTGTCTTGTTGTAGGTGGGTGATTGAGACGGAGGACGAGGCTCTAGGGCTTTCGAGGGAGACGATTGGCTGGTGACTGGTTCATCGTCCAACTTGACCCCCGCGCCGGTTAAGCTGTCACTGATGAGAGCGGGTGGATCGCTACGTTATGGGAATCGCTAAATCGGGCGAACGAGACAATGGAGTTGAAGAGGGGGGACGATGAGAGAGGTCTCGTGGAGATTAGAGCAGCCCAAGTAGTCGGTAGCCCAGCTGGCAAAAAGGATGCGAGGGAGGGCTGGCTGGCCTTGTCGATGAGGGCAGTAAGTTTGCAAGGGAAGAAAAAATAAACAGCAAAAGGAAAAAAAAAGGCTGAGCATGAGTCGGCCGCGTCAGTCGGCTTATTTCCAGCGCACCAATAGCATTCCTTTCTTTCCTTTTTTTTTTAATAAAAAAACGGTCTCTCTGGGGTCATGTTTCGATTTCCGCCAACAGAAACTCCGCCTCGCTCGCTTGTGCCGGAGTCCATCAGAAACCCGAGTCTGCTTCGCCCCCCCCCATGATTAGCGCGCCGGTAGTTTATCTTGCAGCAGGCATGCGAATCCGATCAACGGCTTCTTCTGGGCCAATCCCCCCCCGCACAAAGGCGAGCCGGCCGATTGAGTCGAGGGTTGGTTCTTAATGGCCTCGCGGTTTTAGGCCCCGAGACAAACTCCGCAGCACGTGCGGCGGCGCGTCCAAGAACATGCCCGTTTGCGCAATGCAAAGCTCCTGACAAGACAACTAGGAATTACATCTTTTGCTGCTTCGATTCTATATCCCGAATATGGCCTGGTCTATAACTGTGGAACGAAAGAAAGAAAAAAAAAAACGTGCAAACGGCCGTGGCAATGAACCGTCATCAATTCAACGCCCCCATCCAAACAAACCCTCATTTACTTTTGAAGCCCCCGCGACGACATGCGTGACGACGCATACTCGCCCTCGACGAGCCTCATGTTCGCATCCCGGGCGTCATCCCCCCCGACGCCGTCCCACGCGGCCGGCGGCGCCACCAGCCTGCCCGGGTACCACCACACGAAGACGGCCATGGCGAGGACCATGAGCAGCGCGTCAAAGACGTACAGCGTCCACTCGTGCGTGAGCAGGTAGCCGTCCTTGCCCATGACGTACTCGACGACGCGGAAGATGGAGCGCACCATGATGAGCGCGCTCGCCGCGTACATCATGCCCAGGATGCGCTGCCACGGCACGCGCCCGTCGGTGCTCGCCGCCGACGGCCAGCGCCGCATCCGCACGTGGAAGAGCGCCGCCGTCACGGCGAACAGCCCAAAGAGCACAATCTGGATCAGCAGCCCGACCAGGATGATGTTTTGCGCCGACTTCTTGGAGAAGCTCTCCGACGCCATCAGCCCGCCGCCGCCCGACTGCACCAGGAAGGAAAAGACGTCGCCGAGCACAAAGACGCGCGTCAGCCAGCGCGGCCGGATCACCAGGTGCCGCTCGCCGTGCACGGCGCGCGCCAGCCGGCTGAGCACCATGTAGACCGACGCCGCGAAGAGCGCCGGCGCCACGAGGATGAAGATGCTCTGCAGGATATACAGGATCAGGTTGTCCGTCCGGTCGGGGGCGGCGGCGCGGGCGACGTAGCCAATGACCTCGACTGCAAAAGGGGACGGGAACAAGTTAGCGTCGAGGTTCTTTTGGGGGGTGGTGCGCGCGCAGCGAGGCGAGAACGTACACAGGCCGCCGAGGGCAAAGGGAATGGCGAAGCGTGTTCGTGTGCTGACGCTCCGCCAGACGACGCCGGATGTGAGAAGCCCAAACAGGACGACGGCGACAATGGCCGCCGGCATCGAGGGCACATAGTCCCAGAGAAAGTACGCGCCCTTGTAGGGCTTGAGTTGCGGCATTGTGATTTTGAATGACGAATTTGAAAAGCGACTACTCTGATGATGGCACAAAGAAAAGTCACCGACAACAACACCAGAAGAGTAAAAAGGCAACGGGATCTCATGTCAGCGTCCTACCGCACACCCCCTTATGTACTCGTCCTTTTTTTTTCAAACACCAACGGTCCGCGCAACACCATCAAAAACCACGTCCTGCGCTAGAGAAAATAACGTTGCCCAAATCATCCCACATCGCCCCCATGCAGTGCCAGTCTCAGGCACGGGTCTGTGAACACGCGAGTTGCAATTCCTCCCCCAAAACGCCAAGGCGATAGGGGGGAGCCGTGCCAAACCCAATGGGGGGGTAATACGCGTGTTGGCCGTTAAAAATAAATTTAGTTGTGTGGCGCCCGGTTCGCTGACGGTTCAGCCGCACCGGAATACGCGCATCTTGCAAAACCTTGTTAACTAGCAGATTGGCGCAAAAAGGACGAGCTAGTTGGAATATGCACTGCCACAACCTATACACCAAACAGTACGCATTGATGAATCCGAGCTCATTTGTCCAAGAAGACCGGCTCCATCCCCCGATCCAATCATGGTCATTCCCGCTCCCACTCGATAGTTGGATCACCCACCACGTCGTTCGTTGAACAAACTCGGAGCCGGCTTGTGGGCGCGCCGGGTATACGTATGTCAATGCGAACAGAATCCGACCTGTTGGTTACTCGCGTGTTGTTCGCTGCAGACGGCCTTAGGGCTGATGTGAGACAAGGCTGCTTGCTATGTAGTCTGTCCGCAACGCCGCGGCACCTCGAACAGCTACGTCACCCCCCTAAGGCTGTGTGTATCATGACCAAGTGAATCACTTTGATGATTGGCTGTCCTTGTTGACAGGGGAGGCAAGGCAGCAAGTCTTATGCCTATCGAGTAGTCTGCGGGCCGTACACACTCTCATACAAATCTTCTTCCTCCCTCAACCGAGCCGCGTCCTGACCGTCACGCCCAAACAGCCCGAGAACGTCGTTGGCCTCGAGACTCGCCGCGACATCCAGCGCCGTCCTCAGGTCCTCGTCCTCCGCAGCCGGGTCCACGCCTTTGCCCAAAAGGTACCTGACCTTGACCGCCGCGCCCCCGCGATGCTGCACGCCCACGTGCATCAGCGTCTCGCCCCTGTTGTTGCGCGCCAGCCAGTCCACGCCGCGCGCCGCAAACATGTCAAGCAGCGCCGTGTCCATCTTGCCCAGCACCACCGCCTCCAACTTGTTGCTCTTGTCAATACCCAGGTGCTGCAGCGCCCGCATGAGCTGCTCCTCCATCAGGCCGTCTATGTTGTCGCCACCCATCATGACCTGGCCGCTCCGGAGGTACGCAAAGATGGGTGTCTCGCCGGCACGGTTGGCTGCGTTAATGTCCACGCCGGGGCATGCCAGGAGCCTGTCCACTACCTTGCGCTCTTCCGGCTCCACGACAAAGGTAGGCCATCCGACGACAAAGGGGTGCACGCCGAGTAGAATATGCAGCGCCGTGTTGCCTTTGTTGTCCGCCATGCTGGCATCTGCTCCAGCATCGACAAGCGCCGCAATGCCCTCATAGTCACAATCGTGGTCGTGACGCCCACCGCCCACCGCCAAGTGGAGTGGCGTAAGGCCATTCTTATCCCGCTCGTTGACGAGCTCCGGTGCCAAAGCTGCGACGCGGCGGAGCATCGCCAGCCGAGCATGCTCTCCCTTTGCGCCAGCAAGGTAGTGCAGCGTGTTCCACCCTTCTTCGCCCTTGGCGTATATGTCAGCGCCGCGAGAAAGGAGAATTTCTGCCAGTGTAGGCTGATTGTTTGTGTCCTTGTACTGGCACGCAAGATGGAAGAGCGTGGCACCTTTTGCATCCGCGCAGTTCGGGTCAAATCCAGGTATATCTTTCTCCAGGAGCCATGAAAAGGATTGACCAGCGCCTTCCGCAAGCAGCTGATGCAGCATTGTAGATGTGTCGTATTTTGCGAGAGGATCCGCTCCATACTTCAAGAGGAGCTCAATAATCTCGATCGACCCTTTGCGCTGATAGCCAGAGCCCGACATTGCACAGTGTAGGGGAAGCTTCTCGTCATCTTTCAAACCCAGCACAACGCATTTCCTCATATTGCTGTACATTGTCAACGAATCACCACCAGTCCCGGCCCCTAATGTCTTTCTTCCATTTGGGTCTGCCCCCGCCTTCAGAAGTCTCTCAACAACGTCGAGATTTCCTGTACGAATGGCGGAAATCAGATGTTCCGACGGCACATTCGAAAGGCGTCTCAGAAGTGATGCCAAGACCCCGCCGTCGAACATGGCACGCTCAATGCAAGACAATCCGCGCTCATCGACGGAGTTTAAGTCGGCACCGTGCTTGACAAGGACTTCCAGTGCTCTCCTGCTGACGCCCAACTTGAAGTCCCGAAAGTCCTTCAATATTGCATTGAGTGGTGTCAGGCCCCTTTCGTCGCGCTTATTAACATCCGCACCATGGGTTATCAGATACGGCATAGCCTCCGCAACTTGCCACCAGTGTCCACCTGATGCCGGTACATAGAGCGCCGAACCAGGTTTGTCCTGGTGGCTAGAAGATCTTTGACGCGCCTTGATCTCCGGTCCATTTACATCCACACCAAATCGCTCAACGAGGAGTTTTATGACTTCCATGTTGGGTACCACCCGTCGGCAGGCTGTAATGAGCAGCGATTCGACATTATCGGGGTTTATGTTGTGTGTTGTACCCATCCATGTACCATTATCATGCATAACGATGCATGCAGAGTTTGCAATTTTGCCAAGAATTTCGGAGTACCCTCCCTTGACGAGATATTCAAGTAGTGTTTCGTCTCGATAGTTGTTGCTTATGGTTTGAAGGGAGCTTTCTGGGGTCATCCCGTGGCAGACTACATCAAAGAATCGCGCCTTCATCGCAGACGTAAACTCTGCGGCAGTGAGCGACTTTCCATCCGAGGTCTTCTCAGTAAAAGGACGCTGGGCATTCTTTCTAGACTCAATCAAGGCAGAAACTGCCTCGGCGTCGCTGCATTCGTCACTCATGCTGAGTCGGTCCCTGATCTTCAGAAGACAAGACAGGGTGTAGGCATGATTCTTCTTTGTAGCTTCCTCCACTGCTTCTGAAACATGATCTCTATGTACCAGCTCATGGCTGACAAGCATTTCCAGAATCTCATCGATACGCTCAGACGGTTCGGTGTTGGGCTGCGTTGTTGTGCGAGGTTCATCGTGCAGAGTAACACTTTTGACGTCCCTTGGGCCATTCTTCTGGAGACCCAAAAAGCTTGGCGGCCAGTTCTCGTTGCCGTCTTGAAAGTTTGACCAGTTTTGGTTCTCGTCTTCGAAGCTAACCGCACCCTGTAATGCTGAGCCCTGGTAGTCGACAGATTGGGTTCCGAGGCCGGCATCCAGGAGAAGCTTCACACTTTCAAGGCGTCCAGAGGCACAGGCATAGAACATAGGTGATTGTGGGTGTCCAGTACAGATTCCAACTGTTGACTGCCAGTGACTAGTATCCCCTGCCCTATCAACGACGGTCTCGAGGATCATTCCCAGTATATTTACTTGCCGAGCCCGCGCAGCTAGATGCAGTCCATTTAGGCCTTCCTTTGTCGGCTTCAGCGGATCGGCTCCCCGCTCGAGCAATCGTTGTGCCATATACTCTGAGAGTGTTGACGCCAAATGGAATGCCGTGATTCCATCTCGATCCGCGGCATCAACATCATGCTGGATATTCAGGAGCCAGTCAAACACTGTCGTTGATCCAATGAGTGAGGTCCAGGGCCTATCTGCAATTGCACACAGTTTCATCGTGCTCGCTATGTGGAGTGGCGTTCTACCAGCAGCGTTGGCTTGCTGCGGATCGACGCCAAGGCTGACAAGTTTCTCGAGTTTGGCAAAATCGGGACTCTTATAACAGGTTCTTGGAGCGTGCTTCAGCAACTCGTGGAATAACGTGTTTCCATCGGCATCCGTAGCCCGAGGATCGATGCCGTGCTCCGCTAGCCACTGGATATCGTCTTCGTGACTTTCGTTGACTGCAACGTGAAACAACGTCCGGCCTAAACAGTCTCTGCTGTCGAGACGTGCTCCAATCCGCAACATGCCTTGAAAAAGCTCCACCATGCCTTGCCTGGAAAATCGTGCATCGGGGCCGAATTTGCAGAAAAGCGGCGTCTGTCCGAGGTGATCCTTGGCTTCAATGTCTGCACCATGATGTAGCAAGGTCTGAAATAGCTCGGCATTTTGATCCTCCTCACGAAAATTGAAATCCAGTAGGTGTAGAGCTGTTTGGCCCTTGGAATTGCGAGCATTAATGTCCAGGCCTGACTGTAACAGCCTTCTCAAGAGAGGCACTCGTGCATCTTCTGCTCCATTCCGCCTGGGCCGCTTCTCAACCGCAAGCAGGTGCACCGCCGTTTGACCGTCACTATCGACCACAGAAGGGTTGGCGCCATATTCAAAGAACATTTGTGCCTGCTCGATATAGCCGTCACGCAGGCGCCGGAGCATCATCGAGTCCAACAGGTTGCGCGACTTCGTAAACACACTTGTCTCGTCGAGAAGGTACTGCAGTATAGGCTGACTCTTAGTCAAATGGACTAGGGTCTCACCGCGGCGATTGGTCGCAGAAACATCGGCGCCCGCGTCAATGAGGAGTCTCGCTGCCAACACATCGCGTGCGTAGTGCAGCGGCGTGTTGTGGAGGTCATTCAACTGATTGATGTCAGCGCCAGCCTCAAGGAGTAAATTGAAAACCTCGATTGTGGCGTCGGAGTCGTATGCCTTCGGGTCAAGGTCGAAATAATCGTGATTCTCGATGCTGCTAATTTGCGATTGAGTCGCGGCCCAGCCGTGGAGGGCATTATATCCCAGGTTGGGATCACCACAGCTCTCCAGACTGTGCACCATTGTTGCGTCTGCTCCTGCCTGCAAAAGTAGTTTTACCATGGACGGATCTCGCTTCGCACTGGCAAGAAACAACGGTGGAGTATATTTCGTCTTCTTGTCGATCCTAGCGAGAGGGTGACCCAACACGGCAGCCATCATATCCGATCGCCTTGTGGGTGCTACCCAGAGGATGGCTCGACTTAGAAGCGCCTCTGAACTCAGATAAGGTAGAAAAGCCTTCAGTGCTGCGAGGTGACCTCCGGTACAGGCCATTGCAAATGCAGAACAAGAGTGAGGACGGCTGGGGGCCATCATCGGATCGGCACCGCTATCAAGCAGAATTTTGATGACTTCTGGATGATTGTGTCTCACTGCATAGTGCAGCGGCGCGAGTCTTGAGAAGTCCTTTGAGTGCTCGCAAGGATCTGCCCCAGCCTTGAGTAAAGCCTTGACGATGTCCGCGTATCCATTTCTTGAGGCATAGCAGAGAGGCGACTCCTCAGGGTTGGTGCCCTGGTTTACCTCTATACCAGGGCGTAATAGCAGGATCTTGACATAGTCGTGGAGACCGAGAACAGATGCCGCGTAGACTGGGGTAAATTGTGTTCCACTCGAGCCAGATCCTATCATCAGGTCCAGCATCTTCGGTGATCCGAAAATCTCGTCCAAGATAGGGTTCAAACAGGATTGGTCAGCACCAGCGAGTGCCGCCTTGCGAGCGTGGATATACCAGTTTTTAGCAGCGTATCTGGCAAAAGTATCCCGCTGCAACGCTTCACGAACAACCCGTTCCCGTCCATCAGACTTGCTTGCGAGGTCTGGGTTGTCGAGAATTTCTGACTGTAGGTACGCCAGGCAGACCAGTGATAGCCTTTGGTGGGTTCTCGCGGCTTCAAAGACCGGGTAGCCACCAGATGCTCCAGCTCTAGTGACGTCGGTTAGAAATTCTGTGAGACAGTGATGAATAACGGCCACAGTCTCGTCCGGAAGAATCTCCAACAGGGGCCCGCAGGCCACCCGCACAGTGCTCTTCATAGCTTCAAGGTCCCGGTTCGCTGGTAGACACTGAGTGACATTCATCATGCTTGCAAGCTCTCGTAGACGTAGTGGTCGAGTTGCGTGCGTGACAAATTGCATAATCAGAAGCTGTGTCTCCTCGGCCAAACCGCTTCGACGTGCATGATCCTGGAGCAAGCCATTATATATGACGTTGAGGTCCTGTGATAGAGTCTCAAGAGCCCTTTGTATATTCGCTCCTGGTCGCAGTAAAGTATTCATGGCCAATTTTGCGTAGAGAAACAAACCATTGGCATGACCCGGCACTGCAGTCTTGATGAGTTCTTGGTCGTCTGCCCTGACACTCGAGGATGCCAAACGATCGTTGACGTATGCTTCAATATCCAAATTGACGAGTTTCTCCTGGAGCCGAATGTCGATCGAATGTGCCCTCCGTAATGTCACTTCAAGGTACGCGACAGGATGAGAAGTCATGACGACTTTGGTTTGTGCCGGTCTACACCGGGCAAGTTCAGTCAGGTTTTCCAAGAAGGACAGCATCTCGTCTCCACGGTCCATCTCGTCGAGCGCGTCAACGACTAGGTATATCTTCTGAATGTGCCGCAAGGCCATCTGGAGGTCCCGCCAAAGATCGACAGCAGAGAGGCTTTCCAACATGCGATGGGCGGCCATGTATTGGCTCAGCCTAGCCTGCAGTGGCGGACTGTGTGGCAAGAGCTGAGCGAGCCAATCACGCACGGCCGCGATAGGCTGGTGATTCACGTCAATAATTTGCCTGAAGAAGAAGAACAGCACCGGGATGTCTTCTTCGCGAAGGTGACGGGTCAGCATCGCTGCGTAAACCGACTTGCCGGATCCCGGAATGCCTAGGCGATTGTGGTCAGCCCAATTCTGAGAAGAAGAGCAATTTCCAAAGATAGCTACTTACCTCTGATCCAAAGCAAGCCATTTTCTTGGCTTTTGTGCCAGTCCTTGTATTCTTGAGACTCCAAAAGCCATTTGCCGGTGCCATGAAGGTGGGCTGCGAGGTGCTTGTAGAACTCGCTATCATCGTCTTCGTAGGCAGTTGGCTGCAGCCATGCTTGAACGTTTGCAATCTCCTCTACTGGAAGAGGTAGAATGTTGTCAGGATTGAAGTCGCTCATATTGTCACGTCCCAGGAGTATGTCGTCGTCGTCCCACGCAGTATCCGTCTTTCCGTGCTGCGCCATCGTACGAATCTGCGACACTGTAGGTTTAATGCTAAAGAATCATAGAAATTCCAACATGTGCGGATTCTGTGCGATGACAAGCCACAAAACATACAAGAGGGGCAAACTCCAATATTGTGGCCGGCCAGGCTGCAGCCAGCCAGGTGGTCGTGACAAGGCTGGGCGTGGTTCGCAACGCTCCATGATGAGGGTAGTGGCAGCTTTGGCAAAACAATGGCTCCTAGAGACGTCGATGATATCGTGATTGTGGCGGCCATGTTCATCTTAGAGCTACAAAGTGTTGAGCGTTGAGTTTGTGCCGGTGAAAGGAGCTTGTTTGTGATGCCAGCAGCTCTGCCTCTTGCAAACAGGAGGTTGACGAAACAAAACACCAGTCAGCAATATACTACTATCCCCCTCGTTCTTATGAATTACATATTCATCATCATCGCCTTCTTTATCTTTATAATTCTGTTTATCCTTTTTATTCTTCTCGTGCAATGTTTTTACCCTCTCTCCTTTTTATTATTTGGAACACAGTGCCTGGCTGTATTGTGTGGCGACCTAGATTTTGTCACCCGCATGCCATGTATAGAAAAGATAGCCAAAATACATGATACTACGAGGAGAATACGCAAATATTTATCCTGGTATTTTCCGGCATGTCCCTCTCCTTCGTCTGCTGCAAATACCAAACACGGCTTTGCTCTCTCCGGAGCTTCCCTTCCCCGCAGGCCGGCCAACCCAAAGTGGCCAAGCAAATTAAACACACGGGGTTCATTCCCTCACAGGTACCTATTCTCTCACACAAGTCACACGCATCTTCAAGTACCTCTTGGGAAACGCGCCCCAACGCCACGGTGCCACGGCCTCGACGTCCACCTCAATTGGCCACCTTGCCTACCTAGTTAGCCTCATCCTGTCTTTTCCCTAGTTACCCTTTCCAATCTTCCATCTTTCACCACCCCAGCGTGTCGCCGCACTCCTACTTTTCGCTCTTCTTCGAAGCCTCATATCCCTCCTTTGGACTGATTCCGTCCGACCAGGCTCTCCTATTTAGCTTTTACCTTGTACCATCTTCCGTTCTCTCGCGGCTTTCTTCCTCAAGCAGCTTTTTGCCTCGAGAAACACCTCCCCCCCTTATCCCTCCCTCGAACAAAATAACCCACACACAAGCACAATGCGCTTCTCTTTGGCTACCGCCGCCCTCGTCGCGGCCGTTCCCGCCCTTGCTGCCGACGCTGCTGCCGATGGTCCTCTTGGCCAGTACAAGGCCCAGTTTCAAAACTTCCTCGGCAAGTTCACTGGCTCCGTCGCCGACTCGGCCGTTGTTCAAGACGGCCCCGTCGCTGCCGCCGAGGCCAAGGTTGGCGAGATTACGACGTCCCATTTGACCCTCGAGAACTGGAAGGAGACCCTTTACGCCCCCGTTAAGGCGGGCTCTGAGATCCCCGAGGAGTGGTGGGTGCTCATCACTGGTCGCAACAAGACCTGCTTTGGTATGGACCCTTTTAATTGCTACATCTCAATCGCACGTACTAACATGTTTAATAGGCCAATGTGAAAAGATCGAGAAGGCTTTCAACGAGTCCGCCGGCCGATTCGCCGTCACCCCCAAGGCTCCTCACATGGCTATCCTCAACTGCGAAGACGAGCGTGTCCTGTGCAACTCGTGGTCCGCTGGTGTCGGCGCCATCTGGGCCTTTGATATGCTCCCCGAACCTGCTCCCATTGACATTTACAAGAGACGCCTCAACATGACCACCACCACCGCCGACGACCTCGTCACTCTCCACGCCGACGGCAGGAAGTCTTTTGAGCTTCTCGACTCGTGGTTCCACCCCTTCAACGGCAAGATTGCTGAGCTTGGCCTGTCTCTGCCAGTTGGTTACGCCTTTTGGGCTTTCAGCCTCGTTCCCAACTGGGCTTTCATGCTCATTGTCTCCATGCTTAGCCGCACCATGATGGGTAACCGCATGCAGCCTCAGCAGCGCCGTGCTGAGGCCGCTCCCGCTGCTGGTGCGCAATGATCGGACACGCATCTTTTTTGTCCTTTTTTTTTACTTCGCAATATCCTATAATACAGCTTTGATCGATTTTAGTAAGGAGCTCAAGCGTGGCTCCTTGGTTTCTTCCGGTATATCTTTTTTTTCTCCTGGGACAATAAAAATTCGGGGCCGACAATGACGACGACTGATGTTTTCCTTTTCGAATGGAGTCGCTGTTTGGGTCGGAGGGCCAGCCAGTGTCTGGAGGTTTTTCATGGGATGTTTCTGGTCTATTGTTGGATTATGAGGCCAGCCCTGTCTGTTTCTTCGTATTGGGTATGTGGCCATGTCTAGTAGAGAAGAAACGACCATTACTACATGTCATCTTGGTTAATATTTGCGACTCGCGTGATGTATTACGTTGTGTATGATTTGTTGTCGCGCATGAAGTGTCATGTCTTGCGATTGCAAATTTCTTGTAAATTTTCTAAGCCGTCCAGCACTTCGTTCGGCAGTTGCTCGTTTGCGAGGGTGCCGGTGCGCAAGTCGCCCAGGTCAGTGATTGTCCTAGCAATGGCCTCTTTCAGCTCCGCCTCCTGCTGCCGCAGTTTGGCAATCTCGGTCTCGACCGCGCCGGCAGCACCGTCAAGCTCCGGCAGGATACTGCTGAGCGTGTGCTTGGATTTCTTGGCCGCCGAGTCGCTTCCAAAGAGCTGTCCACACCTCATCGTTAGCACAAAAAAACCTCTTCCATCTCAGCACGGTCAGCTCTCCCAATTAAGCAGGGCGAGCGAAGCGAGGACCCAGACTTACGGCGCGGTCCATTTCCACCTCGCCGTCCACCTCCCAGTTAACCTCTTCGCGGCGCTGGCGCGCGACGGCGCGGCGGATGGCCGGCCCGCCGCGTTGCGCCTCGAGCTCGATGGCGGCGGCGACGGTGTCGATGGCCTGCCCGCGCTGGGCAGCCAGGTCGAGGAAGAGACTGCGGACGGGCGGCGCGGCGCGCACCTCGCGCGGGAAGAGCGCGCGGAATTGCTCGAGCGTCATGATGTTGGGCAGTCGCGCGGGGTCGAGGAGGAAGCTGGTGAGGAGCTCGGCCTCGGTCGGGGATGACGAGGAGGATGCCATTGGTGACGCGCGCGTATGTGTGTCGGGAGGGGAGAAGCGGGAGGAGCGGGAGGAGTTGGTGTGTGCTTTTTTCCCCTCGTTTCGGAGTTATTATTGGGTTTGGTCGGACTGCGTTGGTATCATGCAAAAGAGCTATTATTTTGGTGGTTATGCAGGGTCCAGCCTTGCACGCGCTGTAGCTTGGAGACGCGTTGCTTGGGTGGTGAACGGTGACGTTTGTACCCCCACCAACCGCGGACGCATCGTCATAGGCATACGCTCCAAGCTCAACCAATTGAGGATTCATTACGCCGAGACTGAATAGTTTGTTATATCAGGGCTTGACTGAAGTTCAATAATCAGAAATTAATCCATAGAAATATGTCCCCGGGCGCTTGTTACAAGCCTCAACTATTACGGCGTCCCTATTCGTTTGCAGGTACCATACCTAGGCTATCATCATTGTCTTAATTCTTATTAATTCATATACGCGCCATGCCTGTGTAGGTAGATACTAAATTAATATATAAATTAGGAGTAGACTTCAGAGTTGGTGGGCTTGAAAGTCTTTGCGGTCAAATCGTGTGTGTGCAGGAGCCTCAGGCCAATCACGGCCCGCCATTGCGCCCGGGCGGGAGTGCTCAAAATTCGCGTCGCGTGCGTACAAGGCCAAAAAAGGAACAAAGAACGCTGGGCAATTAACGCGAGCTGGTCAAGTCTGGTCCGCCTCAATCGATCCCGAGCTCACTCACATCCATGCAGCAACCATCGCAAACGGGCCTCCATTCTCCATCACCACAACCACCACCAACGAAGCGACACCTGGGTCATTCGCGTCTGTACGACAATTTTGCTTTTTAATCTTCCAATATTTCAATAGTCTCCTCACAATAGCGTCACAAGAACCAGAAACAAGCAAACAAATACCGCTTTACGCAGGGCTACCTGCAGCTTTCTCGCCTGGCACAAAACATACAACACACACAGCCATGGCGCCCGCACGCAACCCGCCCTCGCAGTTCTCCAAGGACGAAAAGGTGCTCTGTTTCCACATGGATATGCTCTACGAGGCCAAGGTAACCGACGTGCAGCCAGCGGAGAAGCCGGGCGACGGGTGGCGATACAAGGTGCATTATAAGGGCTGGAAGAGTACCTGGGACGACTGGGTGCTCGCTGATCGCATCCGCCCATTCGACGACGAACACCGCGAGCTCGCGGCCCAGCTGCACGCCCAGCTGCGACAGAGCATGGCCAAGAATAACAAGCAAGGACCTGCCGGCGCTGGTGCTGCCGGTGGCGGGAGACGGGGCGGCCTGCGTCCAGACGCCTCGAACCGGGGCAGCGAGGAGAGGGGGGGGAGTGCAGCGGCGGTGACGGGCTTGGGTGGCCGCGCCGGCGCCGGCGGTCGCCGCGGCAAGGACTGGGAGCTCGAGACCGAGGATGCCTTCCACGCCAAACCCATGATTCACATTCCAGTGCCGGACCACATCCAGGCTATGCTGGTGGACGACTGGGAAAACATTACCAAGAACAACCAGCTCGTGCCGCTGCCGCACCCCACGCCGGTGACCAAGTTGTTTGCGGATTACCTCGTGTTTGAGCGGCCGCACCGCGAGGCGGGCTCGGCCAGCATGGACATTCTCGACGAGGTCATTGCCGGCTTCCGCGAGTACTTTGAAAAGTCGCTGAGCCGGATCCTGCTGTACCGGTACGTTGCGAAGCTCTGCCACTTGACAGGACGCTACGTGGCAACATGTTCTTCTTTTGCTAAACAACCCCTCCCCCAGTTTCGAACGTCATCAATACATGGATATCCGCAAGTTGTGGGACAATCCCGGCGAAAACGCAAAGTACAAAAACGTCTGCGACGTCTACGGCGCCGAGCACCTCGCCCGTCTCATCGGTAGGTTCCCCTAACCACACCCTAACCATTCTTGCCCCCCCCCATTTCCTGTTTTCGAGGCTAACAACCAGCACTTGCAGTCTCTCTCCCCGAACTCTTGGCGCAGACCAACATGGACCAGCAGTCCGTGTCCCGCTTGCGCGAGGAGATTGGCAAGTTTACTGTGTGGCTCGGTCGCAACTGCGAGCACTATTTCGTCAACGAGTACGAGTCGCCCTCGCAAGAGTACATTGACAAGGCGCGCAGCTTCTAAAGGAACCGACAAGTAGCTTGGGGGGGGGGGGCATCTTCTTTGGAAAGAAAAGGGGCGCGTTTTCGTGTCTTGCATTCTATCGCGGCTGGAAAGGAGTTTTTGTCTTGGTAATAACGGTGTTGAACAGTTCTATCCTTGTTTTTATTCAGGGAGCACGGGGGAACTCTCTCTTTATACTCAGTGTACAACAGTATGGTCACCGTGGCATTTTAACACATTGCTGAATTATCAAATACATGCGACTGAAGAATGCTGTGATATGTGAAAAAATCCATGCTACAAGGTCGCCCCCTCTGCAATATGCCAGTAATACTCGTACATGGTCGTCAAAAAGCAACAAAATAGTATATGGTTACAGTTCCCTCTTGCTCCTTTCATCCATCTCCGCGCCTCCTCCTCCCCTTATTGCTTCTGCTGCAGTCGCAGCCGGTCCGTCACCCTGCTCTCCACATAGAAGCCGGCATCCGGCGTGCGCTCCGCCGACACCTCGCGCTTCGTCAGCGCCCGGTCGACCTCGGCCACGCGCACCAGCTCCTTGACCTTGAAGATCATACCCGCAAACTGCGGCTCCGCCGGGTGGAAGACGGTCTGCGCGCGCCGCCTCAGGCCCAGCGCCGCGAGCACGCCCCGCGTGCGCTCCGGTAACCCAATGGCGCTCCGGTGGAGCGTGACGCGAAAGTACGACGACATTTTCTTGATGTGTGTGTCTGTGTGTGTTTTTTCGTCTGGTCGGATTTCGTGAGTTGGTATGACGGTCGTCGACCAAGGATAGATGGTAACTTTTTGGGGGGGGGGTTTCCCCTGCGGGAGATGAGTTGGCGTCGGTTGAACGTTCGTGAGAGGGGTAAAATGTCGAGGCAAGGGGTTCAGAATTCGCTCGATATGTCAGTGCGTCTTTTTTTATTGGTGATGTTTGGCTTCGCAGGCGCAATTGCTGCTCTGAAAGTTCTGGCTTGAGATTGTCTCGAGACTTGGACATTGGGTTGTCGATAAAATTTAAGTCACGTGCGCTCCCACCAACAGCCTAATACCCGGCAAGGGAACATATGTTTCACAGATAGCCATTGCCTGTCACATTCCAGGAAATCTGGCCCGAGATTTCATCTGGATCGATTCAATGGTATTTCCTTTGCTTCGAGGCTGCGATTCTTGCTCTAGACCTTGAGTGTTGCTGTGGCGCGTACCATCTGTTTCACTGGGCTTATTAAGTAACTAATACATCTAGAAGTGTATTACCGCAGACTGCGTGTTGGAGAGACTCCTTGACACCTAGCCTAACATTTATTGCAACAAAAACACCCAAAGAGCGGCAGAGTAGATTGACAAAGATTGAATTAATTACATGTCTATTTCGATTCAACAGCGAACCATAGCGGCCACATGGTAGCGTGCCGCCATGAGCCGTTCTCCTGTACAGTAGTCTACCGTTTCCCTCCTTTATTTCATCACCTTCAATCATCAATGGTAACTGGAAACAAAAAGCAATGTGACGCTCGTGAAATTTCATCATTTCCCTACATCTGTACCTCGACTCTGCCCTCAGCGCCAGGCCGGCCTTCGCGGAGGTTGGGGAGGAGGTAAGTAATATCATCCCAGGGGTGACGGTACAGACCAGTGCGCAGTCTCTTCTGGTCGAGGTAATGGGCAATAAGACCAATGGAGCGACCAAGGACAAAGAGACCGTTAAGTACACCCATGCCGAGATAGTCCTCAGCCTCCTCCGGAGAAAAGGCACCGCAGTTGCGCAGCAGGTCAACGAAGCAGACGGCAATACAGCCGTCGACATTGAGAATCAGGTTGTCTTTCTTGGAGGTGGTAACGGTCTCCACAGCCAGGGCGTAATCGAGAAGCTTGTGGCTGGGGAACTTGGCGATGACATACTCCTTTACAAGCTCAACACGCAGATCAGGGTTGTTGCGGGACTTGACACGGTGACCAATACCGGGGATGAGCTTGTTGGCCTTGCGCATGCTGTCAACAAACTCACGGGGGCTCAGGTTCTTGTCAAAGGCTTTGGTGAACTCCTCGGCGGCACCGTCGAGGGCACCACCGAAGCGGGAGCCAATGGTCAGGAGACCAGAGACGAGAGCACTGATCAGGTCCTTGCCGGCACGGGTGGTAATAATGGTGTTCATGGCACCAGAGACGGCAGGACCGTGATCGGCCGTAAGCATGAGAACCATCTCGAGGAACTTGGAGGCGTACTCAGGGAGTCTGCGACGGAACCACAGCAGCGACATGACACCACCGATACCAATGTCCTCCCTGAAGACGTCGGAAATGGGCATACCGGCGTAGAGAAGCTCCTGACCACGGTCATCGGAAATGGTAGAGATGAAGGCTGCGGGTTTACGGATGAGGCCGAGCTCCTGGGCCCACGAGTAGTCAATGGGGATCTTGGGAACGACAGGCTCGGGCTGGGGCTGAATGGTGCCTTGCTTGACGAGCTTTTGGTAGAGTTCACCGAGAAGGGCAGGCATGTCCTCAAATGTGTTGGGGACGTGGAAGCCAGCTTCCTTCATGGACTGGTTCTTGGTGGCGGCAGTCTCGAGCAGAGAGTTGGCGAGGGCACCAGCGTGACCGAACTGGACTTCGGTTTTGAACATGCTGGCGCAGGTACCAATGGCCCAGGCGACGATTGGCTTAGTGATGATGCCCTTCTTAACGGCATCAATGACCTTGTACTCCTCGACACCACCGACCTCACCAAGAAGAACGAGGATCTTGCAGGCGGGATCGGCCTGGTAGCGGAGCAGGTGGTCGATGAAGGTGGTACCGGGGTAACGGTCACCACCGATGGCAATACCCTCGTATACGCCATCTGTGTTTTGGGCAATAATGTTGTTGAGCTCGTTGGACATACCGCCTGACTTGGAGACGTAGCCGACGGAACCCTTGCGGTAGAGCTTGGAGGCGACAATGTTGTCCATCATACCACCAGTGTTGCCAATCTTGAAGCTACCAGGCTTGATTCCACCGACAGTGGCGGGGCCGATGATGGTGACGCCCTTCTTCTTGGCAGCGTGGGCAATCTCACGCGCGCGCTGGAAGAAGCTGGTTGTTAGCTGAATACCCGAGTCGAGACACCATTGGGGTGCAACTTACGCGCTCGGGGACACCCTCGGCAATGATGGCAATGGTCTTGATCTGAGGGTACTGCATCAGCTCCATGGTGGAGCTGTAGACGGAGCGAGAAGAGGCAAAGTTGACAACGACATCGACGTCGGGGTGCTTCTCCATGGCCTTCTCAGTCTGCTGGTAAACGGGCAGGAGAGTCTCGGAGGTGCCCCAGTACATCTTGCTGACGAACTGGCCACCAAACGTGTAGATGATGCCGGCGACGGAGGGGGTCTTGCGCTTGCAAATGAAGTCAAAGTCAAGCATGCCCTGGACGGCTCGGGGCTGAAGGCCGTAGACGAAGCATCGGGTCTTGTCGTGGAAGAGGGCGTGCTCGGGGAGAGGGCTGAGAGGCCGGCTGGGAGCAGCGAAGCGCTGGATATTGTCGTTGGCAGAGAGGTTGGCGCCGCTGGCCGTGGTGTTGCCCTGAGCCATTGTGAAGGATGTCGTGTCTGTGTTGTATGTAGAAGCTGGGCAGAGAGCCGTTCAAGGCTGCAGGTGGATGAATTGAAGCTGTTGAGGAAGGTGACTCGAGTGGTGAGCAAACGGAGGAGAGGCGGGTTCCGACCAGGAAACTTTTTTTGCCGGTATTGGCAGCGGAGGGAGAAGCTGTTACTAGCTGAGCTTGGAAGACACGAGAGGGTGAATGACAAGATGAAGCTTGCCAATGAGGACGATGGGGGAGGGCAGGGAATGGAGGAAGAAAAAAGAGGTGTGAGAAAGATCAGGAGGTGAAGGGAAGCTGGCGGAGGATAACGAGGAGGAGCTTCTGGGTGATTCAACAGGACGGACCAGGCCTTTGGTGGGAGTGTTTGCCGCACCAAGTCGCCCGCCAATGCTGTGGACAGCCCACCTTCCTTGGGGAGCAGCAGCCTGCAGCGACAGCGACAGCGACAGCGACAGCCCACCAAGCAGAGGGTCACCAAAAACAGGGAGTGGAGCCGGGACCTTGTAGCGGATCCCTGCCGAGTGGTGCTGGGTTGACGAGGGAGCGAAAAAGAGTGAGGAGGACTTGGAGTACGGAGTATCTGAGAGGACAAGTAGAGGTACATGCACAGTACCAGTACGACGATGCAGAAGTATGGTGCTGTGCTGCGGCGGGCGGTGATGGGGCAGGTTTGCCTTGGGGTTGGGTGGGGCTCGACGGAAACAGCGCTGTTAGTCCACTGTAAGTTGGGAGCTGTATCTGGGAGACTGTGTGCTTGCCATGAGGGTAGAGCCTCAGCAACAAGAAGAAGGAATGAATTAATCAACCAGAATCCGTACTGAGTTGACTGTGCTCGCAATCGGATAGATATCCATTAATTCCACGATGCTGGCTCATTCGGTAGGTAGGTACCTACGTCTCTGGCATCTAGACGCAGCGAGGTGGATGAGCGGTGTCGCTGTCTGGCGGCTGTGTATGCCATACCAGTTGGGGCGATTTGCTTTTCCTCTCTCCTCGTCTCGCGGTAACTAACTAGTTGAGGCTAATAAAAGCCTGTTGGATCTGTTGAATTGCTGCCACGCGGTGTGAGCAACTAGCATAGCAGGCTGTCACAGAGTCCAGCCAGACCCTTGTCCCGCCGCACTAAAACCGAGACGGGTTTAGTGGGGGATCAAGTGCAACAGCGCCGCTGCGCTTGGTGGTGGTCACTGCCAGTCCCTTTGCTTTGCCAGCTGCCAAAGGCCGCCGCTGTCGGGCTCTAGAGTCAGGTAAATAGCTCTTTTGCCCATAATAATATCTGCAACGCGAACAAGAAGAACTTGTCGCACCCGGTTTTCAACTCCAGACCGGCATTTAGAACCCCCGCTCACCATGGAGAAGCCTGCTCCCATCTCGTCCGGCTCCCCTCCCGATGCACGCGAATGCCATTCCTGTGTAAGCAACGGCGTGCTTCAGTCGCAGCGCCACGCAGCGCCTGTGCTGGGCGGCGGCACTAGCGCGTAAGCCTCATCACCAGAAGCTGCCCAAAGAGGCATTCTTTTGCCGTATGAAGAGTGTAGGTGCTGATGTCTGTAAGAGCTACCTTGGGCGGTTCTTGTCTCTCTCTCAATAAAAAAACCCGTGCAACGCTCGTGATGGCATCTTGGCTTACACGCCATCTGGGTGCATATGCACACCAGCCCGCACAAAGCCTGCAGCACGCATCCACTGTCGGCAATGAAGTTTAAGCTCAGCTCGGCCGGCGATAAGCCAATGATAAGAGACGTCGCAACGTCAGAAACGGCCGACAATCATCCCGACTAGCCATAAGAATTTCCAACATCATTCGTCATCAATCTCGTAACGACAGACTGGTGCATAATAATAAAGCGCCCAAGACGATGGAGCTGACATGGGTTGGGCTGTAGCTGCCGTCCAAGGACGTCTTGCTGAAGACTTCAGAGACGAGTAGTCTGGGGTATTCTCAGCCTGGTCATACATGCCAGCATGAGTAGTTAGAACCGGATAGAAGGTCTGATTGTTGAAGGTGTAATCTTGTCCGGGCCATCACTGCGTCAGCCGTGTCGCATCCGTATCCACCCCTAATTCGTTTTCGCTTTGTGGCATTCGATCTGGTTTGCCGCGCCAGTACTCGTACCGGGAGAGCGAAATCGGGAAATTGAGATTTTTCTGTCAATTTGTTGGTGGAACCCGGTTTGGTCCTCGGCGGCCTCGGAGGATCGTGCTGCTGGTGTGATGGATACAGCATTGTGTCTTGTTCCATGCAATGCCCTCCCTCCAAGCAAGTCTTTGAGTAATCTCATCCGTGGCGTACATAATCCCCCGTGGCTGCTCTGAATCGCCGACGGCGTAATTGGTCAGACAAAGACGGAGTCGGAGCCTGATGAGTGCTGCCATCCAGATAGCTGAGAAACAGCCCAGGAGGTACTGCTGTTTGACCCTGCCTCTCTAGGTCGGAAAAGTTGCCGGCCACGGCCACTGCGGAGCCCGCCAGACCAGGCACCACCAGACTTCTAGCGCTGATCCACTTGGCTTCTCAACCGCTGGGGGGATGCAGCCTCCATGTACCGGTACATGCCCCAAAGCTTTTTTTGAGTGCAGATACAGCTAGAGCCTGGAACTGTCGTCACTGTTGCCCACCACAGCCAAGCAACTGCCCCCTCCCCTGTGCTGACCGCCCGTTGCCCACCAAAAAAAGAAGGACCCAGAGGGGTTGTCGCGCTGCTCGCCGAGTCCCAGGAAGCTCCCCAAAAATCCGACAGACGGCACTGATCGCCCCTCTTGGACAGCTGCACGCTGCACTCTGCTCACTGCGCCAGAGCTTGGTCCCCCAAATTTTTTTGTCGCTGTCACCCACCCGTCTCGACTCGGTGCTTGCTTTTCTGCCACCATCCTGCATCTCATCAGTCTTCCCTCCCACTTCTTCGCCCATTGACTCTGTTTTCGAGCTTCACAATCCTCTCCATCTTTCCGCCGACCTCGCTCTGTGCAATTCCACACGACCTCTTCCATTTTTTATCTCTTCAACTTCCCGTTGCAGCTCCCTGCCACAGCTGCTGGTACGTTTGTCCATCCCACTGCACCTGCGAGCTTCCGCGTTGGGTCGTCCTCGGTGGCTTTGTCGTTGACTTCCGTGTCCATTGGCTCCGCTGCACATGCGCTCATCTTTGGCGACCTTTTTCTGACTCGTCCCAGATTTCGTTTGATCCTGTCGAATCCAGACCTCTTCTCCGCCAATTCTCATATCCCACTTCACCGCACACATCTCCAAACCATGTCCGCCAAGTCGATCTTCGAGGCCGACGGCAAGGCCATCCTCAACTACCACCTCACTCGCGCTCCCGCCATCAAGCCTAGCCCTCTGGCTCAGCCTACCAAGCACAACGCCCCGGCCAGACTTGCTTCTCTGCACTTCGCTGAGGACGCCAACGTCCAAGACGTTCTCAACCAGGCTGAGGTCACCTACCCTTGGCTCCTCCAGAACGGCGCCAAGTTCGTCGCAAAGCCCGATCAGCTCATCAAGCGTCGTGGCAAGAGCGGTCTTCTCGCCCTAAACAAGACTTGGCCCGAGGCCAAGGCATGGGTTGCCGAGCGCGCTGGCACGGAGCAAAAGGTTGAGCATACCAGCGGTGTCCTCAGACAATTCCTTGTTGAGCCTTTCGTCCCCCACCCCCAAGATACCGAGTACTACATCAACATCAACTCTGTCCGCGATGTAAGTTTTGTCGTCTTTTTTGCTTTTCTTGTGCCGTTGGCAGCTTCTGTGGCTTATTCAGCCATTGTCGTTTGCGTGACACATCGTTGCAGTGCATGGGGTGCCCTACATGTTCAGAAAGGAACACTGGTGAAAGTAATTTGGGAATGTCTCTTACTGCCCCTCTGCAGCAGACTCCTACTTTTATAGACCACAGCTGTCGGCTGCTGAGATTTTATGTGGGCTCCCTTTTTGGTGTGGTGCCCTCGTAACGTTCATCCGCCACGGGCGAACGGATGTCACGATCAAGAGGGTCCCGGCTCTGCACCACCACCCCTGTCTCGATGAGCAACGGCGCGACCCGAAGCCCGCAAACGGCGTACCTGCATTTGCCTCTGAATTCAATTCTATTTAAAGAAGGATAGATCGTGCTAACTGCTTTTGTTTTCCCCATAGGGTGACTGGATTCTCTTCACCCACGAGGGTGGTGTCGATGTTGGTGATGTCGACGAGAAGGCCGAGAAGATTCTCATCCCCGTTGATCTTGCTGAGTTCCCTTCACACCAGGAGCTCGCCGCCACCCTTCTCAAGAAGGTGCCCCAGGGTGTTCACAATGTCCTCGTCGATTTCATCATGCGCCTCTACGCCGTCTACGTCGACTGCCAGTTCACATATCTCGAGATCAACCCCCTCGTTGTCATCCCCAACGCCGAAAAGACCTCTGCTGAAGTCCACTTCCTGGATCTCGCTGCTAAGATCGACCAAACGGCCGACTTTGAGTGTGGTTCCAAGTGGGCCATTGCCCGCTCTCCCGCTGCTCTCGGCCTGACCAACATTGCAGCTGGTGCCGACAAGATCAGCGTGGATGCTGGCCCCCCGATGGAGTTCCCTGCTCCTTTCGGCCGTGAGCTCACCAAGGAGGAGGCGTACATCGCCGACCTCGATGCCAAGACTGGTGCTTCCCTCAAGCTCACCGTCCTCAACCCTGCCGGCCGCATCTGGACTCTGGTTGCCGGTGGCGGTGCCTCCGTCGTCTATGCCGACGCAATTGCCTCGTCTGGGTTTGCCGACGAGCTTGCCAACTATGGCGAATACTCTGGTGCCCCCACCGAGTCTCAGACCTACCACTACGCCCGTACCGTCCTCGACCTGATGCTCCGCGCCCCCCTCTCCGACAAGGGCAAGGTTCTCTTCATCGGTGGTGGTATTGCCAACTTCACCAATGTCGCAAGCACTTTCAAAGGTGTCATTCGCGCTCTCCGCGACTTTGCCCCTCGCCTCATCGAGCACAAGGTCAAGATCTGGGTCCGCCGTGCCGGTCCCAACTACCAGGAGGGTCTCAAGAACATGAAGGCTGCCACCCAGGAGCTTGGCCTCGACGCCAAGATCTTTGGCCCCGAGATGCACGTCTCCGGTATCGTCCCTCTGGCTCTTGTCCCCGGAAAGTGGGAGAGCGGCAACGTTGAGGAGTTCAAGGCTTGAACGTCTACTGATAATGAAAAAAAAAGTAAGACGATGAAGCCCGGGCTGTGCCTGTGGCTTTGCCAAATGTTGTATTTTGCAAGCTAGACTGCTATGAAGGCTGGGAGTTTTGACCTTGACATATGGATGATACAAGCTCGAGAAGACTTATGTAAATGATTCTGCATTGCAGAATATGATTATAACCGTAATAGACATTGCATGACGATTCAAATTGACGTTCATTTTTGAGTGATGTGACTTTGCACGACATGAGAATATTACATCGAAACTACTACTAGAGATTGAATGGTCGCTGGCAAGAGTTGCCGCACATTGTGATGTATGGTGGAGTTGTCCTCTGCGAGATACACGCTTCGGTAGTCCAGACTTGTCAATCACTGCGGCTCCTGCCGGTCAATGCAGTGCTTGCGTTATCCTTGCAGTATTTCTTGTCTGGTGTACCTTGCTATTACATACAAATTACCAGTCTTGGCATCCTCAATCGCATGACAAAAGGTACTTACCTTTTAACTGCAATCGTAGAGTATCACCGCAAAAGCTTAGGATATAAGCCGTCAAGCGAACTAGATATCGGTGTATCTGACGCCGAGATATCAGCTGACACGGGACGTTTGCTTGTGTACAAGCGTGTACTCGTTGACACGTCTCGGAGGATGTGTGGAGGGCAAGTGGCAAGAATTGCGAGATCAGTCCACCAAAAGCTTTTCAACTAGATGACTCATTAGGAACGATGCATTTGCCTGCCTGAGAAGCTTGTTAGGCAGCCGGCGCGTAGGGGTGGTCAAGTTGGCATCAGGTTACAATGCTGCCTGTACAACTCCACAACAGAGTACGCTCGGTATCCCGGTCGGGCCACCATGAAACAAAGCGGGTGGCCTGGCTGATTTTACCGGCGATGCTAAAGACCATGGGTTATGGACTAGGCAGAGAGGTTCGGGTTGGCAAAAGGGCGAGGGGGTCATGATACGGGTGACGATATTGGTGGGGAGTCCGAGGAGACCGAGGCGAATGGTGGGACAAGATACGTGCTGAGGTACATAAAGCAGTTACTTGAGTAGGATAGTACTCAAGGCAGCAGGGTGAATTCGTGTAGGTCAGTGGAGTGGAAGACGGTGGACGAGGCATGCTGCTGAGGGAAGGCAACACTCCCGACACATCACCTGGAGCTTGGACACTAGTAATATTGCCTAAAGCTTGAGAGACTGAATGGAAAGACCGTCATTGGTCAAAAATAGACTACTCCCATAACTACTGTGTAACGGTCATCAGCTGCTCGACTGGCTGCCTTGAGCAGAGTGCCACAGCGCTCTGCGGAGATGGAAGAAATCTAGCTTAGCAACACCAAAACCCCTACTATAGCTATTCATTTCCTTCATAAAGAGTGCCGAGAAAACCCCCCTGAAACATCTTGGGCTGTGGGCGTTGCTGTGCGAGCTGCCCACCGCCCGTCACCGACAGGTGTGATGATAGAGCACATATATGCGTGTGTAACTTGCTTGCTAGATGCCTAAGCTCCTGTCACGGGGAGAAGATTCTCATGTACTTATAGTAGCTGTCTTTCTATTCCTAAATCTATTCCTACAGTCTTTGTCCTAAACTCGATGCCGGACTCGATGACGCCAGCTCAGGACCACAACCACACTGCTGGTGTGCAAAGGTGCCGCGAAGAAGAAGACGACGATACTCCGAACGGTCGGGTCCTTAAATGGCGGAAAAGGTGCCGCGAAGAAGAAGACGACAATACTCCGAACAGACGGGTCCTTAAATGGCTGGAATCTGCACCCTTTGATCCGGAGAATACACAGAGCTATTCTACCGATGATGCTGAGGGTAAGTACTTGTGAGAACCAGTACAAATCAGATAAACTAGTGAGAAAAAGAGCAACACTCACATGAAATTACAGAATCTTCGGAGTTGCCGGATGAGTCTCGAAGCTGCTCCTCATATCAGTCTTTGAGCTCTCTCGGAGGCCGCCCGGTTGACTCCGATGGCGACTATCGAGACGATAACCTCTGGTATAACGGCATCGAGTTCCACCCGGAGAAGGACTTGCCGGCGGATATCCAGGGCCTGGCCGAAAAAATGATGACGGAAAGTGAACCGCCCGACAGCTTGGATACCGAACGCGCGCTTTACGAAAAAGTATTGCAGCTAAACACTGCTGGCAA
Source organism: Cordyceps militaris CM01 (assembly GCF_000225605.1). NCBI lineage: Eukaryota > Fungi > Ascomycota > Sordariomycetes > Hypocreales > Cordycipitaceae > Cordyceps > Cordyceps militaris. Next base: position 842,500 of record NW_006271969.1, read on the forward strand.
CATACGGGACAAGAAGAAAGTCTTCGAGGCTCTGGACGGGCTTGCGTTTGAGCACCCGGGCGAGTTGGACAAGATGGAACGCTCCCACAGCGAGCGCATGAGTAGGTTCGTCGTTGGGCGCAGATGGAAGACTCAACAGCTCGGCTACATGACCTACGCGGACAGAAAGCAACGCCAAATCAACACACCCGCTCCGGATATTTTGTACGGCTATATGCCGCTGCTCTTCTCCTCGAAACACAGAGGTCAGATGATTACCACGCTGGATGATATGGACAATGCGAATGAGACGACCCCTCTCACACTCCCGTTCCTGGTGGTTGACATCGCGCTCGACGGAGACAACCTGTTGACGGCTCACAACCAGTGCGCGACCGGCATGGCGTCGTGCGTCAAAATGGGCGAGCGGCTGGTGTCCGCGCTGCCGTCGCGCGACCCGGCGCCGTTTTGCAGCGCCGTGTTTGGCATCGTGACCGACGGCAAGACGGCCGAACTGTCGGTGTGCTGGCGACACGCGCCGCCCGGAGGCGCGGAGCGGCTGTCTCGCGCCGTCTTTAACATTCGGCCAGTGCGCTCCTTTTCACTTAATGAGGAGGCGCAATGCCGGGATTTTATGCGCTCTGTTCACAAAATCATCAAATGGGGAAAAGTTGACCGTCTTGGACAGATTGAGAAGGTATTCGATGAGCTTGCTCGCGAGGACGAACAAGGACGAGACGAATAGAGACGGATGCCCAGCCCCTGTCAGGTGGCGTTGGAGAGCAAAGAGATCCAGAGAGAAAAAAACGCATCTAAAGCAAATAAAACAGAAGTTTATAGCGGAGGCATGAAATAGAAACAAAAATAAACAAACATAAAGGCATCATCAACATGAAACCATAATAGTCATCATAGCAGCAATTGCTTCTTGTCCATGGTCTGTAATTGACGCCATGGATGCTGTGCCAAAGGATGGACCATGGTCGTCTCTCTCACACCCACATCACGGCCCTCACTTTGCTCGTTCGGGTTTCTCATTCGCTTGCCAGGAGTTCTTCTTCGCTTGCACAGAAGTTTCTTCTGGGATTCCTTCCTCGCCTCTTTCCTTCCTCTTCTTACTTGCACACAAGGTGATTGCCGTAATGGCCGCGTCCCGCCTCTTTCCCATCCCCCATTCCAGAATCCTTCGTATACAGCGTTGGTAGATCAAATATTGATCCGTCTGTTGGAAGGCAAAGTGGAACAGTCTCTGCGTGTAGTACTCCGCCCCCGGGCTGACATCGAGGTCCACGTCAGGGTCTGGCCTCCACGTCACAAAGAGGGTGGCGTGCTCGCCGTTCATGGCAAGGCTAAAGATGGCACTGTTGAACAAGTCGTGCTGTCTGGCTCGCAGCTGAGCGTTCAGGTACCGGACAATGTTAACGCATGCAACGGAGCCGCCTATGCACTGGTTCGCGCAAGCCCACAGGCCGCCGCCCTCTCCTTTGAGCTCGACGAGCAGGAACGGCATTACCATGAGGGCCGTGTTGGCCTCTGCCAAGTTGCCGAGCGCCGATCTGAGCAGATATCGGACGTCTGGTCTAAAGGCCTCGTAGCGGTAGCCGTATATGATGTCAGGTTTCGGTTTGCTGAGCTTTTGGCGCGGTATCTCTAGCTCGTCAAGCTTTCGCGGTTGCTCTGACGGAAAGTTTGTTGACAATAATGCGGGCGTCAGCTCGATATCGTCACTCCGAAGCAATAACGAGGCTGTGTTGTCTAGATCCTTGAGGGGAAAGAGACATTCATCGAATGTCCGGCATATGATTTTCTCAATTGGCTTGCAAAGCCCATCGTTGTGTGCTCGGATACTCCGAACATCCTTCAAGTCGCTGGTTGTGGGCTCAGGTGGGGGTTCTTGTAATCCGAGGGATTCAACAACAGCTTGAACCGCCGCAGGAAGAGGGCTATCCATGACACGCACCTGGATGCCATTGCTGTCCAAGTTGTTTAACCGATAATCTTTATTCTCAACCAATTTGGCACTCGTTCGCGTCGTGGAAGACTCGGCAGAATCAGCGCCGGGTGAACTACTGCGAGGTCGAGAAGCACTGCTGCTGCGCGGGCTTTGCGGAGAAGAAGCCGTTGTCGGTGGTTTCGCTAGCGACATGCCGCCGGTAGGGTCACGGGGAGCTATCGGTTCAGAACTGGCTCTAGCTCTTTGGGCACCGTATTGGTTATACTGGCCCTCCTGGTTGTCCTGCCTGTCTTGCCTGTCTTGTCTGGATTTCTCGCTTCCAAAGACCAAGCCAGTTGAAGTGGCAGAGAATCGCCGTCGACGTTTGGCGGGATACACGTCGTCAAGCCAGCTAGAAACCAAGAGATCTGGAGGAAGGGGGTCTTTTGCGTCGTTTGTTGGGTGGTTATCAGCCGCCGCAGGGGCAGGACAAGGACGCTTGGAGGAGGAAAGAGGCCCGCGTTGAGGTTTCTCAGGATCTTGCTCATGATTCTGGGCACCATCCTTTTTTATAATCGATGCAAGACCCTGGGATGCCTCCTTCGAAGCCTCACGACTGGCCGGCTCGTCCATGACGAGGGGGGGCGCATGCAGGGACAGCGAGCAACGAAACGCGGCAGGGGAGGGCAGGGTCGCGCTCAAACGGCCGCCAGAGCGCGCGACCGAGTACTGGCAGCTCAAGAGGCCAAAACACAGGCTTTTTGGATGGACAATGACCCATCAGCCCGATTTGGTTTGGAAAGCTGTGCAGAAGGAAGTGTGGGCAGCTGGGCTGTGTCGGGCGCGTACTGGTGATGATGATGGTGCTAGGTTGGGGCTGTCGCTCAAGTAATAAGGGCAGCAAACGGGCAGCATCTAAGCTTAGCAATCAAAAATGAGCCTTGCTCCTGCGTCTTGAGCAACTGTCCATTTTTCGGTTGAGAACTAAAACAAGACTACTACTTTTCTACCCTTAGCTATTAACACGGCATTCTCATTTCTCCTCGTTCAATCAGCGCTTCGACCCATACAGTAGATGAGACCAGTCGCGACGCCCTGCAACAGGCGGGGTACTTTGCGCCATCAGCGGTCGCCAGGAGAATGAACAAATAGCCAGGAGAAAAGCCTTGATTGGATTTTCTAGACAAATACATTGGGGTCGCACGCTGCAGTCGGTGAATGCAAGGATGGTTTTCCATGGGTAGCCTCGGCGCGTAATCAATGGCGTTGATTGAAGCATCCTCTTGGTATTAGTTAGCCGCTGTGGCGCACCATGGAGACCACACGCACGCCCTGGCATCGCTCTCCATTTTTGCAGAACGAAGACAAACTACATAGTTCTCTTGTCCGTTTCTATTCGAGAGCTCAATCTTGCGTAGCGCTTCCCGGATTGTCTTTAGCCTCTCCCTGTTGCCCCATCCGAGCTCGCCTCTGAAATGGCATAGATAGCCGAGTCGGGTTATGTCGCAGCAAAGCAAAAGTAGAGGCGCCAAGGACATTACGACATTGTCGCAGCTTGAGTACGCGCCGGCCGAGGCCGACGACCAGCTCCCCACACTCACAACTGTGTGGTGCATTGGTTGGTGAGACTCTACTACAGAGCCTCTAAAGTAGCCGACGGCCACTAGGCTGGGGCTGTATTTGTACAGTACACAATATACAAGAATTATGTACAAGGATTACATCTTCTCTCATGGTAGCTAATGGCTTATAAGCTTGTCGAGAGAAAACTCTTCTAGCCAGAAGCCAGCCGATGCGACTGGTAGGAAGGTAGTCGCACTCATCCGCAACAGGGTCGCGGGGGGTTATGCTACTCAGCGCCTTCACATGTTGTTGAACAGTACTTAAGGTCTAGTTTCAGGCCAGCAGGTGTGAATCCCGCTTTTGCTACGCGACACAAATTCCCAGTACTCTGGGTTGTCTGGATATCACCCGAACACTTGTTAACTAGTTGATCAGACCCGTTACCTTAATCGTTGCTTCCTCTCAAGCCACCATGATATTGCGGGGATGAAGATCACTATGGGCCGATACGATTCTTTGGTCGGCGCGTATGGAATGTAGCACCAGCCCGCCTTTGTGTGCATCCTGGGACGCGCGGCCCGCCCCTGCACGTACAACCGTTTTAGAGCCGTGGCTTACTGGTCTCCGTGAGGGGATCGCCGGCGGCATCGCCCGCTAAGCGAACCGTCTCTAGCTCTAACTACCGGCTAAGCTTGCCCACGGGACGGTTTTGCCATCATCAGGGCTCTGGCGGGGCAGAGAGTAGGAGAGATTGTAAGTGTAAGGCAGTTGAACCTGTTTGAATCGTCTTCAATTCTCGACTGGCGAACGGTGGCGAAGAGTGGTCAAGTGCGACAACAGCCACAGCATCGGGCGACGGCCTGGGTGCTCTTTCCAACGATGATGTAGTTAGAGAAAATAGCGCATCTGAGCGGTGAGGCAACCCAAGACACGGCGTGATTGCTCCGCCTCAAGATCTGCAAGTCCACAGCCCTGTCCTGCCTCGGGATTACCAGCACGCCCAAGTGTGTGGTGTGTGTGGTGTGTCGGGCTGTCGATTTGGCTCCGAAGTTGTCAACAGCGCAATGACTTGGATTCGACCTGGGAACGGCCGCAAAGGTGGTAAGGCAGAAGTCGGCCTGACCCGTTGCAAACACTCGCTTGTAGTGAGTATAGAAAGCGGACTTGTCGTGTGAGGGAAGACCATCTGTAAACTGCGCCGTGCATGTTGGTCCACTGTTGTGTCACTGTCTGTCAAACAAAGGGACAAGACCAGACAAAAGTGCAAAGTACGTAAGAGATCCCCATGAGGGCGTCCCCCTCCGTCCAATGGATTGACGGCTTCCTTCATCAACTCGTCGTCTGACGACACGCTCTTATAAAAGCATCCTCTCATCCCCTCTTAGCCCTGGCTTCCTCGATCGTCTTTCAAACACTGAACAAAAACGTTGCCCATCACATCTTGCGCCCGACGTCTTTTCTCTCATCACTTACTCCGCCATGTCATCGGCGCTGCACCCTTTGGAGTTCCACTCCCCCGGATGGCATGAAGAGTCCCGAACGCCCGTGATAGACAACAAGTACTATGATCGCGCCACGGGCGAGATTCGGACCGCAGTGGAGGGCGACCATCAAGAGTACACGGGCCCGCCGGGCGTCGACATCATCATCCGGAGCCAGCACATTGACACGGTCCAGTGCGCGCTTCGCGCCGCGCGAAGGCTTCCCATGGAGACGCTCCTATGTCACATCATGAAGATAGTCGGCGAGAAGAACCTGGAGTTGGATTCAATCATGGCCACGACGTATTCGATTCGTGTCATCTTGTCGCACGACCTGCAACCGGACGAGTTTATTAAAATAACCAGCGACATGGTATTCGGCCTCTAGGGCTGCCTTGGTTCAGTCATGCATCTAGCGTTGGTGCTCGATGCTGACCTGGAATGGTCGGGTATTGGGTCGCATCAAGTACGAACAGATGACCAAGCTAGCGTTGGCACCAAGTGAGAAAAGGAAAGAAAGGGGGAAGAAAAGAAGAAAAGAAAATATGGTTGCTGTTGCGGAAGAAAAGTCATCAGCCAGCCCAGCCCTTCAGAGCTTGGCATCGACAAGCCAAGTCGGTCGGTTATGCGGCCCGAGACTAGCGCCTCATTCTTGCCACTACCAGACCAGACACAGAACAATAAACTCGAAGCTTTCTCTCCAAATTTCATCAGTATTTTGCGTCATGCCAGCCACATTTGCTCCTATCCAATAACCCTATCCAATAACAGAGCCAACATTGCCGTATCTTGGGTTACGCACGGGTCCTTTCCCGAGGACAACGGCCCTCGCCTTGGACAGCAGTCAGATCACGCCATAGCGTACCCTGTTCATGTCACCACGGCCTTATCACAAGCGTTCGCTGCATGGTGGAAATATCGGGTTTTCAGGGTTGCTGCGCATTTATGGGGGATTATCAAGTATAAGAGAATAATAAAAAGAAAAACTGGTCAAAAAGAAAACGGCCAAGAAAAACACGGGCTAGCCATATATACGCGACGCTGTGCCTCTTTTGTTCTTCTACCACTTCTTCCGCACGCGACAAAATCATGGCTGCTATACCCGAGAAACCAAACTCTTCCGACGACGGCGCCGAGCCCCGAGTGAGCCATGCGAGTGTCCTGGACGACGGCGTCGGCAACCTCCGCTTCGACCAGTACACGGCCGGAGGACTGGGCCGCCATCTCGGCGTCGTCAGCACAACTTTTCTCATGTACGAAGGGGGCAGCAGTCCGCCGCCAAAAAAAAAAAGAAAAAAAGGGAACCCAGGGCTAACCCCTTTTTGTCTCGCAGTGTCGGCCGCATCATCGGGACGGGCATCTTCTCGACGCCGTCGGGCATCGTCGCCGGCGTCGGCAGCGTCGGCGCCTCCCTGCTCCTCTGGGTGCTCGGCCTGCTGCTCGCCATTTCCGGTCTCTGCGTCTGGCTCGAGTTCGCCTGCCTGATTCCGCGCAGCGGCGGCGAAAAGGTCTACCTCGAGGCCGCCTACAGACGACCCAAGATGCTCATCACCACCGTCTTTGCCGTCCAGGCCATTGCTCTGGGCTTTACCGGTATACCACCATCCCATGTCTCTCTCTGTTGAACAGAAAAAAAACGAAAAAAAACTACACTAACCACGCTCTCAGCCTCTGGTTGCATCATCTTTGCCTCCAACATCGTCATTGCCGCCGGTCGCGTCGCCACCGAGTGGGAGAAGCGCGGCATCGCCATTGCCGTCATTATCCTGGTCACGCTCGTCCACACGTTTTTCCCCAAGCTCGGCGTGCACGGCATGAACTTCTTCACCATTCTCAAAATCGCCCTGCTGCTCTTCATCGTCGTCACCGGCTGGGTGGTGCTCGGCGGCGGCGTCGCCAGCGTGCCGGACCCCCACGCCAGCTTCCGAGACGCCTTTGCCAACTCGGCGCAGTCGGGCAATCCCTACGCGACGGCGCTGTTTAAAGTCCTCAACTCGTATGCTGGGTGCGTGCTTTTCTTGTGTAGCGTAATATAGCACAAGGGGATCTCGTCGCTAACACGTTGGATAGTTGGTCCAACGCAATGTATGTCCTCAACGAAGTCAAGAACCCCATCCGGACAATCAAAATTGCCGGGCCGCTTGGGCTGTCCATCTGCGGCGTCCTCTACCTCCTCGCCAATGTCGCCTACTTTGCCGCGGCCACGCCCCACGAGGTGGCGCAGAGCGGCACGACCGTCGCCGCCTACTTCATGGGCAAGGTCTTTGGCGTCGCGGCCAAGCGCGCCCTCAGCGTGCTCGTCGCCTTGTCCGCTCTGGGCAACGTCATGACGGTCACATTTGCCCAGGCGCGCGTCAACCAAGAGCTGGCCAAGGAAGGCGTCATCCCATTCCCTCGATTCTGGGCGTCCAACTGGCCGTTTGGCTCTCCTTCCACCGGACTGATCCTCCACTTTATCCCGTCCTTCATCGTCATTGTCGCCATCCCCTTTGGAAACGCATACAACTTCATCCTCGACCTCGAGGGCTATCCCGGATCCGTCATCAGCTTCCTCGTCGTCGCGGGCCTCTTCTACCTGCGCTTCAGCGAGCCCGACACGCCTCGTCCGTTCAAGGTGTGGTGGCCTGTGGCTGGCTTCTTCATGCTCGGCCAGGCGTTCCAGCTGGTGGCGCCGTTTCTTCGCCCACCTGGCGGCAAGGGAGACACGCCGCCGCTGCCCTACTGGCTGTACTGTGTTGTGGGAATCGCCCTCCTGCTCTTGTCGGTGGTGTACTGGTTTGTCTGGTGGGTGGCTGCGCCCAAAATCGGCAAATACGAGCTGGTTCCGCACAATGAGCCTTTGGCCGATGGCACAAATGTCATTGTCTACCATCGGGTGCCTAGAAAGTTTGAGGACTCTTGAATTATGAAGGGGGGTTCTTTGAAAGCGATATCCTTATATAGAATAGAAATGACGAATGTTCCCTGTTGCTGGTAATCCGGTTTGTCGTAGTGTACGACAACGAGGCTTGATTGATGACGATAAGGAGCGACTGGAACACTTGCTAAGCCTTTCATTTGGCAATGTCGTGCGATTGCGCCGCTGTCACGTACCCCGTCGCAGTTGTATATACATCTCCATGTATATGCATGTGTGTGTGTGTGTGTCCGCATATTTGTGATATTTCCAATCGGATGCTAAGCGACTAATTACTTTTACGACCACCATTATGGACCTTGTAAACTCAATTGAGCGCAATATTGACATTCGAAAACTGACCACGGCCGGCTCCGACACACTGAGCCGGTGATCCTGCTTGGATAAAGTATGCCGACACGACGGCCCATCTCTCATTGGCAACCTTGTACCATCCATCTGCACAGCATAGGTAGTCAGCTTACATGCATCCAGCGGCAATGAAGGAGATGCGATGAATTATGCCACCAATAATCTCCAATCCTTTTTTTTGCGGGGGAACTTGTATATAACTGGTTATTATAGCAGCAACCCGCACCAGCATTTCCAAATCCTCATCGGCTTTTCCCCTCGCGACTCTCTCATCACAACGTTCCCCCCATCCTCTCTCTACAACACGTCAAACCATGCGCTTCATCGTCCTGCTAGGAATGGCCGTCGGTCTGGCCTCGGCCGCGGCCATGACGCCGATCGAGCGCCGGCAGTGTTCGACGCAGCGCGACGGGTGCTGCCTCAAGGAGGGCCAGTGCCAGGCGTGCTACTACGGCGACGAGCCGTACGACTGCAACTGCGTGTGCCTCGAGCGCGGCCTCTGCCCCTGCACGGGCTACTACCCGGCCACGGGCAAGTGCTTCAGCTGGTTCTCTCCGGACGGACATGTACGTTGAAGAAGAGAGAAGAGGATGGTTGGCGCATAAGTTGCTCTCTTGCTGACATGAAAGGTAGTGCTAAATCTCTACAAAAGCGTGAGGACGGCGTAGACCTTGTTGTCTTGCTGCCTGGCTGAGAGCGTGCTTTTGTCATTTCATCGTAAATCGCCAGTGCGCCATGGTGATGTGATAGTGGGCTGTCAGGTAGAAGGGGAGCGAGTCTACTGAGGTCTATTACCCTTTTACTATCCCACTTTGGATATAATAAGATTGAATTTCTCGTTCAGGTTGAACAAGAGACGTCATGTGCCTGCCTGCTTCACCATACCCGTCCATCAATGGCTTGTGATATTTGTCGGACTATTCTGGAAAAGTTGTCAGCCAAAAAGCCTGATAGCTAATCAAGTCAAGCGGTGGCAACACTTGAACGGTTCGTAAACATGTACAAGTCCTGTAGCAAAATGGCTGGTAGCGCTGCGTGCGACTCTTCTCCCGCTTCACATTGGCCGAGCCGTGTGCGCGCGCCACTCGACGCAGCAGCGCCTAGCCTGTACCTCGACCGCCGCCATGCCCAGGATCTCAGGCGGCTCTTCTCTCGCGGGCGCTCGACGCGGAACCGAAAAGACAGCCACGGACGGACGGATCTCGCTCAACTCCCTGTTCGCTGTCGAAAGATGGGACGCCACGGCGGCGGCGGCGGCGGGTACATGGCGTCGTTCGAGCTAGACTAACCTCGCCGAGAAGCACGAGTAGAGGCCCGGACGGGGGGCGACGAGGACAGCGACGCGGCACGAGGCCAACACGGAGCAGGACGGTCGGTTAGTACTAGATATGCCGTTGCGAACCACGCAACAGCCGTCTCTGTTCGTGTCCTGACGAGTCTCAGAAAGCTGCAGCGACGTCATGCAGCTACAAACAGCGGCCTCTCTTCCTCCTCTCAGCGCCGCCTCCACGTACAACAGCAGTAACGCGCCCCCTTTTCACCCTTTTCCACCATCGTTTCCGTCGCCATCGCAGCAAGCACTCACACAAGGGGGGAAGGGGCGCCGGCACCTCGCCGGGCAGCGCGGGCCACTGCCAGCGGAAATGGCACCACCCACCAGAGAGCAAGGGGCGACAACGACAAGAAAAAAGTCCAAGGTGGGCGAGCAGGGTAACATTGGCAGCGACGTCAAGAAGGAATGCCGCGGGCAAGATGGGGTGGTGGCCATCGCTCTGGGTCTCGTGATGACGTGCCGCTGGACTCCTGCTTTCCTGCAAGAATGAAAGCAAAGGTAAAACAAGATGTCGTCAGAACTGGGCTGAGGGGCTTTTTTTTTTTCACGTGTCTTTTTGTCTGTCAACCCCAGCGAGCTGCGAGTGTCACATCTACATTTCGCCAAGGACCGTCCATGGCCAGTCATCTCCCACACCTGTCTGAATAATATAGTCGCATCATCACGGTACATTGATTTGGTACAGTTCCTCATTCCTTGGGACCCGACGTCGGGTCGCAGTCTCACATGCCTAAAGAGTCACATGTCTCCCAACGTTGGGTCCTTTTGGCTCAAGCGTGTTACACACACGTGTTTTTTGTGTAGAAAAATAACCATTCTTTTTTTCTTTCCTTTTTTTCTCCTTTTTCTTCTAAATCTAGTTACACCTTACCCATCGGGAGAGCGATCAAACCAACGTTAGTGCAACGCCCAGCGCCTTGGCACGGGGCCTGTTTGTGGCACCCAAGCGGGCGGCATCACGACACACAAAAACCCCCCATATATGACTCTCCTGTCTTGGCTGCCTTGCTTATTTGAAAAAAAAAATGAAAAAAAAAATCGCCTCTTCTTCTTTTCTTTCTTTCATGCACTGTGAACGCCTCACCGATGACGGCTGCAGGTGTCGCCCTCTCCGGACATATGGAACAGCCAATGATTTTGCTTCGAGGCTTTGAAACAGCATGTCGTTTGCCTTGTGTCCCGAGACATTGATACCCAATCATTCTCGGGGCTTGCTCCGAAGGAAACTTCCCATCAGTAGCGCCACCAACCTGATAAAAGCCCCGGTCCATTGATGCTGTGTAATGCGAACACGCCATGTTGACAAGAAAACGTGGTGCAGCATCAATCAACGAGAACACACGGCAAGAGGCAGCAGGTCACCTTGTCAGCCGCCCTTTGGACAGATATTGACACACATGGCCGTAACTAATTTGTACTTTGCCCCCCTCCCGAAGTCCGCGCGGCCCCCAAATACAGCAACTAGATCCGACACCGCCTCGAATAACTCAATGAGGCCAATAAAGAACAAGGCGTAAAAAGGCAAAAAAGCACAAAACATGGATTTTCTGCATGAAGCAGCAACACCACCCCATGTACGCAAAATGAGACCAATGCCAACAGCCCTACTCGAGCTGTGATTTTCGTGCAACATGGGCTTCTTTTCAGCTGACGCCGCCCCCTCCCCCGGGCAGCCGCCCCCAACAACGTGGCTCACTCCCCTGGGTACCTTTTTTAAATACTTTTCTTATAAAAATTGTTTTTTTTTCCTTGGCCATGAAATTGGTGCGACTCGCAAATTGGCAAAATTGACATGCACTGCGCCGCAAAGACGCATGTATGGCCCTGGGCTTTGGGGGCTGGGCCAAAAGAGAATCCCATGATCCGGCTTCTACGCACCTCCGTCTTCTTTGGGCTCGGTGGGACGCGACATCGGCCAGCTATATAATTTAGCGAAGGGGCACCTCTTGATTTTTTTTTTCCTTTATTTCTTTTGTGAGAAGAACAAGAAAGAACAAGAAAGAGTCACTCTGCCCTTTGACCACCAACCATCATTCAGCAAAAGTCATACTTGCTCCAAAGCCTGTGCCACAATACATTGAACAACTCGAAACAACAACTTCAAACAACCTACAACCCTCAACCCTCGAGCACAAATCTCACAATGGCCGCCGTATCGCGCGTCCCCCTCGTCAACGGCTGCTGCACATCCTGCTGCAAATGCGCAGATTACGGAACCCACGACTATTGTCTTCCCTGCTCGACAAATCCTTGCTGCACCACCGTCGAGCATGGCAAACAATCTTGACCGTCGTCGCTTGGCTCTTGTTTTTGCACATCATCTTGTCATTTGGAAATTTCAACATGGAAATCAGGCGCTTGGGCTGGCATCAAATTTAATTGCATTCAATGGCGCAAAGCAATCTATAGTGTGTACACTAGGTACCAATTGAGAATCAGATTATACATTGGCAACTGACAGTGACTGTCTGGCATCTCATCCCCATCCATCTGCGTCATGACACCCCTCTCACTTCATCCCAACTAAGCAAAAATCATGGCAAGGGCGGGCAGAGCAGCGGCGAGCATCATGGGAGCGGCAAAGGCAGCTCCGTTATCCTTGTCGCCCTTGCTGTCACCCTTACCGTCGCCCTTGCTGCCGTTGCCACTGGCCGTCGAGTTGGTGGTCGAGGTCGTCTCCTTGCCAGTGTCGGTGCTGACCTTGCCAGGGTAGTTGACTTCGTCATTCTGGAAGGCAACAACCTTGAGGTCCTTGAGCTCGTTGCCCTGTTCATCAAGAACCTTGAGGGAAACTTTGTAGTCGCTGATGTCAACAAGCTTGCCGTTGCGCTTGGGGGAAACACCATTTTTAATCATGTCATTGGTGTTGTCGGGAGGAGCGGGCAGAGTCCAGTTAGCAAGGAAGCCATCGTGGGTGATGAGCTTCGCGTCGCACTTGGGGGCATCAATAGCCTTCTGGGCAGCCTTCTGGGCCATAAGACTCTTCCAGTCCACCTTGGTAAGTTTGTTCTTGAGGCGGTTGTAGTCTCCGAGCAGCCTGGCACCGTCAGTCGTGAAGTTGACAAGGCCGTAATTCTTGGCCTCCTCGGACCATTCGTAGACGAGACCACCAGAAAAAACGCCATTCATCTTGTCACTGTAAAGAGCCACAGATTCATTCCAATAGCGGGGTTGGTCGAGGGGTTGATTGCAGCCGTATTCAGAGAAGAACACGGGGACAGAGCTCGACTTGAACTTGTCGGTGAGCTCGTTGTAGGAAGAGGAAGTGTAGGTGGCATCAATACCGCACCAGCTGTAAGAGTTGAGGCCGTAAACGTCGCCGCGGCTCAGGTTGTCCTTCTCACCGTCAATGGTGCACTGGCAGTAGTTCCAAGTGTCATAGGTGAAGTCGCGGACATCAGCGGCTGAGTAGCCGACTGGGATCTGACGCTTGAAGTTCTGCTTGACGTAGCTCTTGAGGTCACGAGTAACAGCGCGAATGTAAGGAGGAGTGACATTGGCCGAGGGGATATCGTTGATGATTTCATTTCCGGAGAAGTACAGGAGGGTGTTGGGGTAGTTGGCAAAGGCCTCCATAACGGCAAAGGTGCGGTTGAGGTAGCCACCGAAATAGCTCTCCCAAGGGTTGAACGACGTGATAGCCTCGCCGGGAAGGGGGGAGTTGACGTCAATGACGAGGTACATGCCGGCCTAGATGCAGTCAGTGTGATGCCAAGCATGATGATCGGACGACGGGACCCACAGCATTGAAGATACTGGCGCACTTGTCATGGTCGAGGTAAGGATCAATGTTGTAGACACGGACAGTGTTGATGCCGAGAATCTGCATGAGTGCAGCATCACGCATGCAAGCATCAGCGTCGGTCAATGGGTCCTTTTTCTCATCAGGCTTGTAACCGGCGCTCCCACCGGGTTGGTAGCCAACACCAACAATCTGGAACTTGTTGCCCGTGTCAGGGTCGTAGAAGTCGTTACCCTTGACCTGAAGGGGTTTGACGGCGCTAACAGTCATGGCGGCCAGTGCCACGAGAGCAGTTTGGATCTAGAACAGTACCTAATATGAGCATGGGGGGGCTTGAACAAACGCAGGCCAGATCATGAGACGCTATGCAAAGCGACACAACGACGGGGTGTCATGGGCGCAAACGCACAGCCCATGCACTCATACGTGCAACAGCCAACTTACAAGCATGATATCCGACTGTCTATATTCTAAACGTGGGATGAAATCAAGTAATCTGGCGAAAGAGTACGATGGTGAGATTGGCCGGGGCGCAAATTCGCAAACGGGGAGAACACGGAGGACGGAAGAGACGTCCGGGAAGGAGTGACTAGAAACGAAACGTTGAGAATTTTGTTAACCCGGGCACGACACACCGAGAAACAAACAACAACCAAAGGAGTGTGGAAAGCTGGACTGTGTGGTTGAAGGAGGAAGAAAGGAAGAAGGAAACGACGAGACGTTTGGCGTTTGAAGATCAGGAACCAAGTGATGGAACGAGGGGGGACAACGAGCAGGGGTACTTCCTACCTAACTCAATAGGGCAAGCGCCACCCTGCCTTGTCGGACCCTACCTAAAATTCAATTCAAATGCAATTCCAGGGGCGCGCCATTGCCCACCACGGCACTGCACTGCAGCAACGTGCCCGCTAAAATTGGGGGGCTAATAGAGCGCCCAATCAGTTTTCCTCCAGCGGTATTAGGGGTTCGGCAACCCACTAAAAAGTACTGAGCAATTGGTTCTTGGCTGGTGTTAAGCGCAGTGCCGACATGGTGCTAGTGCAAGGGACCAGCCAGCCTTAATTGGTGGTGCCGAGATGTCACGATGGTTTGCCTGCAATACACCAACCAACAACGTAGCAACACCGGGTTGCAAACGCGGCGCTGGCCTCGGCCGGGTAGTGAACTACTAAGGTACCCGACCTTGCAATGTCGATACGAGGTGAACTGGATCGCGGGGCAATTTATTGAAGGACGCGCAATCTTTTCAGGGTCTCTGTTATCAGTTTTCCCCTCCATTGCTCTATTCGCCCCTCATTACGGGTCTGATCAGTACCTCCGCGGCGGATCTCGACGTCATCTCCATGTCTCTCTCGGTCCTATTCTCCCATCTAATAATAGCCTGGAGAATCCACGCATCTCTCAGAAAGACCAGTAGGTACCTATGAATGAACTCAAGACCGACGCCCTTGCTCTGGCCCATTTCGCTGGATCAAGACCCTTTCGTTGCGTCTGTAGATACCAGTTCGCATCACCGCCTACCACCTACTGGTCGCTACGTACAATTCACCAATATTCAGACAAGCCTGGGCCATAGCTACTAATTAGAGCATAATATTTAAGACAAGGCTCCTGCGCATACTATTAAAAAGAGTCCACAAAAGAGAAACTCGCGAGGCAAATGTACAGCCCCCGCAAAAGATGTAGCAAACGTTGCGTGGTAAACGAGGCTCACCGTCATAGAAGCAAAAGAAATACCAAAAATACGGCATCATCACCTCCATACAACGGCCACTCCGAAATAAAGTACCCCTCCACACACGCCTCGTCGCCCGGTATATAAGGTAAGGTCTGCTGGCCATGTGCTCGGCATGTCCTGTCGCAACCTGGACCGACAGCCACACTCGATGCCTTGCCCATTGTACATGACACCATAAGAGACAAACTTTTCCTATTTCATAACTTATTAACTGCATTCGCCCGCCATCGCAGAACAGACCCAGTCTCCCCTCCTGCCGTGTCTCGCAAGGTCATGGTTGGAGTACTTGCTTTAGTATCCGTTCATAGCCATACGTTGAGAGCTGCGGCTCAGCTCGCGATCAGCAGCAGGGCTGATGGGTCTGCTGCTAGCGCCTCCAGCGTGAGCGCTGCTCTCCTTGAGTGCAAGGAGTTGCTTGGCACGGAAGGTCTCGTAGTGGATCTGCGAGGTCGTCTCGATGAGGTCCTGGAGGTGGGTTCGCAGAAGGAAGTTTCGGAGGTAGACGAATTCGCAGTGGTTTTCATCCTCAACATTAATGACACCCCAGCGGTTCTGGCGACCGCGAACCTGCTGGCCGTTGACAATGATGTTCTTTTCGGAACCGACGACAGCAAAGGGAACAAGGCCCTGTCATGTAGGTTAGTGACAAGTATGCACATTGACATCGATGGTGGTACAAACCTTGATTTGGTTGTTGAGGGCACGCTCCTCCTCATCAAACTCATCGTTGTCGTAAGGGTACATCTTGAGGTTGTGGAAAGCAAATTCCTCCTTGATGCGCTCCTTGAAAGCCTGACGCTCCTCAGTGGTCAGGGTGTCGGCCTTGGCAATGACAGGCACAACGTTGACGACATCAGACAACTTCTTGAGGACGACAATGTCAATAGGCTTCAGAGAGTGGCCAGAGGGCTGAATGAAAAACAGGCAGCAGTGAATACGGGTATCTTGGATATAGCGTTCACGCTGTGCCGTAAGCTCCTTGCGCAGGTAAGCGGAGTGCTGATCCTTGATATATTTGACGATGGGGTCCCAGCAGCGGTCGTTATTGACCAGATCTCCGTAGCCAGGGGTGTCGACAATGTTGAGTCGGAGGCGGACACCATTCTCCTCGATGATGTGAGAGTCGGCCTGGATCTCGGTGGTGGATCTGATGGGCTCATCGGGCTGAAGACGGCCTTTGGAATCGATCAGGTGCGAGGCAAAGATGGTGTTGATCAGAGTCGACTTGCCCAGACCGGTTTGACCTGCAAACGAGGGGAGACGCGGGTTAGAGCTTGGTCCGGCTAAGGTAGTGGTCGTGCCGCACCCGCCTCAGGGGCGAACGGGCAGCATCACGAGGGACACGACAAACTTACCAACGCAGATGACATTGAATTGGAAACCACGCTTCAAGAGCTTGCGCTCAATCTGGGACGTGATGCTGTCGAAACCGACATGGCTCTGAGGGAAAATGGCGGAGGAGGGAGCAGCCATTGCGTCGTGATACCACTTGGTTTGTCAGGGGAGACGTGAAGAAGCTCGATTCCAAATGCAACTTGCGGGGGCAGCGTGAGAGAAAAAATCCGGTTGCCGTGTGCAAGAGCGACAAGGCAGACAAGGAAGCAGGAATTGGACGGTAGATGGATCAGACGAGGCAGTCGTGAGCAAGCAACTCTGCGAGATGGGACTTTGTGGGACGCGGTTGAACAAGCCTGGAGGAGCTGCAAAGGGGAAACTTTTTGGGCGGGCGAGAGGCACAGGCCAGCTGGTCGGTTACCCGGTGCTGTAACTTAGTAGGGGATCTCCAGGCCCTGCCAGCCTGCCCAAGCTCAGAGGTCCAATTCAGGAGGCGGGACCTTGGGAAAGGGGCAGGGAGGGTCTGGGGCGGCGCCCCCAACACCAGGCCACCGCTATTGGCCAGCACCAGTCCGTGCGGCGTCGCTGTTCATTGGCTATTGCTGCCAATTTATGGCCCCACCGGAAGACCAGCAAAAGCAACCAGGTCAAGTTTTGTTGCAGCGCATTTTACGACTGCCACGACCATCGTGATACCCAAGTTGCGACCGACGACGCTGCGACGCGCCGATTTCACTAGACACGTTCACTTGCTATTCTCCGCTTCTAGTTTGGGTTTGTTTCTTTGTTTCTCATCCACAGCCAGCACACACTTCGCAGTGCGACTCTACGTCAAGTCACGAACCGACCCAAGTTCTTTTCCCTTCTCCAATAGAGAAACGCCGTTAACCATCTCGACTCTCGACCGTCAACGTCTTCACAATGGCCACCCTTCTTCCCAGAATTGCCTTGCCGGCGATGCTTCCCATTCCTCGTCTGCCGTCGCTAGCAAATATCGCCAGCCGACTGCTCCCGACTCTCGGCGTAGCTCTCCCTGGCATCAGCATCACCATTCCCACGTTGCTGGACGACATCTGGGAGGGCATTCTGCGAGCTGTACCAAAGAACAAAGTCTCCCACTCCAGGAAGCGCATGAGGCAGCTAGCCAACAAGGGCCTCAAAGACGTAAACAGTCTTTGCCAATGCCCTGGTTGCGGAGCCCCCAAACGCATGCATCGTCTATGTCAAAATTGTCTAGAAGGTATACACAGAGTTTCTTCACTTCCAAGCAGGTTCCCTCCGTTCTAACATGTCTTTTTTAAGAAATGCGAGGCATGTGGCGATCCGACGAGCGACGAAAGTCATAGTGCACCAACAAAACGACGGGAAGCATTAGTGGTACTGGTGGAAGATCTGGTGTATCAAAATCTCATGTATATTCGACTTCCGGTTAAAGGATGCATACACACGGCGTTTTGGCCCATTTGGGGCCCTGTATAATACATTTATATCCAATTTCTTGACGTTACTGACTCGCCTTTACCAAGGCGCAATGACGATGCCTGGAAATTGAACGTTTCTCCTCAGGCATTATGTGATGCTTGATGCTGTACCAGTAGTTAAATAAGGCGAGTTTTGCTCGCAATCAACCGGAATTCATCCCATCGAATTCTGATCTTTGCAACCTTAAGGTACAAGTGGGCTGGTGTGCACCAGATCACAGCCCACAGCGCAAGAAACCCCACCACTATCCGTCATTCACTTTCTGCAACCCTTCATCCTCGTCCATCTCCAGTCTCACTCACACAGGCTACTCACGATGGTAAATGTCAGCGGAAATGCATAACAACCCAGAAACTGACAAGGAATAGTCAAAGCAATACTTGACGATACATACCGTCGACAATGGTAAGCTACCCCGCGATGATGTGTGAAGAGGCCCGTCCGTCGTTTGACAGCTTCTGACAAACGTCACAGCACACATAACGGACATTTTTGCCCTGGCATCTACGCCAAAGGCACTTCTCTCTGCCGGTGGTTCTTCCACCATTCATGTTCATGACACCACAGACCCAGCCTTTCCCCTGAAGCAGAGCATATCCAACGCCCACAAGCTAGGCTGTCACCACCTCTGCACGTCAAAAAATGGGCGGTACGCCGCCAGCGCGGGGTTCGGGGGCGAGGTCAAGATCTGGGCGCTCAATACAGAGACTGGTGAATGGAGCAGCACGGGTGAGATAAGCGGCAGCTCCGTTCAGGCGGGCGAGGTCTGGGCTCTGGCCCTTAGCGAAGACGGCGGCTACCTGGCCAGTACCACCCACGACGGCCGGATCAACGTCTGGGACGTGACCGATGAGGCAAAGCCCAAGATCCGCGAGTACGAGACGGGAAGCGCAGGCTCAGGAAGCTTTGGCATGTGCGTCGACCTCAGCAGAGACGGAAAGTTTACCGCCAGCGGCCATCAAAACGGCGCCATCTACATCTTTGACAATGATACGGGGCGCATTCTCTACTCACTCTCTGGTAAGCATTTTGGAGATAGCGCCAGCGCCCTCTATCTGTACGGGCAAGTATGCTAATTTTGCAACAGGACTGGCGAAACCGGTGCGCGCTGTGGCCTTTTCGCCTGGCAATACGCGATTGGCGGCTGCGGGTGACGCTGGCATCATCGCCCTGTACGACATGAAGCACGGAGAACACATTGGCAACCTGACTGGCCACTCTTCATGGATCACAACGATTGACTGGAGCGACACTGGCGAGTATCTCCTGAGCGGATCTATGGACGGCAAAGTTAAGGTATGGTCCGTAGAGCGCACCGACTGCGTGGCGACGCACAGTGAGACGGACAAGGCGCTATGGGCAGTGCGGTGGCTGCCCAAGACTGGTCGCAGCGAGATGTTTTGCGCGGCCGGCGCCAACAGGAGCCTGTCATTTTACCGCGAGGCTACCGGTGGTTAGATGACTTGCAATAGGGTACAAAAAAGGCAAAGAAAGATTTTTATTCTATGTTATTGTAAATTCGGTCCTCGCTTTCAATTTACTACGCAAATGTATCACATGACTTGGTGCCTATCTCGCGGTGCCCGTTGCCCCGCCAAATTAGTGCACCGGCTGAGAGAGCACGAATTGGTCACCACCCCCAGAAACGATCAGCCGTGAATTCCAACGGCCACGTCATATACATCAGAGCACCAATTAATCAGTTCTATCATTTTCAAGAAGCTGCCATTGCTCGACAATCGAGTGCGTAATTTATTTTATCTTTGGAAACACACTCTACAAATTCGTCACCCACACAGACATGCCTGCACCCAGACGATCGACAGGCGGCGCCCGAGCCCGTCCCGGACCGACCAAGGGCCAATCGACCATCAGCTTCTCGAACCGCGTCACGAAACCGGTCCCCAAGGACATCAAGAACTCCATCATTGTGCCTTCGCTGCAAAAAGTCGATGCGCCGGCCGAGAAGGAGCTCGAGGTGGACGAAGTAGTCGCTGAACTCGAGGCCGAGGAGCCAGTCGAGGAAGACGAGGAAGAGGAAGAGGAAGAGGAAGAGGACGACGTGATCGAGGAAGTCGTCGTGCCGGAAAAGACGCAAGCCGAGCTCCAGGCTGAGAAATTAAGTGACGCGCGGATTGGAAAATACTGGAAGTCAATCGAGGCCGAGCGCATGGCGTCCCGGGTGCACCAACAGGGTCTGTCGCTCCACGAAAAGGTGCTGCGGTACTTTGACGTCAGCTCACAATATGGGGTACGTTGTAGATTCGAAATGGTCTTGGCACGAAAACTAACATATCCGAAAGCCGTGCATTGGAACCCCTCGCATGAAGCGTTGGCAGCGTGCTGAGCGTCTGGGGTTAAGCCCACCGATCGAAGTTCTTGCCGTCCTCCTGAAGGAAGAAAACAAGGGCAACATCGACATCGAGACGGCGCACATGGACAAAATTTTGAACTCTGTGGTTGCTGCATAAAATTTTGTATATGACGGGACGACTTTGTATTTTGGCGGGACTTTGCAGGCTGAGTTTTGGCGTTTGCTTCTTTCAGTTGGGACTGTCCGTTGGGACTGTATGACTATCACTTAAAGCCATGATCATGTACCACACTATCATGTTATCGTGTTATCTTCGCATATGTTCCAATTATTCCTATTTTGTTGTCTATTTTCACCCAACGCCACGTAATATACAGCTAGTACCAAATGCTTCTGGTTCGGTGATGAGGAAACTTTTCTTGCCCAGTGGCTTCCAACTCTTTAATGGTATCATACAAGAAGAAATCAATCAAAATTGCATTGACATGCGTCTTGGGGTGCTTCTTCACAATCTCGCGCCGAATCAACTCGACGCACCAGATACTGCATGCTACGTAGAGAGTGTTAGACCAGGACGAAGCATGCAAAGCACACAGGTTCAGTACACATACCTCGTAGCTGCACCTCCCACGAGCTACCGCTTTCTATGATCTTGCTCGACTTGATCGCGCTCGCAACCGAGGGGCTCAGGTACAGCGCGCCGAGGCTGACCAGGATTTGCGGGATGCGGTAGTCGGCAAACATGGTAATCTTGTCAATGTCGTAAAAGCTGCCGTATGACTCGCCCTGAAAGCAGGCCCACATGTCGGCGACGAGAATCTGTGCCCGTTTGAGGATCCGGATCGGCTTTTGGCTCCCCTCAAAGTGATGCTCGTCGCGGAAGCACTCAAAGTCTTTTGCAAGCAGATTTACCAGCCTAGCTGCCGAGCCATCAGCCTGGTCCAGGAGGTTCAATATAGACCCGTCGTATTTCTATACAGTCGCGTTAGCGGTGCGGGTAGAACGGGGAAGAGACAGCCTGGTTGGAAGACGTACGTCAAAGAGGACCTGGCCACTTTCTCGAAGACAATCGAAACGCTCCTGAAGTAGCGGCATTTCTTCCTCCGTAGAAGACCGGAAAATGTGCTTCAATGACTGAAGGGTGAGTTGGTCATCATCTACCCAGTAGCTAGGATCAGTAATAGGTATACCTGTACAATTTAATCAGCGCCTTCCTTGCCGCAAAAGGCCGCACATACCCTCATCCAAGGCGCGCTGCATTGCGGCGACTAAGCTCCAATACCCCGTCCACTGCTTTCCCTTGTACTCTATGGCAAATCTCTCGTCTTGCGGCAGCTCAGACCAGAAGGAAAAGTTAAGCAGATCCATAGTGAAAATGAATGCGACGGTTGCCTCGTCCTTGGTTTTGGGGTGCAGTTCGTTGTCTGTCCAGCTGGCGGTAGAGTAGTCCCGTTCTTGCATCTGCTGGTATATAGTTTCTGCGGCGTTTTTGGATGCCCGCATATCGATCGCGACATCGATGCCATTATCGTAAACCCATTCCACGCCTTGCAGGACGCCAGTCTCGGGTTCATCATCAACCTTAAGTCTACCCTGCAGATGGGCGCGCAAGAGCTCGAGGAGCTCGGGGTCTGCTTCGTCGTCTGACATCTTGGAGAGTTCCACTATATCAATAATTGCGCGTTTTGAGATGCCCTTTTTTCTCTCCTTTTGGGGGAGCTCAGGTGGCTACCTAGACAGTTGATAAAGTACCTAGTAAGTGTCGTCACTCTGAAAAGGTTTTGAGGCCTAGGCCCCGCTGAGATGCGTTACAGCCCCTTCTCCCGGCTCTGCTGCCGACTGGGCAGGCAGCGACATGGTGAGCAAACGGGATCTTAGGCATCCACGCTGACAGCTGACAATGATAAGATGTTCACATTTAAAAATATTGGAAAGGTGATATGAAAATCCGATTTGCCTGAAGTGACGGCTACCCGCATTCAATCCACGTTTCCAATTGAATGTATGCTGTGCACAAGTGCACTCGCCTGCGTCTTAACGTTAGCGGTCGTGCAACTTGGTGCAGCCAATTATCCACCTACGGCACTCACGAGCGCCATCCGATTGGCTGGTCACGCTGCTACCTACAGTGTCAGCCAAAATCAGGCCAGTGCCAACTCGCCTGCGCTTTGCACCACGACGCAAGTACTAATAAATCCGTCCATGCCTGCGTGACGGACGCGGGTCTCATCTTATCTTTTGTCCCGCATCATCCGAAGCTTTCCAAAACTCCCGCAGGCGTAACATACGAGTGATGGAGGTAACCCATAGATCAGAGGCGACCGGGCCTGCGGCCTCCGTGTCCGCACCTCTCGAGAACGAAGAGTCGCAGGTTGCGCCGGTCGTTGAGCAGTCAGCCCAGCAACCCGCGCTCGCGGCACAACAAACAGAGACGACAATCCGAATCGCTGAAGAAGGATTTCAAGCCTCGGCGACCGTCCAGCCACAAGCGAACCCTGCGGCGCAAGCTGCGCAGCCGAAACCCGCCCCCAAGATCACGAGGGACCGTTACAACCAACAGTCCCTCGGCGCGTCGCTAAACTCGAAAGTGAAGCAGGTAAGATCGTGCTCCACGTCGGCACCGTCGCATAATCTTGATCTAGGACTCGGTCCTTTGCGACGGCCCCATTTTGGAGGGGGATACTGGGCTAACACTGAACGCAACAGTCACGCGTGCTAATGGTGGGAGCCGGAGGCATTGGGTGCGAGCTTCTCAAGAACCTGGTCCTCATGGGCTTTGGCCAAATTCACATTGTCGACCTCGATACGATCGATTTATCAAACCTCAACCGCCAATTTCTTTTCCGCCAAGAACACATCAAAAAGTCCAAGGCCCTCGTGGCCAAGGAAGCCGCTGAGAGGTTCAACCCCAACGTAAAGATTTCCGCACACCACGCAAACATCAAGGATGAAGAATTCACTGTCGCATGGTTCCGCGATTTTACCGTCGTCTTCAACGCGCTGGATAATCTGGAAGCGCGTCGGCATGTGAATAAGATGTGTCTGGCTGCTCAAGTCCCACTGATTGAGAGTGGTACGACGGGCTTCAATGGACAGACTCAAGTCATCAAGAAGGGCGTCACGGCATGCTACGACTGCACTCCAAAAGAGACACCCAAGTCTTTTCCCGTGTGCACCATCCGAAGCACGCCTAGCCAACCCATTCACTGTATAGTATGGGGCAAAAGCTATCTATTAAAGTGAGCAGAATATGACCGACCAGAGGAAACTACCAGCTGACTAGTTCTAGTGAGATATTTGGTGCCAGTGAGGATCAGGCTGCTTTCGACCATTCCGAGGACGCTGATAATGGTAAGCCAGAGATCGACCTCTCCAAGTTATCAACCTGACCAGATTACAGCCAAGGAAATCGAAGAACTCAAGCGAGAATCCGAAGCGCTGAAGAAAATTCGAGCCGCCATGGGAACACCTGAGTTTCCAAAAATGCTCTTTGACAAAGTTTTCAACGCCGACATAGAACGACTGCGTTCTGTCGAGGACATGTGGAAATCTAGGACGGCCCCCCAACCTTTGGATTACGACAAGGTTCTGAGCCAAGCACGCGACGCCATCGCATCAAAAGAGGCGGTACTTGCTGATGATCAAAGAATTTGGTCACTACAAGAGAGCTTGGCAGTCCTCAACGACAGCCTGGAGCGATTAAGTAAGCGCGCGATTGAGTCGACCAAGGCTAAAGGGCCGTCTGATCCCGAGCCCGTCATTACGTTTGACAAGGACGACATTGACACTTTGGACTTTGTCACTGCTAGCGCAAACATTCGTTCGACGGTATTTGGGATTGAGAGCAAGTCCAGATTCGACGTGAAGCAAATGGCTGGCAACATTATTCCTGCCATTGCTACCACCAACGCCATCGTCGCGGGACTCTGTGTGCTGGAGTCATTCAAGGTTTTGAAGGGGGAGTTTGACCAGGCAAAGGAGGTCTTTCTGACACCTTTTGCTCCCGCGCGGCTTCTCGCGCCGGACAGATTGCGCCAACCAAACCCTGACTGCCCAGTCTGTGGTGTCTTCAACGCTAGTGTCATAGTTGACCTTTCACGAGCCACGCTGGGGGACATTGTCGAGGGCTACCTCAAGGAGAACCTGGGTCTTGGAGATCGGGAATTCTCTGTAAACAATGATATCGGCATACTCTACGACTTTGACGAAACGGATAACTTGCCAAAGAGGCTTACGGAGCTAGGCATCCGCAATGGAAGCTTCCTAACCATTGTGGACGACGAGGACGAGGACACATTGGTCAACATTGTTCTTGATATCGAAGACAGGTATGATACATGGAGATGAGTGTAGTGTACATATGCTAACGTTGTGTACAGGGCACTGGAAGCGACGGAGAAGCCTTACAAGGCCGTGGAGGAAAGCCAGCACAATATCGCACGCAAGCCGAAGAAGGTCACTCCACCTGAGACGAACGGCGTCAGCAAGACCAACGGCCTCGTCCATCTCGAAGGCCCAAAAGGCTTGAAGCGATCAAACGACGATGGCGAGCAGCAGCCTTTGAAAAAAGCCAAGATTGCTAAAGCGGCACAAGACGACGACATCGTATTGGTGGAGGATGCCGGTGGCGCGATTGTCATTGATGACTGAGCCTTCTAAAAATTTTTGGGGCAAAACGATGCCCACGTCTCGCGTTGGCCTCGGCCCTTTTTACGCAGCGCCCAGACCGCCGTCGAGATTCAGGATGCAGTTGTTGGCAAACTGATTGGAGGCGAGAAATACGGCCGCGTCAGCCACCTCGGCTGGATCCGCGACCCTGCCGAGAGGAGTGTCTTTTAGAAATGCTTGCTGGAGTTCCGGTTTGAGACCTGCCAAGTGCGATACCATAGGATTTGTACATTAGCCAGGCGAACAAGGAAGAGGGGCTTTGTTTTATATTTGGAAATGGCGCGAGGAGGATGGTAAACGGCAACCTGAAGAGTTGAAGATGGCCATTTTTTGTTTCATGTTCTTGTTTCATTTTTTGCGTTGGTCATGTATGAAAGAGGGAAGGAAACTCACGTTGCCACATGTCACTGTCGACCCAGCCTGGCAGCAAGGCATTTACACGGATAGATCTCGGAGCCAGTTCGAGACAGAGCGCTCTCGTAAAGCCTAGAACGGAGCGAAGCGAACCAGTCCCATTGTTAGCATCTGGGCACAGGGAGGGGGTTGCTTTTTTTTTTGCCCGAAGGGTGTCGTCGATATACCCCGCGCAAGAGGTTGGAAAAAAACGAAACAGGATACGATGCCCAGCAGTACATATCAAGACGAATATGAATCATGTTTTTTTTTGGGTTGCACCTCTGCTCCTGTGCGGGCTTTACAATGAGGATTGTGAAGAACAAAAACGTACCGATAAGGCCAGCTTTGGAAGCGGCGTACGCGGTGGCGCCAAAGCCGCCGTGCGTAGCCATGAGGCTGGATACATTGATGATGCAGCCTACCACATCGAAGAACATGTTAGAGTGGCCCGTCAATACAATACAAGAAGCAGGCATTAGGAGGGGGGGTTAAAGTATGTACCATGGGGCTGCATCCTCACATGCTTGCAGACCAACATGGTTGCCAACAAATTCGTATCCACGATGCGCGCCAGCTCCTCATCCGGCGTGCGCTTCAAAAACGTCGTCTGCGAGATGCCCGCGCAATTCACCAGCACATCCACCAACCCGACCACCTGCTGCTGCTGATCCGCGCCGCGGCCGGCAAACACGTCCCTGATGCTCGCCGGATCGGACACGTCCACCGTGAGGAACCGGTGCGGCCCGCCGGCGGGGTCCAGCTGGGCGGACAGGCGCGCGCGCTGGGCGGTGACGCTTCGCGAGAGGAGCGTCACGGCGGCGCCTTGCTGGGCCAGGGCTTGCGCGATGCGGGAGCCGATGACGCCGGTCGCGCCGACGACGGCGGCGTGCTTGCCGGCGAACCGTAGGGCCATGGTGGGAGGGCGCAAGTGCTGGGATTGGGCAGGAGGAGGAGCAGAGATTATGGTCTATTGCGAAGAGCGTGGCATTGTTATCGGCGGTGATGGCACGCGAGCGTTGTAGTTGATGGAAATTGAAGATGGGCGGCTTTTGGTGGTGGGGAGTTGATGGTGGGCTAAGGAGGCGACGGAAATAGCGCGGCCATGCTTTTACTTTTGCTTAAAGGAAGAACGACAAGGCTCAGAGCAAAGGTACGAGATAGCAAGTTTATGTAAAAATAAGAGATATATAAACGAGTAGAATTCGTGATACTCTATATCAGCAATATCAATCTCTATGCTCCTCCCCTGCCATCTTGACATGGAACCTTGTACGGTGTATCGATGGGTAATCCTGATCCGTTGCATGATGCGCGGGTTTAAGCTGGTGTGCCAGTCAGTTCCCTCTCTCGCTCCATACCTACCTACCTAGGTATGTAGGTACCAGGTAGGCGGCCGAGCTGCCAGTAGGGCCGGGCTGTCCTGTCATTGCCGGTGGCCGTGGCATCGAAGTTGTCCTCTGGGCGGATGGCAGGCGTCATGCTAGGCTGTTATGTTGAAGAGCAAAAAGGCGCGTACGAGGACGACCATACTACCATGATAGGTAGATGAAGGCAGCCACAGAAGGACCATACGGAGCCTTTGAACAGCACATAGGTAGAGAGCAATAACTATCGAATCGTGGGTAAGGAAGGTTGGAGTGGGCGAAGGTGGGCTTGGGGACTACGGTAGAAACTGCTAACCTAGGGCCGCATCGTTTTGCATCGCATCCCTCTCGTGCGGCGGAAAGATGCCTTTTACTTGATGAAGAGAATAGCTAGGATGACAATCACATGCATTTTATAAGGACGCAAGGACACACAGGACGCTCACGAGAGGGAGCTTACGTTCTCGGTATATAGGTACCTAAAGAGCACTAGAAGCGTGTAGCGAGCCACTACAATGCAGCACTGATACGCTAAAGCGAGCCAAAGATTCCTCACTCAAGTCTCGATGGCCAAGACTCTGGCACGAGCGATACTAGGACATGAATATAGAGTGTTATTTGATTTCTCTATTATAAGACTGCGCATATGAATGTATATCCATTCAAACTCTGGTGTTGAAACCGAGCGTCCGCCTGCTAGCGTTGCTGGCTTGGTGGACCACTGCCAGCGTCTGCAAACGGCCCTCACAGTGATGACTTGTTGTTGAGAAGCTGAAGCTCAGGCGGCAGCCAAGACAGCCTCGGCGCTGCAAAATAAGAAGAGTTTTCCCCAAACAATATAAGTACCCCTATTCTTCAGTTGTATGTCAGCTTCATCCCTGTAGTCGTAATGACTAAGGTGTCGGCAGCATTTACAAATAGATACCAACGCTTCTTATCCGTTCCGAGGCCAGGCAGCCTTACCCCCCCCGTAACGTTCTTGCCAGGTACCAGGCATTATTTACCAGTGGGTAGCTTCACGCTCAGCCCGCCGCACCCGTTATCTCTCAACTCGCGTCATCTCCTTCATCTCGACTCTGCAACTCCCCCGTTTGTTGGCTAGTTACATTCGCTTCCCTATTGCGTCTTCTTGCCTCCCCTTCTTCGTCGCTCATTCCTTCGCCTGCCGACGACATTTTGACACGCCCACCTTTTAACGACGTTGCAACAAAATCTCCGCCCCCCACCTCCCATCGCCTTCCCGCTGGTGCATCGCCGCCTCGTCATTCTTCGTGACGTACCACGCGATCTGGGCCTGCCATCGTGCGCATCCTGCGTCAGACACCTCCTAGCAGGCACCAACTTCAGTGCCTCCGCGTGCTTCCTCCCACGAATATTCTCCAGGTTGACTACCTAGTAGTCTGCATCCCGGCCTAAACCCGTTCACGCCTGATCTCTTGATCATCTGCCTGCCGCCCCCCTTGTCCTGGCTCCGTCCGCACCACCGAGCGCTGTGCTCCACCAAAGACCGAATGCAAGATACGACCTGACACACCTCGACATTTACACCCGACGCCATCAGCAGACGCAACCCATTATTTCTTCTCTGTTCAACGTCGCTGGTCTGTTTTCCCTTGCTGCACGCGCACACTACAGCCGCTAGTACCCGACAACTCCCCCTCGCGGCGCCCTCCGAGGGCAAGTTTTATACTTTCAGCGTCAAGCTCTCTTTTTACCTTTGGACTGCAGGTGGGCGCTGCTGCGAGACAGGCCCCGATCTCTCAAAATTCTTCCACACAGGGGCAGTCGTCTCCCTTCCAATATCCCTCTGCGTACCATCCAGCCGCGACACGATCGCAACGCTTCCGACGCCCAGCACCACCGCCACCCGTCCTCTCGGCTCTCCTCCGCCCCCGTCCCCCGTCCTGCCGACGGACATTTCCGCAGTTCGTCCTCCGAGTCGGAGTCGTCCTGGACCGACACGGGCGACATTGGCGATCGCTACGACGACCTCGACGACCCCGTCCGCCTCCAGCTCCCCGAAGATATCGAGGCCGAGCTCCTCGCTGCCGTTCCCAAGCATCGTCAACGACCCGACCGCGCCGCCAAAAAGGTCCGCATCCGAAGTCCCTCGCCCAATAGCCGACATCGATCGCCGTCTAGCCACTACCACATTGACAAGGACACCATCCGCATCCCCAACCCGCGACCACGTCTTCCCACTCGCGCAGAACGCTGCCTCGGCTCCATCATGGCTGGCCGAACCGGTGGCCTTCATGGCCTGACGGGCAAGCCCCTCCTGTATGCTCTGTCCAAGGCTCCCGACCTTTGCGCCGTACACTGACATGGCTTGGCTCCGCTATAGATATTTCACCAGCATTTTTGTTTCATTGGGCGTGTTTCTCTTCGGCTATGATCAAGGAGTCATGTCCGGCATCATCACGTTTGTTCAACCATCGCAACACTGCCTGCACCTATGTCCTCGGCTAACCCGTACCCAGCGGCCCGTATTTTATCGACTACTTCGGCCACCCCTCCAAGGCCGCAGTAGGAACCATGGTTGCCATTCTCGAAATCGGTGCCTTTATATCCTCGCTAATTGTCGGTCGTCTTGGTGATATCATTGGCCGTCGAAAAACCATCCTTTACGGTTCTTGCATCTTCTTCGTTGGCGGTGCTCTCCAGACTCTGGCATCCACCCTGGCCATGATGATGCTCGGTCGCATCATTGCCGGTCTTGGTGTCGGTATGCTGTCGACGATTGTGCCTGTCTACCAATCCGAAATCTCGCCGCCGCACAACCGAGGAAAGCTCGCCTGTATCGAATTTTCTGGTAACATTATCGGCTACACCACCTCAGTTTGGGTCGATTACGGCTGTGGGTATATCAGGAGCAATTTGTCATGGCGTATCCCCTTGCTCATGCAGTGTGTCATGGGCGCCTTGCTCGCTGTCGGTAGTTTGGTCATTGTGGAGTCTCCCAGGTTCGTAACTGTATTCTCTTTGCACCTACTCGCCTAACCAGTGTAGATGGCTATTGGACACCGATCAAGACGAAGAAGGCATGGTTGTTATTGCCAACTTATATGGCGCCGGTGATATTCACAGCAGCAACGCTCGCGACGAATACAAGGAGATAAAAATGTCCGTCTTGCTGCAACGCCAAGAGGGCGAGCGCACTTATGCCGATATGTTTCGACGATATCGCGCCCGGGTCTTCATTGCCATGTCCGCACAAGCTCTCGCCCAGCTCAACGGAATCAATGTCATCTCATACTATGCACCCTATGTATTTGAGTCCGCTGGCTGGGTTGGCCACGACGCTATTCTCATGACGGGTCTGAATGGCATCACGTACTTTCTCTCAACAATTCCTCCTTGGTATTTGGTTGATCGATGGGGCCGTCGTCCTATTCTCCTCTCCGGCGCCGTCATGATGGCTATTTCACTCTCGCTCATTTCCTACTTTATTTACTTGGACGTCAAGCGCACTCCTCAGATGGTTGTCTTATTCGTCATGATCTACAATGCCGCTTTCGGTTACTCATGGGGCCCTATTCCCTGGCTGTACCCCCCTGAGATCCTTCCGCTCAGCATTCGATCCAAGGGCGCTAGTCTATCCACCGCCACCAACTGGGCATTCAACTGGCTGGTAGGTGAAATGACGCCTATCCTGCAAGAATGGATCAAGTGGCGCCTGTATCTCATCCACGCATTCTTTTGCGTGGTGAGTTTTGTTATTGGTTAGTACCCGACGCCCTTGTCCCGAGACCAACATTGACCATCACAGTTTACTTTACGTACCCCGAGACTTGTGGTGTTCGTCTTGAAGAAATGGACTCTATATTTGGGGATGCTAGTACCGTCCACGGAGCCCCTTCTATCCAAGACGAATCGGCCTCTCTCATGCGCGCCGGCTCTCCTATTGGCGGAGCTGGCCTCCCCATTGACGAGGATGACGACGACAGAAAATCACAGATCCAGACCAGCGGTGGCGAAGACCGCAGTGTCGGCGCTTGGCTCAATAGAGTGGTAAGGGGCCGTTCTGATAGCCGAGGCAGCGGTCGCAGCGGCCGCAGTGGCCTCAGCACCCAAGGTCGTTATGCGCCGATTGGCCAGCAAGATGATAGAGCCAGAAGCGGTAGCGGAAACCGAAGGTAGAGGGACGTAGTTATTTGAGCTTGGATTTGAGTAATAGAGGATGCATATAGACGAGGCGTTGCGAGCCGGCGTCGCGGACAGCACCAGAGAGCGTAGCCTTGCTTGTTCAAGTAACTAGCTGTACGCTACCACCACAGCAGGGGCCACTTGGTCTTTCGACTTGCCCCATTGCTGTGGAATAGCTCTGGGATATGAAGTTTAAAATGGCCTCGATTGGAGATCGTGTTTTATTTGAGTGTAATTTGTCACGGTATCTTTCTACACTCGTTGATCGAAGTGATGTCAACTTGGTCCCTTGAACTTGACCGGTTCCCCACAATGTCGACCACGAGCGCGCCCAAGTTTCCGCAACCGTCCCAACCCTACCCTTTTAACACCCTCGACAAACCGACCATGGCCAGCCGCCAAGAGGTCTTGCACGCGTACCGGCACCTGTACAAGGGTCTTCTGCGCGGAGTGCAGTACTCCATCCCCGCGCGCTACATTGTGCGCGACCAGATCCGGCTCGCCTTTCGCCAGGGCGACGTCGACCCGGCGGCCACCACCTGGGATGCCAGCGCAATCAAGCGAACGCTCTGGTTCCTGTCGGCCGCGGGCCGGGAAAAGGGCCTGGAGCACCGCATCCTGCGGAACCTGGTGCGCATGCACAGCGAGCGGGCGGCGCCGACTAGACGCTGGCGCAGGGCGCTGTTTTGGGGCAAGAAGCCGTGAGTAGAGAAATTGTAGCTGCGGAGAAGGGGTTGGGGGTAGGAGAGGCAATGGAGTCTAACGCTGATGGTGACGATCTAGGCCGGATGAGACGGATCGGTACGAACATGCGTTTCAGCACTACGATGCGACTGTGGCAATGCTGAATAAATCCATGGGGCTGTGTCTGCGATGACGAGAGGACAGCATGCTTGGACTTGTACCATATATCGGCGTTTCGGATAGGATTGCTATTTGGGATGCAAAACGGCCGCAATCAAGGCCTTGCATATGAAAAATATTGTACTATACAGATAAACAGGAGGAAGCAATTCTGCATGAATTCCTTTGAGCTGTTGGGGAAAATACCACTATAATACACTTTGCGCATGTTGCTCAGCTACACTATTACATAGAAAGAGATCTCTTTCTCTCTCTCTTTCCCTCTCTTTATGCTCTTCTTTTTGATCTGGACCGGCGGTCCGACTCGCAGGGCGATGCCTCCTAGCTCGCCGCCGGCGTCGACACGTCCACGCCCAGCTCGTCGAGGATGAGCGCATTGAGGCTGCTACCGTCGCGGCCGTAGATCCAGCCGCCCTGGCCGGTGCCCGCTTTGTCGGCCTGACCCTCGCCGACGACGCACCAGTCGTAGCGCTTCGGCCCGGAGAGGGGCGACGACAGCCATATCTGCTTGTTGGGGGGCTGTTTGTTGATGACGTACGTGCCCTTGTCCGTGTGTGTAATGGTCATGACGCCAGCCTATCAACTCGTTAGCGATGGAAGGATGGGTCGAGGGTGGAGGAACAAACGGAGAACTCAATGTCAATGTCTTCTCGCGTGTCTTGGAGCGCCTCAAACTGTGTGAGGACGCCCTCGAGAAACTCGTCGGCAATGTCGTGATATTCAGATTCGGAGAGTTCGATGGCGCCGTAGGTCAGATCGGGCGACGACGGCAGCGGCTCCTTGGCCGGCGACGCCGTGTCGGGCATGATGCCTTTGCGAAGCGGCGCAGACGAGGACAAGCACCGCTGCGGCGCCGCGGCGGACGCTGCGCTGTGAGAGAGAACCGGGAGACGGCGCAGGGCGGCACGGGGCGTAGCGGCCCTACTAAGAGCTCGTGAGGCGAGCCTTGATACGTAGACGAGGCTGGTTCGAGACATGACGGCGGTTCTAGGTTCGGGCGGAGTGGGAGAGATGCGATGGCGGGTGCTCTTGGACAAAGAGGACAAAGATCAATCAGATCCTTGAGGTGGAAATTGAGCTTGTTTGCTGTCTCACTGCATAGGTATCACGAGAATAGGGATTGCGTGTTTTCTCGCTTGAGGAAAAAAAAAAGAAAAAGGATGCGAAGTTATGCAGGTTGGTAATGGCCAATTGCGGACCGCATATTGGCAGCTGGTTGCAGCTCGTCATGTGCGGGTCTCGGCAGCTCATGCTCTTTCTCCCCACCACGACTAGACTCTGAGCTTCGGAAGCCGTTGCGGACACATGAACATGAGGACCCTGCACCATGATTAATGCGTTTTTGGTCTTTAACGGCCAGGGACAGCCTCGGCTGACCAAATTCTACACACAGCTGGTGAGCACCCACGTCGCGCAAATAAATTGATGCGCAAAGACAACCCCGAGGATCAATTCGCTAACCGCCCATCGGACCAGGACACGAGCATCCAGCAGCGCCTCATTTCCGAAATCTTCACCCTCGTGTCGAACCGACCCGCGAGCTCCTGCAACTTCCTGCCCCTCCCGCCGCTGCTCGCCGCGTCAGGCACGGCCCAACACGGCGGCGCCGAGCAAAACGACGTGCCGTCCCTCGTCACCTACCGCAACTACGCAACGCTCTACTTCATCGTCATCTCGACGTCGACCGAGTCGCCACTGGCGCTTATCGACCTGATTCAGGTGTACGTCGAGGCGCTCGACAAGCTGTTTGAGAATGTGTGCGAGCTCGACCTCATCTTCAACTTTGAGACGCTGCACGCGGCGCTGTCGGAGATGATTATCGGTGGCGTCGTCATCGAGACGAGCCTGGACCGCATCGTCGCGGGCGTCCGCGCGCAGGGCACCGTGGCCAAGAGGCCGGTGAATGAGGGACGCGGCACGGGGATCGGTTCGGGACTGAGTATTGGCATGGGCGGCAACTTTGGATGGGCTGGCCGGTAATGAGTGGTGGGCGAAAACAAAAGCACCTTATGAGACTACAACGGCACTTTTTTTCCCTACCGGGGATACATGTATAAAATAAAAATTTTGGTCATGATGGATTTGACAGGGTATATACAATAAAATAGTACAAGATGCTTCGTCGGTAGATCGTACAAGTTATTTTGAGGGCGACTCTTTGCTGTCGCCAACGCTGGCCGGCTCAACCATGTCTTTGCGACGCTCGTAGCGCTTGTCCGGGTCCATGACGCCAAACAGATATTGCGCACGCCGACGAATCTATCAAGTCAGCAACGTCCCGTACTACCAGGAAAAGTCTCGGAGATACATACCTCTTCAGACGGCTTATACTTTTGACCCCACCACTCAAACTCGGAGTAGAACAGAAGCCACACCAAAGCAGCTATATGAAGCAAGAAGAGTCAGCCAAGCGCATGTCATGGGAGGCTACATGCCACGGTGCAAACTCACCTGCAATGGTTGCAAGCTGCGCGTACTTGACGCCCTTATCCCACCGCGGCGAGCGGTTGGCCAGCATCATGCGACGCTTGTACTTCTTCTCAAAGCGCAGCTGCTGCTGGTGGCTCAGCTCCTTGAAGTTGGGAGGCCAGACTTTTTTGGTCTGGCGGAAGTTGGTGGCCTGCGCCGACTTGATGGCCGCTTCCTTGGCCGGCTGCGCCATGCGCCGTATTAGCGTTGGGAACATTTTGGATATCGGCAGTCAAATCTGTCAATTGTGCTGCGATGGAAATCTTGCAAATCGAGCGATGATGTCGTTTCTTCGGATGATGTAGCTTGCTCCACAAAGCCGCCCAAACAGTTGCGCCACACAAACGGCACCGCCACAGAGCATTTCAGCCACCAGTGTGCCCTGGGCGGGTTTGCCCCGCGATTTCGGTTTTCACCCCTCCAAATTTGAGGACAGCATCCCACCTTGTTGAGTCACATTTTCCAAAGGAGTCTCGCACCCGCACTCTAATTTGGCAAGGCACTGTGTAGCGTTGCTGAAGGAGCGAGTCACAAGAGACAGTATTGAGAATACGCATACATTTGGCGCCGGGAGCTGCTGTTTCGCACTTCTCTGGTTCGGCAGTTGTTAAAAGTTGTTGTTCCCTTTTGGCATCTAACACATACTCGCAATCATGGCCGACACTACCAAGGCCATGGATGGTCTTGCCATTTCCAAGACAAAGGAGCTGAAAGGTGTAAGTATACGAAGAAGAAACGATCCCTCAACACGCCAATTTACTAACATGCCCCGCAGACCGAGAAGCGAGATTCGTTAATCGCCGTCGAGAAGAAGTACCAGAAGAAATGGGCCGAGGACGGCGTCTTCCACACTGATGCGCCGACAATCGAGGAGGTTCCCCTCCATTCTATTTCCGCGAGCGAGCTGCGAGAAAAACACCCCAAGTTCTTTGGCACGTCAGCCTACCCCTACATGAACGGCACCATGCACGCGGGCCACGCCCTGACTGTGTCCAAGGTCGAGTTCTCGGCCGGCGTAGCCCGCATGCAGGGCAAGCGCGCCCTGTTCCCCATGGGCTTCCACTGCACCGGCATGCCCATCAAGGCGTGCGCCGACAAGCTTGTCAAGGAGATTGAACTCTTTGGTAGCGACTTTGCCGGCTACAACCCTGACGAGGAGGTGGTCGAGGAGGCGCCCAAGCCTGCCGCCAAGCAGATCAAGGAGGACCCGACCAAGTTCAAAGCAACCAAGGGCAAGGCCAACGCCAAGACAATCAAGGCCAAGTACCAGTTCCAGATCATGAAGTCGATTGGTGTGCCAGTCGAGGACATTCACAAATTTGCGGACTCGCAACACTGGCTCCAGTACTTTCCGCCGCTCACCATCCGCGACCTGACCGACTTTGGCTGCCGCATCGACTGGCGCCGGACGTTTGTCACCACCGACGCCAACCCCTACTACGACGCCTTTGTCCGCTGGCAGATGAACCGCCTCCGCGAGCTCAAGAAGATCAAGTTTGGAAAGCGCTATACCATTTACTCCATCAAGGACCGCCAGCCCTGCATGGATCACGACCGCTCCGAGGGCGAGGCTGTCAACCCCCAAGAGTACACCGCCCTGAAGCTCAAGGTCCTGCAATGGTCTGAAAAGGCGGGCGAGCAGGTCAAGGCTGGCCTGCCTGCCGGCGCCAACGTCTTCCTCGTACCCGCCACATTGCGACCCGAGACCATGTACGGCCAGACGTGCTGCTTCGTCGGCCCCAAAATCCAGTATGGCATCTACAAGGTCAACGAGACCGACTACTTCTTGATCACCGAGCGTGCTGCCCGCAACATGGCTTACCAGGGTGTCTTTGCGCAAGAAGGTGTCATTGAGAAGGCCATGGACATTGTCGGAGCTGATATTGTTGGTACCCTCGTGGATGCTCCTCTCTCCCTTCACAAGGATGGCGTCCGCGTCCTTCCCATGGACACTGTTCTCCCTACCAAAGGTACCGGCGTCGTCACCTCTGTCCCGTCGGATAGCCCCGACGACTTTGCCACGGTCACAGACCTGGCCAAGAAGTCCGAATACTACGGTATCCAGAAGGAGTGGGCCGAGCTCGAAATCTTCCCCATCATCGAGACCCCCTCCTACGGCGACCTGTGCGCTCCCTTCCTCGTCAAGAAGCTCAAGATTGCTTCTCCCAAGGACACCAAGCAGCTCGAGGAAGCCAAGGAGCTTGCCTACAAGGAGGGATTCTACCAGGGCA
Organism: Cordyceps militaris CM01; assembly: GCF_000225605.1. NCBI lineage: Eukaryota > Fungi > Ascomycota > Sordariomycetes > Hypocreales > Cordycipitaceae > Cordyceps > Cordyceps militaris. The sequence continues at coordinate 878,806 of NW_006271969.1, forward strand.
TCCTCAAGGTCGGCGCGTACAAGGGCGAAAAGGTCGAAGTCGCCAAGCCCAAGGTTCGCGCCGACATGATGGCTGCCGGCCAGGCCTTTGCCTACTCTGAGCCCGAGCGCAAGGTTATCTCTCGATCTGGGGACGACTGCATTGTGTCTCTAATGGATCAGTGGTACCTAGACTACGGCGAGGAGGAGTGGAAGAAGACCGCCCTCGAGTGGGTGGACAACGGCCTGGACTCCTTCTCAGCCGATACCAAGAACGCCCTCGAGGGTGTTCTCAACTGGCTCAACCAGTGGGCTTGCGCTCGCTCATTCGGCCTCGGCACGAAGCTGCCCTGGGATCCTCAATTTATTGTCGAGAGTCTGAGTGACTCGACCATTTACATGTCGTACTATACTGTTGCCCACTTTTTGCATAGCGATCTGTTTGGTACCAAGCCTGGCAAGTTTAACATTTCGGCACACCAGATGACGGACAATGTTTGGGACTACATTTTTTGCCGCCGCGACTTTGACGAGTCTGTTCTCAAGGAGTCTAATATTTCACGCGAAAACCTTGAGAGCATGCGTCGTGAGTTTGAATACTTTTACCCTGTCGATATGCGTGTGTCTGGCAAGGATCTCCTACCCAACCACTTGACCTTTTTCCTCTACGTCCACTTGGCCATGTTCCCTAGGGAGTATTGGCCTCGTGGTATCCGTGTCAATGGCCACTTGACCCTCAACGGCGAAAAGATGTCCAAGAGTACGGGCAATTTCCTGACCCTCCAGGAGCTTGTGGCCAAGTATGGTAGTGACGCGTCTCGTATTGCCATGGCTGACGCTGGTGATGGTATTGGTGACTGCAATTTAGAGGAAGACGTCGCAGACAACAACATTCTACGTCTATATAACCTGCGCGAGTGGTGCGAGGAGATGAGCAACCCCGAGGCTGGCCTCCGTGAGGGTGCCATCAACGACTTCCAGGATGCACTCTTCATCAACGACATGAACGGTCTCGCACGCGAGTCGGTTGAGCAGTACAAGGAGACCAACTTCAAGCTTGCGCTCAAGGCTGGTCTGTACGAGTTGATTACGGCCCGAGACTTTTACCGTGAGGCCTGCACGGCTGCCAACATCAAGATGCACAAGGAGACGGTGTTGCGGTATATTGAGGTACAGGCACTCCTTCTTGCCGTTGTGGCGCCTCACTGGGCCGAGTACATCTGGCTCGAGGTGCTCAAGAAGGACAAGTCGATCCAGCACGCGACGTTCCCTAAAATGGACGAGGTCGACTCGGCGCTGTCGGCTAAACGCGACTACGTGCGCAACACGGCATCCAACATCAACTCTGCTGAGGGCCAGCAGCTGAAGAAGAAGCTCAAGGGCAAGGAAACGGCGTTTGACCCCAAGAAGCCCAAGAAGCTGACGATTTACCTTTCGGCGACGTTTCCGGCGTGGCAGGCAAAGTACCTGACGCTCCTCCAGGAGATGTGGGATCCTTCGACAAAGTCGACCAACGACAAGGAGCTTAACGGCAAGATTGGCAAGATGGGCGAGATGAAGAAGGCGATGCCGTTTGTGCAGGGGCTGAAGCGCCGCCTGACAATGGGCGAGCCGGTGTCGGTGGTGCTGGAGCAGAAGTTGGCGTTTGACGAGAAGCAGACGCTTCTACAGATGGTGCCGAGCTTGAAGCGCGGCGCGGGGCTGGCGGGCATCGAGCTTCTGGCGGTGGAGGAGGGCGGCAAGAAGGGGACGAGTCTCCTGGACGGCAAGACGGTGGACATTAACAATGTGCTCGCCGAGAATGCGGTGCCTGGGAACCCTACGTTTGTGTTTGAGAATATCGAGGCTTAGACGTGAAGGAGACAGGATGAGGTTTCGCTACATAGGACGGAGATTTTGCCATGTGGACACCGAGAGTCTGTAGTGATCTGTATAGACTACATGAGAGATTTCAATGAAGAATGCATGTGACGATTCATGAAGCAATGGGCTATTTACTGTGAGGCGAAGTAATTGAGGACAGTCTGAGGAGTGTCTGGATTGAGCTGTAACTATTGACTGCACTGCATCGATTGCAGGGCTGACGTGAAACTTATCGACGGTTGTCGCCATGTCGGCAGTCAAGCACCGACGCGGATGCCAAGCCGGGAGGTGGAGAGGTTACGATGAACGGGGGTTCGATGTTCTTCTTAAATTGTCAGGATGCGGGTCAAAAAGGAAATTTGCGACTGGGCTTCAAATTACAATGAACAGGGGTGGGCTGGTGGGAAAGAAGCATGGGGCGGAGATGAGGGCCATTAGTTCACCCACGTGGGGTTGACAGAGTGGTTTTTCTGTTTGGGATTACAATCTGCTCGTCGGCAATTGCACAGGGATGTACAATGCATTCTCGAGCGATGGCGTTTACAAGTCAAGATACGACAAGATGCGCAGCCTCTGGACGTACATAGCTGTGACGTCAAGAGCGACGCCGCTGATGTGGGAGGGCAGATACCTGTCTGCTCAGAGCAAGTCGTCCAGTAAACCTCGCACGTGTCTACGGAAGAGAGATGTTTCATTATTATATTATGCATGAAACTATGAATAAACCGGGGGCATGCGGGTGTGGCTTCGACAACAATGGCGGTCGTGTGCTGGGTAAAAAGGTACATAATAACCACTAAAAAGAGCGCGCCTTTCTTTTTTGGGGGGGGGGGGCAAACTTGTCAATAACTGGGATGAACGGGTTATATTTGCTGCTATCGGCGAGCGAATGGAGGAGCCTGGACATGCCTGTTGGTTCTGTTATACCAAACCATATTATTAGTTGCCAGGTTGCTTGGGGTTCGATGTTCTTTTGGGCGTTGATTGTGGCAGCGTGTCGCAGAAAAAAAAAAGAAACGTCCCGGCTCTTCCTTCATACGTGGCAGTTGTTCTTTGCGAGAGATCCTGCAGCGTAGAATCGAGGTGGGATGAATCAGGCGGTGTCATGCCACGTAAGAATGAATGGCATTGATGAACTTGCTGACTGTTAGCCTGCTGCCATTTTTAGATGCTCGATCCACTGAGTCACGACTCGTTGTGGTGGTGAGGTTTTGGTAGCCATGGTCGCGCATTGGTGCCAATGGCATGGACGAGGCTGAGGACCTCGTATTTGGAGCCGTCGGGCTGCATCATCCTGCATGTTGTGAGGCCACGCCACCCGCGTGCATTGTGGCTACTTGTTGATATTGAGCGTGAAAGAGAAGAACAAAGAAAGACGTCTTGGTGAGAAGCGGCATTTTGAGCGGGCGTTGAGCTGCGCGGTGAGACATTCTCAATAGGGCCATTTTTTTCTTCGTCCATTTTTGTTGATGCAACGTGCCATTTCCTCTGGTTCCCGACATTGGCCAACTAGTACTATTACATAGTTGATAAACAAAGAATGGGCTGGTGAAAACCAATGACGCTGCCAAAAGTGACCTGATGATCAACATAGTAACAGAGGATCAGTCATATGCAAAGTACCCATGTACGAATGAGTCGCTCCGAGATGCCGATCTCCAAAGCAGGATGCGACAGGCTATGCCTGGAATATGGCTGGCCATCTAGGTTGTGTATTCCGAAGCCACGAGTTCCTGGTTTGCTAACTAGAGTCGGGGCATTTCTCGGATGAGCAGTAGTAGGGAATATGGGTCTGACGAAAATTGTATCTACTCCCTAACATGCAGTGTCCGACTTTCTTGAAGGAAACGCCGCCGGGGCGGAATGGGCATGGGAGTTAATACCGAGTGGCTTGAGGCTCTGCGTCGGTTTGCCAGGGTTGGGGGCCATGACGCGGCAGGGATGGTGTTCAGTGCAGTGGAAGTCGCAGAGCGTGGAGATGCGCGTTTGATGATACACGAACAGTAGAACTGTATTATTATTATTATTATTATTATTCGTTAAAGGATAAGGTTGGCCATGATCGATGGTGGGGGCCAAGCTTTTTTTGGTGCCAAGACCGATTCACCGTTGAGGTTTCGAGACGAGTCTTGAAGCTAAAAGTTGGTGTGTACAGAGTATTCGCATAGAGGGGTTGTTCTCGAGGGCATTTTGTATGACAACTGACAAAGATGTCTGTTTCAATTCAAGACACGTGGTTTTGACGCCTTGTGTGTTTTTGAGGGATTTGAGCCACAGTGGCCGTTTCAACGCGATGCGCAGTCTTTCATAACCCCAGCCCATAGATTGCGACCGTCCTGGCAATCTGTATACGGAATAGCTATTATTACAATAGCCCGCCTCGACATTGGATCATCGCTTAACGACCCCCCAACCGGTGGGCACCGAAGGCAATAAAAGCTACCTCCACCTAGGTACCTAGTTAGTGGTGGAGGTGGTCCCTAGTTGCCGCAGCACTGCTGGACCAAAGGCAGACAAAGTCAATGGCGCAGAAAAACAAAACGACAATTCAACAAAACGTTGATTGGCCGTCGCCATCCCATGTACTACTAGTCCACGCCTTAGGCAGCTTATTCTCGCGTGGTTACGGGACAATGCTGCAATTTGCAATTGCGACGTGCGATAAGACCATCCTCTGATAAGCCCACGGCTCCTTTTTCATCAAGGGGCTGCCGACGCCTTGCCTGTTTGGACAAAACAAAAAAAAAGAAATTTATAATTCTCCACCAGATTGCGACGTTTCCCTGTTCTGTCTCAAGCCCCTAATGATCAGAAAGGCTAGCTAGTGGATAACAAGTATCTTTGTGGCGTGAATACCACCGAGAAGATACCTTTTCGGCCGAAGCGAGCTAGTAAGAAAAAAATGGAAAGAGAAAAAAAGGTAGATACGAAGGAGGGTACGTACCTGCAAGCTGCAAACAGAGCTGCAGGAGCATCATCCTTTATGCCCTTATCCTTTACCAGTATGCTGCTCTATGTACCTCCGCTACTACAGCGTGTCCTCTCAAGTAACAAACTTGGAAAACCTCCTCTTCTCATCCCTCAATTGCACCAATTTTCGCTTTTATCCCTTGTTCTTGTCAAAGTTGTCATACCAAAATATCCTGGCCGCGCCACACTACCCCTGCTGCGGCGACATCCACCAAAATCCACATCCACTCCTCAGAGTCCTCACCAGGATACGCCCCCCGTGGCGCTGGTTCGCTACCTTAAGCTTCCTCCCAACTCTTTCTTTCAACTCTCTTTACCACCACCACCCTCGCTCTCCCATCTCTCTTTTGACTTTGCGATCCCCAGTCTTCCTCCATTCTTTTTTCTTCTCCCTTCCACTTTCGCTCAGCTCCTCTCAACACACGCCTCTTCCCGACAGCTTCACCAAACAGCTTACACCACGCTGATGACGGATTTCGGCAAACACAGCTAGCTGCTCTGTCCACCACCCGTCGAACCAAAACCTCGCCTTCAAACGACTACGGCCAAGCTTTCCCTTTGCCGCCTCGAAGAACCCCGGACCGCCTAGTCGAGATCCTGTCCGCTGCCAAGACCTGTGGGGTGCCAGTGCAATTCATTCGTTCTGCACTTTGCATATCGGCTTCAGTCAGCCTTGCAGCTTTTGCTCGCCTTCGCTCGCCTTCGCTCGCTCTCAACCTACACACAGTCACAACCTCCGCCATGCGTGTCTCGCAACTTTACGTCACTGCCAGCCTGGCCGTTGCCGCTAGCGCCGGCATCCCCTACTCTGCGGACGGCGCCCCCCCTACTTCCGTCGACCTCGCCTCGTCACCGTCTTCGCTGCCCGTCGTTACCGCTGTTGGTCTTCATGCCACTTCCGAGTCCGTCTCTACGAGTAATGCCACCGTCGTCGCCTCGTCGCATTCGCTCCAAACGACACCCGGCCTAGCTAACCACACATCGACTCACACCGCAGGTATGTCCATGGCCCCAAACTGCTTAACCAACACACGACGCTAACAGTTCTCCAGCGCAATCAACAGCCACCTCCGATGCCATCGCGCACACCAATGCTACCAGCACAAAACCCGCAGATGCTACTGGCGGTGCCATTCTGCCCAAGATGCAGGGCTCCATGGCCGGTCTCTTGGGCTTTTGCATCATGAGCCTCATGCTGCTCTAGTTGCTCCCTCTACCGCTCGAGACTCATGGCCGGCCATGAGACGTTTGGCGCCTGGTCCTGCTGCCTACTACTTTTATCAACACACAAAAACCTACGAATAATGACCCCGTCTCTACGGGCGTACAAACCGACCAGTATATATAATGGACATCGACCTTTCGACTATACACGACATTTGGCGCTCGCGTTTACCCTTTTTATTCTATATTTCATCTTTGTTTCCACAGGCGTTGCCTACCTTTTTCGGATGCATTCCTCGTCCCCGGCAGGACGCCGGCGTTTGGAGATACCACCAAGCTTTGCTATCTTCAGTCTCTTGAGACTGTTTTTCTTCTACTTTTTTTTTCGACGCGATATAAACACGATACACCACTCGCATTTAGATTTGCTGCTTATCGATGTGCGCACATTTCCGCGTACACACATCTACACGCAACTAGGATGGGGGGGGGATGAGGCTGATTCAAAGTTACAAATTTACCATAATATCTTAATGGCTTGTGTCAACAGAGGATATTTTTACAATCGACTTGTGAAAGCCGGGGTGTCGGACTGACAGAAAGTGTCTTGTGTTGATAGTTGTGTTCCTAGGATAGATAGATTTGACGACGCCGTGGTGTCGCCATAATCAAAGAAACTTTGGCATTTATTTGTCAACGTCAGGTAAAATACAAAAGCTACAAAAACACTGCGATGTAAATGTATTTTTAAACGGGACCTGTAGTTAGCCTAGTGTAAAAGTCTTGGAACGTGACGAACATTTGAATAAGAATAAAAATAAGAATAAGCGAATAGAAATAAACCGAACCCCCAAGTGTTTTTGGTATCCCAACGCCAATGCAATGAGCCCGTGTTGCCACAGGGCAATGATCTTCTCGAAAAAACACCCCTCATCAGCCGTATGTACACCAAAAGATACGCCCAGACTAAGCAGTTCTCTCGCTCCGCTCTGGTGTGTTATTCAAAACTGTTTGTTCCGTCCTGCACCTCGCCGTCGTAACCTCGTGTCATTCGTGATCCATCGTATACCAGCCAGTTTTGTCCCTTGCGACCAAAGCCTCGAACCAATGAGTCACTGCCCGGCCGCCGAGGCCATGAGCCTGCCGCGGTATCGACGAGCAGCGATTTCTGTAAACACCACCGTTCCTGTCCTTTTTCTTCCTTTGTGTCTCGGGTGGCCCGTGAACTTTTTTACGCAGCGATAGGAATCGGGTTCGCAGGTCCGGGCGGCGGCTTGGGCAAATCGTCCTGTTTCGCAAATATGAGCAACCCGACCCCTCCAAAAAAAAAAAGAAAAGACAAGAGGAAAGAAGAGAGAAGGACGGCGAGAATAAAAAGAAAAACTTACCAGGTCAAAGATGACGCGAATCATGAGGCTGCAGCTCGGACACACAGCTACGTCTTGCTCGTCGCGCAAGTCGTCGAGCGCAATCTGGAAGCGGTCGCCGCATGGGCACGGGTAAAAGTACGTCTGCAGGGCGTCGTCGAATGTCATGTCCTCAATCTCAATCTCGTCGTAGATGGACAGATTGTCGTCGTCGTCGGACATTGCGGCGACTTTCTCACTCTGTGAGTATACTCGCTCTCTCTCTTTAAAAAAAACGAGTAAAAGAAATTAGGGGAAAATAGTTGGAGGGGTAAAAATGACATTCATCGCGAACGTTTAATCGCCACCAACTTTTTGCGCCGTCTCCGGGGATGAGCCGACTCCACTGAAGAAGTAGCCTGCAAAAGCCGTCCCCCAGAAGCTTAAGCCGCGCCCCTCCAAAAGTCGATCTTATCCTGCTCCCCAATATATATACCTTTCTTGTTGGGTTGGTTTCGCATAACTTCCATGCCGGCGCGCTCGCTTGCCCATTCCTTGACTCGATCCGTTGCCACCGTTTCTTTTTCCCGTTTTTCTCTTTTCCGCAGCACATCTACCATGGCCACTGGTACGGTTGTTCCATCTTGTTTCCCACGCACCACCCCACCGTCCTTTGCCCCCTAAACCAGGCACACACACAACACACACTTCTCGTCACTGCCCACCGTCCACCGGCCGACGATCAGCTTTCTGTTTTTCTGGGAGTTACGCCGCTAACCTGAACCATGAAACCACCCCCCGAAAATAGATCGCCGTCCTGTCGTCGTCTCCGGCCCCTCGGGCGTCGGCAAGGGCACGCTGTTCAACCTCCTCTTTGAGCGCCACCCCGACGCCTTTTGCTTGTCCGTCTCGCACACGACCCGCGCCGCGCGGCCGGGCGAGGAAGACGGCAAGCAGTACCACTTTGTCCCGATGGCCGAATTTGAGGACCTCATTGCCCAGGACGGCTTCGTCGAGCACGCCGAGTTTAGCGGCAACCGCTACGGCACCAGCAAGAGGACGATCGAGGAGCAGACGAAAAAGGGCCGCATCGTGCTCCTCGATATTGAGATGGAGGTGTGTGGTCCCCTCCAGACTTGCCATTGCCTCGTTTTTTTTATCCTTCTTCTTTTGCTGTCATGGCGGTCGCAGAAAACATGTCGGCTGGGGAACAGGGTTAGCTAACAGTCGTCTAGGGCGTCAAGCAGATCAAAAACTCGAGCATCGCCGCCCGCTACGTCTTCATTGCGCCGCCGTCCCTCGAGCAGCTTGAGAAGCGCCTGCGCGGTCGCGGCACCGAGACCGAGGCCAACGTCCAGAAGCGCCTCGTGCAGGCCAACAAGGAGCTCGAGTACTCTCAGACCCCCGGCGTCCACGACCTCATCATCGTCAACGACGACCTCGAGACGGCCTACAAGGAGCTCGACGAGTTCATCCACAAGCCCCTTGCGCAATAGCATTTCGGATCAAGGATACATGCGAGCGAGTGGAGCGAGGGAAATAGAAGTGACATGGAGCCCGTTGAATATACATTGGCAAGCACAGCCTCATGGTGCTGCGTTGGCGCTTCATCCGATGTTTTTCTGCCTTTGAGCAAACAAACACAACAGCGTTTTACATTAGCTGGCCTTTCCATTTCCATCCACGTTGACACGAATTGGCTCAAATCCGTATTTTTCTTGTCCACAAAGTGCAGTTTGTTCTTGATGAATTGATTCCGCCCTCATGTTGTATGTTGGCGTGTGTGGCTGAAAACTCAAAATCACATGCTGGTTGTGACAAACCTGTGGCGCAGCCGTTTTGACAAGCACTAATCTTCCCCAGTTTCTCAAACAGGCCGAGGGACCCAACCACATGCATTCTATCGTCAGCACTCCCTCGTGATCTGTTTCTTATTTTCTTCTCTTTTCGCTCCATCATCGCTTTCATAGACTTGGAGAGGTATCTTTGTTTTCCATTTATCAATTGCACCTACCGTCCTCTCTGTCTTTCTATCCTGCTTCGTATAGATCGGCCGAGGCCCCATCGAAGGGCAAAACTCCACCTGGGGTAGTTGGAGTGTCGTAACGAACGCTACCTATTTACTTAGTTCTTCCTTTCCGCACCATCAAGGCATCAACCCATCACAGTCGACGACTTCGGCCTCGACCAGCTTCTGCGTCTTTGCCCTTCCCCCGGACACGGCTCTGCGCCATGGCTACGCAGTCCAAGTTTGCCCTCCCGGGCAGCCTCCACGGCGTCAATGTGCGCGCCCTCGCCGCGCAGCTCGTTCAGCTGTACGTGGCCAACCGCTCGCGCATCTCGCGCGCCGTCTGGATCACGCTCTTCGTCGCCCTCCTCCACCGCATCCACAACGCCATTGCCGAGCAAAAGGCGGCCTCGGCCCGCGAGGCGACCCAGCGCGCCGCGCGCCGCGCCACCGTCGCCGCCCTGCCCGGTGAGGACGGCGGCGGGCCGGATGCGCCGCGGAAAAAGGTTGCGCTCGACCGCGCCTTTTTCCGCTCGCTCATGCGCCTGATCCGCATTGTCGTGCCGGGCTGGCGCAGCAAGGAAGCGCGCCTGCTCATCAGCCACAGCTTCTTTCTGGTGCTGCGCACCGTCATCAGCCTCAAGGTGGCCGAGATGGACGGCGCGATTGTCAAGGCGCTTGTGCGCGGCAACGGCAAGGACTTTTTGTCGCGGATCGTGTGGTGGATGATTATTGCGGTGCCCGCCACTTTTACGAATTCCATGGTGAGTCGAGTCGCTGGGAGTGGTTGATTGGAGACGAGACACCCAACTAACTCCGGTCAGCTTTCATATCACCAAGCGGAGCTGTCACTCAACTATAGAACACGACTCACTCAGTACATTCATGACAAATACCTCTCCAACCTCACCTTTTACGGCATATCGGCTCTCGACGACCGGATAAAGAACCCCGACCAGCTCATTGCCGTCGACGTGTCCAAATTCTCCAACAGCTTGGCCGAGCTCTACAGCAACCTGGCCAAGCCCCTACTTGACATGGTACGCTCCCTCTCGAAGCGACAACACTCTCTTTTCTGAAGCTGTTGCTAATCTATCCAGACCATCTACACCTACTCCCTCTCCAAGAGCGTCGGCGGCGAGGGGGTCGTCTTCATGTCGCTGCTCGTGCAGCTCTCAGCCAACGTGATGCGCATCCTGACGCCGCCGTTTGGCAAGTACGTGGCCGACGAGGCGCGCCTCGAGGGCGAGTTCCGCTTCCAGCACTCGCGGCTCATCGACTACGCTGAGGAGGTGGCGCTCTACAACGGCCACACGGCCGAAAAGGACACGCTCGACAAGGGCTACTTTACGCTCATCAAGCACGTCAACTACATCTTGCGCCGGCGCTTCTACCACGGCTTCATGGAGGACTTTGTCATCAAGTACTTTTGGGGCGCCCTCGGGCTCGTTCTCTGCTCCGTCCCCGTCTTTGTCCAGCTGCCCGGCGCCCGGCCCGGCATGAACACGGGCGACCGCACCGAGTCGTTTGTCACCAACCGCCGCATGCTGCTCTCCGCCTCGGACGCCTTTGGCCGCGTCATGTTTTCGTACCGCGAGATTATGGAGCTGGCGGGCTACACGTCGCGCGTGGACTTGCTGCTCAACGTCATGGACGATATCCAGTCGGGTCACTTTGAGAAGAACCTAGTGTCGTCTTCGGGGACAGAGAATAATGAGGCTGTCCTCAAGGGTCGCGGCACTATCCACGAGAGCCAGGACATCACATTTATCGACGTGTACGTTTCTTACTTGACTTTCTGTTCTTCCAATACTAACGTCCACAGACCCATCATCTCACCCAACGGCGACGTCCTCGTCCAGGCGCTGTCCTTTTCCATCAAGCACGGCGACCACCTCCTCGTCGTCGGCCCCAACGGCTGCGGCAAGTCCTCTCTCTTCCGCATCCTCGGCGGTCTGTGGCCTGTGTACGGCGGCACCGTGTACAAGCCGCCGTTCTCGTCCATCTTCTACCTGCCGCAGCGGCCGTACCTGTCGCGGGGCTCGCTCCGGCAGCAAATCATCTACCCAGACTCGCTGCGGCAGATGCGGCAGCGGGGGACGACGGACGCGGAGCTGCTCGGCATCCTGCAGACGCTGGACCTGGCGCACCTCGTGGACCTGTACGACGAGGGCTGGGACGCCGAGGCCGAGTGGCGCGACGTGCTCTCGGGCGGGCTGCAGCAGCGCGTCGCCATGGCGCGTCTCTTCTACCACCGCCCCAAGTACGCCATCCTCGACGAGTGCACGAGCAGCGTCACGCTCGAGACGGAGAAGATCATGTACGACCACGCCAAGGCGCTCGGCATCACGCTCATGACCGTCAGCCACCGCCGCAGCTTGTGGAAGTACCACACCCACATCCTGCAGTTTGACGGTCAGGGACACTACGTCTTCACCCGACTGGACGCCGATAGGCGCCTGAAGCTCGAGGACGAAAAGGACGAGCTGGATGTGAAGCTGCGACAGGTGCCGGAGCTGGAGAGGCGTATGGCGGAACTGACGTCGTAGAGGGGTGGGCTTTGTCCAAGAAAGCAGTAACGAGAAGAAATATATGGGTGCTGTGTGTTGGGTCAAAGCACAAGATGATACCATCTGCTGGGATTTGTTTCAAGGATGTATATAGGCAGCAGTCTGGCATTGCGCGGCGCGAGGCTAGTGTCACTTTGAACGTATCTGTATGATATCATGTCTAGTTTGGGAGGGTGGCAACACTTGATTAGAGGTAGGGCGGACAAAAGATTTCGTTCAGTACAGTTTCGGGTTTCAATGGATACGGCCGCATACTCTTCTTGTGCTCTCCCTCTTGATCTATATCCGGTTCCAAGGCACCAGCTGACGCGGTGATGAACCCTGAGACCCAGCATCAGCCCCCAATAACTACGCACATGTGCAACTAGGTAACAGCTTGGCGCCCAGGCAGTTCGACGGGCTACACGGAGTCCCTCCTCCGTCCGTCATACAAATACCTTTCTTTGTCTCTGATATGACCATGTGCAGCCGCTCCAAACCCAAAATGTCTCACTGGATCCAGGCAGCAACTTTTCTCATGCCGGTATTGTTCCCCGGGTTGCGCAACATGCTGCATGTCTCGAGTGCTTTCCGCCTAGACTCATCAAAGAGCAGACCTTTTGTGCAAATCCGGTGACCACTTAGCTTCTAGATACTTGAGAGTTGTCTGAAAGGTTTCGTGGAATTATCTTAGATAGAAAGTTTTTTGCATTCTTCTATCCTGTGAGTCATGAAAACTCAAAGCACTGCTACGCCTAAAGCCCTCGCGAGCTGGAGAAGCTGCAGTTACGCCCAAGTTGGTGTAGCTGTGGCTGGGCATCAGCTTGGCGGCTATTCACAGGTACAGGAATTTGTTCTTCCTTCTCCATGTTACATTTCTTCTTTCTCTGTGTTACAACATAATTTTGATTGTGCCTATATTTCCGAGGTACGCTGCAATGCAGGGGTTGGCAGATGACTGAAATTTTTCTTCTCATTCAACTCCAAGACGGCTTAGTCTAGCCCGACTTCTCTAGATCTAGAATGTCCCCTTTAAGTGTCCAGACTTTCCCCTTCAAATGTCCAGACTTTCCCCTTCAAATGTCCAGACTTTCCCCTTCAAGCGTCCAGACTTTCAGGTCAAGATACAAGAATCGCTCCTTCAGGCTGACGAGCTGTTCCTTACGTACTGAGTTGGAATCCCAGCTCTGAGTGAAGGTAACGTCGACACCGTGCTACGTCAACATCAGTTAGCGCGCGAAACAAAGGAGCTCAGTAGATCGGACTCTCTCATCATCATACCTGGCCAAGAAGAGGAATCGGTTCTCTTCGTCCCTCTATATCGGTACTGCAGACCGTGCCTGTATCCCTCAGGTCCAGCCCCTCCATGCCTTGCTTCGGACCCCCGCGGCCAATTCGAAGGCGGTACTGCGCCATCTCCGCGCCGCATAGGAGGTACCAGACACGCTCGACCGTCCGCTTCCGCAGCTGCCAGTAGCACTTGACCGGATCGATATTCGCGGGCGCCCCGCCGTGCAGCCAGACGACGAGGTCGCGCATCAGCCCGAGCCGTGCCTCGTCGTTGCGGCCGTCGCACATGCAGAGCAGCAGGGCCGCGCCGACGATACGGTCGAGCGCTTGGTCGGTGTAGCGGCCGAGCAGCGGGTTCTCCAGGGCATCGAGAAGCAGCTTCTTCCATGTCTCCTCCGAGGTCAGGGTCGGGTGGTCTTTGAGCAGGGCGATGCACGTCTCGGGCCCGACGAGCTTGCCGAGGACGTTGTCGAATGTCTCGGCGAATTCCTTGGCTGCTGCGCCGTTCGCGCCAAAGGAGCTCCAGTAGCCATCCTTCATTTTGTGGACTTGGTGATTTACCAGAGAGGTAGAAGACTGTGTCAAAGGTCAAGTCTAGGCTTTTTTCCGGGTTGTTAGATGAGTCTCTCTATGGTCTGTTGCGGTCTTTCGTCTTCCCTTTATATACTTTTTCCAAGGTTGCACGGCCTACCATGGCGAGCCCAAGGCAGCAGCGTTGCCTACCGCAGAGTACGGTGATGAGGTGGCAGCGTTGCCTACCGCAGAGTACGGTGATGAGGTGGCAGCCTGACGGGGAAACAAGTCATGCTGAAGGTACAAGGAGTGGCAATCCTTTGAGTGTTCTATTCTGCAAGATAGCGGAGAGCTTTTGCCGTCTTACTTGTTGACTGAAATTGTTTCTTCTGTGAGGGGCTGTATCACGGAAGGATGCGACAGAGGTAGTGCAGAGCAAGGTAAAGTATGTTTCGATTTCCTATTCAGCCAAAGAGAACACCAAACACACACTGGTCATGTTAATATACACAAAGGCCGCAAAAACAGACATGAAGAGAAACACAGCCGTCCTTCAAGGCCCCCGCCCGACCAACACTTACACGCCGCCCCTTGCTAGAGATACAGTGCCTGTATCCCTCCCACAACTTCCCTGACCGCTGCTGCCGGGTTTAACCGTTGCCGGATGATGCGGAATTCTCCACCGGGCTAACTCACACACAATCACAGTCAGAACAGAGGTGTTCATCCACGGCCGGGAACCAGAAACGTACCTGTGTCAGGCGGTCCAGCGCGGCCTCGCGCTCCTCGAGGCTCATCCTCCGCAGGGTCTCGCTCGCCTCGTCAAAGGACATGGTCTCGAGGCGGCGGTCCAAGTCGCGCTGCTCGTAATTCAGCGCGACGGCTCCGCGGCGAAACTTGACGCGGACACGGCGCCGGGTCTGCCGCTCCGCCTCGCACCCGCTCAGGAGCCGCGCGAGGATGGCCTGCGCGCGCATCCGGTGCTCTTGACACGTCTTTCCGCCGCTGTCGGTGAGGCCCGCGAGGTGCCGCCGGACCTCGCGCGGCGGGCGGCCGGCGCACATCTCGAGGAGGGCCACGGCGCACACGATGCTCAGCGCCCGGGCATGGCTGTGCGCCTCTGGGCAGCGCAGCAGCCGGTGGGCGTCGCGCTCGAGCAGCGACCGCGTCTGCTGGTCGCACAGCCGCGGGTGTCGTTGCAGGAGCGCGAGGCTCCGGGCGGGCTGCCAGTAGCAGCGCACAAACCGCTGGGCGATGGCGGGCAAGGCCGATGAAGTCTTTTCCGCGGGTCTCATGTTTGGCTTGTAGAGAGGCTTCGGGTACTGCGGATTTGGTGTGTGTGTGTAGTGGGATTCTGGCAGCGCTCTCTCTACAAAGAGGGGGGAGGGGGGTGATGTGGGAGGGGAGGATGGGTGAATGGGAGACTGCCGCGGTGAAGCGGTGGTTATATACATGGCTCGAGGTTGCTCAGGATCCCGTGATGACCTCGCACAGATCTGCAACGGGAACAGAGCAAACATTTACATGGGAAAGTCGTATATGTGGTGAAACGGCAGGTCGGGAGCGGTGGTCGGTCTGCAGGCGAGCATGCAGTCGGTGCAACACCAGATAGGGCAGAGAGACGGAGCGATAACATTGCTCAAGTCAGATCTCGTGAGCAAGCGCCTGATGAATGGACATGTCACTCGCAAAGTTGCTGGAATTATGGCTTGCACTATCGTGAGATGTAGAAGAACTGTAGTGCGTTGAGGAGTGGAAAAGAAAGCGAGTCACCATTCAGTCAGCTCAACAAATCACCAAGACAATATGAAGCGCAGTACAGCCTCCAGCAGCATCCCTGCCAGTATCACAAACCGGACTATTATATCTTCCTTGGTTCTCGCAGTCTCTCCTCTTATCTTCCATATATCCCTGCTTCTTCACGTTTCGGACAGGATAAAGGACATTTCCCTCCTACATGTCCGGTCCTCCAATTTAGACAGCCCAGGTATGTGCTCGATGGACCGACTCGACGGGGCAACTGTACGGTGGTTCTCGAGCGCCTTTATATTCATCGCACCAGGGCGAAGCCAGGGGCACAGGCCTCTTTGTTCTCGCCGAGCGTCCGGTGTCACCCGGCGTATCGCGGCCTTCCTTGCGTGACGGAGGCGAATCATGGTTTCCCAGAAGCTACTGCATGGGATCCGTCAGTATCCGTACAGTGTGTTACGTTGCAGCTTCTCCTGTGTACCTCTGAGAGTCTCGAGCAGAGTCGCACCCAGGACAACGTTGGGTCAGACACAGGAGAATGTTGAGTCGCACAGAGGAGAAACTTGGGTATATGCTCAAACTTCCGCGGTGGAGTCCAATACTATTCTCGTCACTTCTCGCGTTACTGTTAGAGGGGCCGTCTTCCATATTCTGAAAGTGCCGCGGAGGTCTGTATCATACAGCCACGAACAGCAGAGTGCGCTTCCTGAGCTATCTGACTTTGACCCCCAGGTCGTGCATGTCTTGACTGGCAATGAGACACAAATGGCGAGCCATCTTCTAATCAAAGTCACTCTTCAGCATCAAGGTTGCACGCTTCACGCTCTGAGTCTGTACCGGCATCACGTCGGCGGTGAACCATCGTGATGAGCCGGGACTGCCTAGCAAATGGCACCGTTATTCCTTGACGTCCATCATAAGTACTTTGTGGAGACAAACCTGTTTATATGTTACGTTCTGTTTTGGTTTCTGGATTTTGGCGACGAGTTGGCAGCTTCAGTGGTACGGCGGACTCACAAGGAAGGCGACATCTTTGTTTCTATAGCCGCTGTGAGACTGACTAGTGTTCTCAAAGACGTCGTATACATCCCTTTTTCTAAGGAGTGCAAAACATGGTTCTACAGTTATCCTCAAGTCTCGGCCTTACTCGGATGGCCCTCTTTCCTTCCCGTCTTTGCACGCCAGCAGCTTCTGGCCGCCTCTTCTTAGGCACCCTTGTCCGTTTATGCCTGCATCGCGATCTTTTATCAAGACCAATGCTCTCAGTATTCCCCTTGTTTCAATATTTCCCAACGAAAAAAACACACAAAATGCGATTAGGTTGGCCATTTCCTGAAGCCTTGTCATGACTACCTCTCAACGTTGCAGCAACATCTACAGACAGGACAGGGTAACCAACAACCTGCATGTGCGTCTTCAAACGGTCTCTTGACAATCATGGGCGGTGTAAAGGTAGATTTCTTTTTCTGCCCGTCTTGTCGACATGCCACTCCTCGTGCTTTTTTGCGCCCAAGGGCTATAAGTGGTGCAGCCTGACTCAATCACCTGCATCACACGAGCGGTTTTCTTGGTCCTTGATGCGTCCAGCCTAATTAATAAAAGAGAACAACAAAACGCATTTGAAAAATACGCCACACTATTTTCCGTCCCTTTCAATGACAGTCAAGGTTATCCCTGCCTGTTTTATGCATATTGTTCCTCCAGTGAGGCCACCAGCCCTCCTCAGATAAGCATACTAGTACAGGTTGTTTATCTCCGTCATTATGCCTTGCACCATCATGCCGGCCCATCATCCACGGTTGAGATTGACCAAAAATGAGTCTCCATGACAAAATTTGTTTGACTCGTCGAGGGGACCGCCTCATGGCCCGATTTGGCAGGTGACAGATTCACACCAGCCTTGGCGCCGTACAGTCCCATCGACCAACTGTTTCAGAAAAGACTGGCACTTTGCCTTGCAAGTCACCGGTATTATCCGCTGGCTAATAGGCAAGTCGCTTCCGTCATGGCCTTGGTTGTCTGAAGCGTGAGCACTCACTTGTCGGAAGATACTGTGAGTATGGATGGCAACTCTGCGTCTTCGGAACATGGCGACGTGCCCTCGGTTCTTATATTCGGGTCACGATTACTTCACAGTTTCTCTTCTGGGTCCAGTGTGCAAGTGTCGTAGAACCTTGCGAGATCCCGACCCCCCGGCAAGGACCAACAACCAGCCACGATACCATGCATCCCGTCCATCCGCCGGATAAACACACCCGAGTGGCGGCAGATTGCGCAGGATCATCGACAGGTCCACTGCATCTCGGGTTAGCAAGTTGCCATTCAACGTTTCATCGCATATATACAACAAAAGTGCGGGTAACACTGGGGTAGTAAAGTCCCCAGGTGTCAACACACGCCGAATACGTCAGTAGTCACAATCTACGAGAGCCAAGAGTCGACACGAACCGTCCATGGTCGACTTGTCGTTGCGTTTTACAGCCTCGAGTCAGCACAAACAAGCACCGTCCCGTAATCTCAAATGTCCCACCACAATGCCGGGCCATCAAGTTGGTCTTGCACGACGAGTGAGTTTGTAGCGTCATCTTCACCCAACCCAAATGGCCCCATCGTAACCATGCTTCCCTTGAGCCATGTTGAAGCCATCAAGATAAATACTCGAGCTTTCGCCCCCTCGTTCCAAACCTTTCATCATCCAGCATCCCATCGCCACTCGTTCGCCGCCATCCAGCAACCCTCCTCAGCACCTCCTCGCTCTTTGCCCTCGTCCTTCGTTTCTATACACCACCCGCTCTTTTACCCCCGTCCTTCGTTTTACTACAGACCATCATGCGTCTTTCCGTCCTCGTCTCTCTTCTCCCGCTCCCATCCTGGCCGCCCGGGGCGACACCAAGGACATCGTCGCCGACAAGTACATTGTCAAGTTCAAGGAGGGAAGTGCGCTAGCGGACGTTGAGGAGGCGTTCAAGATGCTCGACGACGAGCCGGCCAACGTATACTCGGACGGCGTCTTTACCGGTTTCGCCGGTATGATGAAGGAGACCAACCTCGAGGCCATCCGACAGCACCCAGAGGTGAAGTCTTGTCCCTTGTGCCAGCAGCAAATAGTAGTCAATTCCCCACCGTCTAACACACGCGCCCATTCCAGGTCGAGTACATTGAGCCGGTCTCAATGATGACGACCCAGGGCTTCGTCTCCCAGGGCGGCGCTCCCTGGGGCCTTTCCCGTCTCTCCAGCCGCTGGGCCGGCAGCGACTCGTACGTCTTTGACGACGCCGCCGGCGAGGGCACCTGCAGCTACATCATCGATAGCGGCATCGACGCCCAGCACCCTGTACGTCCTGCTCGTCATTTTTTCCCCGCCCTTCCACTCACACAGACTGACGCCCCCTTCAGGAGTTTGAAGGCCGCGCCACCTTTCTCGGCCACTTCGGCCCCGGCCCCCACCACGACGACTGCGGACACGGCACTCACGTCGCCGGCACCCTCGGTAGCCGCACCTACGGCGTCGCCAAGCGCACCCGCCTCTACGGCATCAAGGCCCTCGGCTTCATCCCAGAGATCAAGAAGTGCGCCGGCGACACGTCCGACATCATCAAGGCGGTCAATGCCGTCGCCCACGACGCGCCCGGCCGCGACTGCCCCAAGGGCGTCATTGTCAACATGAGCCTCGGCGGCGGCTACTCCCAGGCCCTCAACGACGCCGTCGACAACCTCTCGGCCCGTGGCATCTTTGTCGCCGCCGCCTCGGGCAACACCAACACTGACGCCCGTGGCGATTCCCCGGCCTCGGCGAGTCGCGCCTGTGTCGTCGGCGCTACGGACCGCTGGGACCGCCGCTTCGAAATGTCCAACTTTGGTCCCAACATTGACATCAACGCCCCCGGTGTCGATATTCTCTCGACCATGCCCAACGGCCAGGTGGTAAGATACCTTCCAAGCCTCTTCGTCTTTGCCCTGCAGCAGATCGATGTGAAACTAACGCGTGCGGTACACCTAGGGAACCATGACCGGCACTTCAATGGCCTCTCCCCACATCGCTGGTCTCGCCGCCTACCTCGCCGCGAAGGATGGCCTCTCCGGATTCGGTCTCTGCCAAGCTATCCAGCAGATGGCTACCCCCAATGCGATTGTTGACCAGGTCTGGGGCACCAGGAACCTGCTTGCCTTCAACGGCGCCTCCCAGTGGTAGCTCCATCTTTGATAGATGGAGTTCCGCGCTTGGAACTGACGTGTGATGTTTGAAACAAAACACGGCTCGAGTATTTAGATCTTCTGTGTATATATCTTTTGTGTGTGTGTGCGTGCTGGTTATGTACATACGTCAATCTTTGTTTTTCCGCTGTTGATGGCCGTGGGTACAAACCCGCAACTTTCTACGGTCGACGCAAGGCACAGTATATACTGCATGAGTTACATCATATATTCTTCTTGGATATAGTAAGAAATTGACGATTGCAAAATGCATACAGAGAAAGAATTGGGAGTCAAGCCCATGTGCCTAACACGAAATTGCTTGTGACAAACCAGCATGACAGTGGTATCCAGAACACCTAGCCGCAAAGAGGCAGAAAAATAAATTACTTACAGTTGAGAAAATGGAAAAAAAAAGACAACTAGAAAAGAAAACGAGGACGACGCTCTGTACTGTGATATATCGGCTGTGCTGAAAAAAATGGAAGATCCGGCGAATGCAAAACGAGCTCGCTAGTAGGCTGAAGGAAAGTAATGCGAGATAGTGCTGAAATGCTATAGAGAAGCATCGCCTGTTTGTGTTTATTCTTCGTCAACGCTGCCCATGACTGCACTGTTCTTGTTTTTGATGCCCAATTTGAGCAGACTGAATCTTTTTCGCACGCTGTTGCCCCGCTTCATCAAGCCAGACTCTTTTGCTGGCGTGTCATTGTCATCCTGCGACTGGCGTCTATCGGTGCTCGTCGAACTACCTCGTCGCTCCCCGTTGGTCGCTTCGCTTGACTGTGATCGAAAGATGGCCTGTCGCATTCCGTTTTCTTTACTCAGGCTTCGCCTGTGGACATGGCTCCTCGGTGATTCACTGATGCCGTTCAGGTCGGGTTGCGGGTCGATGCTGCTCTTCTTACCGCCGAGGAAGCTCAAGCGCGTACCTCGTGGCTGTTGCAGAGACACACGGCGAACCACGGAAGCTTCCTCTAGTTTTGCGCCGCCATTCGGGGAAATAACAGTCTGCCACCTAGGGCTCTGCTCAATCGAGGGTGACGTGCCTCGAAAAATAGTCGACGGCGTGGATATCAATTCTTTGACAGGCGGCGGGGGGGCAAAAGTGAGAATTTCGGGAGCAAACGTGTTCTCAAAGTGCCGAGCCAATTCGTCGTACCTGTTGGCAGCAAAAGGGTCCGACTTGGTTCGGCCAAATAGTGACAAGCACTTCTTGAGCATCATGGCGTGGTCAATAAGAGCTGTCTTGATAGCTCCGTTGCTGGGGCTGAGCTCTTCTTCCTCCTCGTCCTCCTCATCATCCTCCTCATCCTCGTTGTCGCTTTTTGGTTCGGGGAGTAGTTTGCGATAGCAAGATACGCTTTGATCAGAGTTGGGATTCACTGAAACTGCTACAGCGTCCAAAAGGAGCTGCATGTTCTGTTCCTCGCCTTCCGAGATGCGCCGCTCCAAAGCAGCCATTTCCTGCGTCTTGCGCACAATGCGCTCCAAAGCCGTCTCATGCGCCGACAATTCAAGTTCGTTGACGTCAATAATCTCACTCCGGCGGAGAATTGTCGGAAAGGGCTCCGCAGAGGTGAAAAGCAGCTTCTGGGAGTAGTGTTCGTGAACAGGTCCAGACGTACTACGCTTGGCCGTAATAGAAAACACTTGCGGGTGGGAGGAGAGCAAGAAATCGCGAATAACCTGAGGGATGCGAGTCCGCTGGTAAATCGGGTGCGTCAGATCGCGGTGTGGCGTCACTACAGAAATGACCAAGAACTGTCCTTCGACTTCGTCGCCATCCTCCGCCGTGATAATTTTCGCCGACGGATACTGCTCCTGCATCCTGTCCGTGAACGCTGCAGCGCGCTCGCCGGGAGGGCCTTCGTAGATATATTGCTTGTCGCGAAGGGTGGTTGCGAAGCCAAGACCACGATAAATCACCTTGAAATATTTGGGAACAAGCCTGTCGCTCTTCGAGATGGTTTCGTAAATAGAAGCAATGGCACGCTCAGCTCGTGCGAGCTTGGCAAAGTCGTAAATATTGGTCTCGTATTGCGCCTGGAGTTCCTTATAAGCTGTCAATGCATTGCTCCAAGACTCGCCTTCTTCGAAGTGCTTGATCATGTCAAAGTATATCCTTTCTTTGCGCTCAAAGTGTGTCTGGGCCGGGTACTCTGGATCAGCCATTGCGCCAGTTTCTCGATTTGGATCCCACTCATAGAGCTCGGCGTGCAATCGCAGTGCTAGACCAGCCTCAGCATGGTTGCGTGATTCGGCCTGCAGGCTGGCCAACTGGTGAACGTATCGCACGAAGATCTCCTCCTTCTGCATATCTCGAAGGAACTCCATGAGTCGAAGCCGATTGATAATGTCCGACGCTCC
This sequence comes from Cordyceps militaris CM01, assembly GCF_000225605.1. Classification (NCBI taxonomy): domain Eukaryota; kingdom Fungi; phylum Ascomycota; class Sordariomycetes; order Hypocreales; family Cordycipitaceae; genus Cordyceps; species Cordyceps militaris. The sequence goes on from NW_006271969.1 coordinate 900,800, forward strand.
GCTTCCGTTATCCCCGCTGTGAACGGCAACAAGAAGATCCAGAAACTCATCCAATGTTGCAGTAAGATCCTGGAGTGCCTCCGTCAACGGCTCGTCGGTATCGCCTGAAAGAGCCACAAATCTCTCCATTAGTTCTCCGAGGAAAAGCTTTTGCAAAACGCTCTCTGTCAAAGGCTTGGTTTTGAAGTAAATGTCGAGACAGTCGACCATCTCCGTTTGGATGACTGAGAGATCCTCGCTCAAAGTCCACTCGCTGACTATCATTGTTTGCAAGACTTCGACAGCCATTCTTCTCAGGCCTTCATGCACACTCAAACACAACTCCACAATTGGTCCTACTAGGCCAGGGACATACTGGACTTGATAACCACCCATCTTAGCCAGTCCGTATCTCGTGCGTTCTTCGTTGCTTGCGTCCCATCCAATGGCCTCCCACGTTCTACGTAGAAGGGCAGCGCCATCCTCACGCACATCGCCGGCAATTTTCCAGACAGCTCGTCTCTTTTGCTCAGGAAACGTTTCCAGGGCAAGCGAAGGGCTTCCAACGAGTTGAAGTAGCGTCTCGAAGAACAGTCTCCACAGGTCGGTGTTGAAAGTTTCGGCATCATCAGGATGAGGTAGGAAGGATTCCAAGAGAATCGTGGCCAAGTACTGAAGTGTGCGCATGGCGGACTTGTGATGATAAATGTGTACACTCAGCCAGCCTTCCGGGAATGCCTCTCCCTTCAAAATGCTTATCTGTACCTGGAGGACATTCTCCAACATTGTCTGAATGTTGCTGTCTGCCAATTCCAACTGCATCCCGACTGGCGAACTCGAGATTGCTGACAGAATGGCGGACAGTTCAGCCAAAGCTTCGTCAAATTCGACAATGTGTACAGTAGTTTTGGTCGGAAACGGGTAGGATGAAGGGAATAGCAGCGACAGCTTCTTTCGTGCCGGTGGGGGGGAAGCGAGAATCGACAGATAGGAGTCAATAGCTCTAGGTGCGTGGTCTGGAATTTCAGGACCAATGTAGTCGAGTTGGTTGGCAAGAATAGAACAGCATAGTCGAATTTGGTTTTTCCACTGGTCGGTCATGTCCGGGCAGTGACCCCAATGAGGACTTATCCAGCGAACAGTGTTGGCACTCAGAGCGGATCTCTGGTCAGGGTGGCTGAAAATATCCAATTTAGAGTAGTTGATGATGAGAACAAGTTTGTACAGTGTCAGCTTGCCTTTGACATCAGTGCAGGAGTCCATGAAGTCGATGGCAATATGCAGAATGTCTTCAGCTGTAAGCATATCCGTGAGCTCAGGTAGCCATGTATGAAAGTGCTGCACAACTAGAGTCTGGCTACCAACCAAAACAGGGGCCGGGTTTCGCATCATTTCCTCGAGAGCTTTGAAGATCGACTTGAGTTGTTTCGTGAAACCCTGTGCCGAAGTCTTGATACCGATTCCTGCCTCCTTGGCGCGTTGCTGGCTGCGCGCTTGTGTGATGAACTTGAGGATGTGCCTGACAATCTTGAAAGTAGATCTCAGCTTGCGAGCAGTCTCGGTTTCTGTCGGGTGCTGAAGCAGACGTGTAAGAGCACGAACAAGACAAGAAGCCGCGAAGGGATAATTGAACTGCATTTCGGCGTATTGGTCAACCAGAGGAACCAGATTAAATCGTCTGTCGTGAACAATGCCCAGCACTCTGACCAGAGCCGTGAAAACAAGGTCCTCGTACTCATTGTTACCAGAGTGCTCAACCAAAATGCCGAATAAGCCGTCGAGGACGTCGCCAAGCAGCTTCACAATCTCGATTTCGGGCACAAAATTGATTTGGCGCAGCACAGCGGCAAGATCCTCTTGGGCTAGGTCTTTCCACTTCAAAAGTCCGAGAATTACGCGGTCTTGCGAGAATCGCGTGCTGCACAGGAATGTCTCTATGAGAAGCAAGGCAAGCGGCCCAGTCACTTCGACTGAGCGTTCATCCCGGCCCCTTGGTGCCCAAACAGTGGAAAGATAGCCACCCTTGCCCGTCGGTCCCGCTTGCGCTGTCGAGGTATGCTCATCTATCTTATAGAGTAGCAGCCCGTGTGGACCATCACGAATGAACGCTTCCCGGTCCCAGAGAGGTATGTGTGCGACGGCAAACGGGGGGCTTGGCATGTCGCTCACAAACATGACAACATGGGCACTGGCAACATCGTCTGATGGTAACGATAAGCGCAGAGTTTGGTTCCACGCCTCTCCGCGCTCAGTAGCGACGGATTTGAAAGTAGTCAAGCCATTGCTATTGGACGAGGGGAATATGCAGTTTTCAATCTTTTTTCCGGATCGATGTCGAACCTCTAGCGTGACCTGCAAATTAGAGGCCTGCATTCCCGGCGACATACCGGTAGCGCTTCCCCCGTATCTAGAGAGGAGATTTTGCTTCGCAAGGGCCGCGGCATTGACAGTCAAGTAGATGTCAGATCTGGGTCGCGTTGGTGCACCAGAGAAACCAATTCTGCTGGTTTTCGACACCCCAGACAGAATTGTCGGCGTCGCTTTGATGAGAGCATCCGGGTCTGGGTGATCAAAGGCCTTGAGCGAGACTTGAAGTCGCTCGCCACGTCTCGCTCTCTCGAACGATTCTGAGGAGTTGCCCATAATTTCTCGAATCAAGGGATTCCACTCTTCACCCATTTCCTTATCCGTCATGGGTCTTTTGGAAGGCGCCCAGATGCTGATAACATGTTCAATGTCTTCATCTTGCTTCATAATAGCATTCAGTTTCATAACACCAACGCCAACCGTGCGCTGGGCCGTCTGAGCCTCGTCAGTTGCCATGCTAGCTTGCGATCCGGCAGTACTTGGTGGGCCATGATCATCCCGACTCGCTGTGCGATTGGAGTAAGGCCGATCTCCTTGGTGCTCATTGACAGCATCCATTTTGTTGACCGCAGAGCCTCGCGAGAAGGTAGATCTCGTGGACTTGGCAGCCCACATGAAGCTTCTCCTCGAGCCCTTGCCACCGCCAACCGGTAGTGACTTGGTATGTTCTCGGGTGTAGTAGTTGTCGCCTACACTGCCTGATCTGGTCTGGGGCGACGTCATTTCGATTCTTTGAGGAGATAGGACCTTGACAACAAGATAGAGATCTGATTCGGGGGCAGAGACATCGCCGATATCAACACTGGACAGATCGGTGAATAGCGTTCGGGTAGCACCGTCCTGCATAAGACTACCCATAGTGCGACCTGCAGGAACGTCGATACTGAAAGCCTCTGAGAGATTGATTGGCTTGTCATGGTGCGGCTTGCTAGCGAGGTAGGCAACAAGGCAGGTTTCTTCTGTAGAGGTGCCAGCAAAGCCTTTAATGTCGAGAAGCAGGTGGTGTAAGCTAGCTAGTTCGATTGTTGGCTTTGGGGGTTCATCAAGAACACTCATGGTAGACTGCAGCTCTGTGAGAGCTACGGCAGAATCCTCGCCAGTCAAGATGCGGCCGCGAGCTCCAGGGTCGCGCACAATGACTTCGCCGCCGCAAAGCTTATTAACTTGGACCAAATCCCATACCGTCTTTTCTCGAAGAGTCTCGTACTCTCGCGCGGTGAGGACATTGTATAGAAACTGCTGACGGTGCAAATTGAGTTTGGTGATGAGTTGGGAGAGCTTGTCTAGCTTGGCGTACTCTCTGGAGAGGAGAAGTTGGTGAAGATTCTTGGAATGCCATTCGCGCAGGCAGGAAGATATTTCGTCTATTAAGGGTTCGGATGCGGATGTGGGTGTTTCGTCGCCGATTTTGAGCATTGGTACTGGCGCTGGAGGGCGTGGCATTCTTGGATCACGCTTGACATGCACTGATAGCTTCGAATTTGTGCCGTAGGGAAGTTCTTGCAAAGGTGCTCGACGTTTGCGTGTGGACCTTGTCTTGAATTGTTTGTCGGTGTTTTCGACATCACTTTCGAGTCCACCCTTGGCCGAATCCTCGGACGCGTTCTCGTCTTGACGCGGGTCATTGTGGTGAGGTTGGGCATCTTGGTCATCTCGGTTGGATTCATGGTCTCCGTCTTCGGATTCGCCAAGCATCTCTCGAATTTCGACGCAGCTTCGAGGAAAGATGCCGCTAAAGACTCTGGCCTCGAGGGTCTGGCCCTGGACAGAGGTGAGACCTGCGAGCAGACTGGGAGGGGCAACGAGATAGCCTCTCAACCAGTTGCCGTCGGCAGTCTCTTCAATAATGTAGAGCTCATCGCCAATTTCGAGGGGGAGGTCGGCAGGTCGTTCGGCGGTGAAGGGAAAAGTTGCCACGGCAAAGGCGATGCGCGGAAGTGGGTGCCAAGGCATGGCAAATGGGTTGGCGGCGAGTGTATCGACAAGGCGACAACTCTGATAGGGGCGACTTGGACTCAATTGCCGTGCACGAGGTTCGTGGAGGGTTTGGCCTGAAAGCCTATATCAAGCTGGCCGGCCGGCGGAGTCTGAGGTTGCTAGTGGCCAGGGAGCAACGCCAGCACCAACATGAAGCTCCGATGGCTAACTAAGTGTCAGAAGTCGGTGTACGTTGAAGTGAGAATGAGCTTGAGACCAGGATCGAGGGGAAAAAAGAAGCTGCTCGGAAGCATTCAAGGGCTGGAAGAAAACGTGGTGAGCAAAAAGTCCATGGGGTTGGGGGGTCTTGCGCACACCCCTGAGCGAAGAGTAGGAAATGGGTGAAGCTACCTAAGAGGTAGGTAGTGTGTACTAAGTAATTTGTAGTACCATGTGGTTCGTGGTGGTGGTGCGGCTGTTAGCGGTACCGGGGCACGCTAACTATTAGGTACCTTAGTTAATAAAAGCAAACTGAGTGCCTGCATACTATGGACCTAGGTACGAATTAGTGACGGCAAAGACCCGGTTCCGACCTTCTTTATTACCCGAAAGAAGCAGAAGGACATGTATGTATCAATCGATGTCTCGGCGCGATGTGGAAAGGACAAAAATCCCCGACTTGTGCTGCAGAAACCATTCTTGATTTGCTGCGGGACATGGACAAGGAGCGATGGTATAAAATCATATCTGGGTGCTGTGTCTCTAATACTAAGGTAGCCTCACATGATAAAATAAAGAAATAAAAATCAGTTCGCCAAGCACACATTGCAACCAGGCAGTGCATTGCCACTGCGAACCCAACCATCGCAAATATTGTGTACTACTCTGAAAAGATAACCGGCAAATCGCATCCTGTTAGAGCACAGCGTTTTTTTTTTCTTTGAGGTGCACGGAGTCGCTAGCTCATGAGTTAGCCCATCGGGTTCCACACGGGGGGGTATCTGGGACCAACCGCACCATTTATTACAGGGGATATAAGTGAGTGAGGAATGAGTGAGAGTGAGAGCGGCCGCAAAGATGCCCAATTGCCTTATGTACCAGGCCGGTACTTATTAATAGACGCATCGGGGGCACCAATGCCGTTCAATAGTTGGGAGGCGCCAGATGATATCATCAATATCTCCCAGATCCCTAGATCCCTAGAAACCTGCGTCGACCGCGAGACAGTAGGCAGTTAGTTGATAAGTTTGTCGATTTCGTCGCAAAGGGAAAAAGACCCGTTTATGCTAGAGTTAAAAGGGTACTTGTGCCCCCTGGCATTGCCTGGTACCGTCCTCTCCCGCAACTGCCGTTGTGCCGCCCGCCAGTGACCTTGGCACGGGGCGCGCTTCACGTACCTTATCCGGTCCGTGCAGTCTTTAGCCGCATGCCATCCAATCTCCAGAGGTGCTGGAACATACATTTATTCATCGCATGATACTGCATTGATGCTAGGATGGCGAGGGCCCAATACTTGGTGTTGGAGAAGGACAAAAATCTCAGATATTGGGCTGTAGAGCATGTATCGTAAGGTTGCCGAGGTGCCTGTCTGGGCGCGCCGCTGAATCACTGCAGCCCTCACATCTGAACCACCCCCTCAATCTCAAACCCTCTGTTGCAGCAATCACCTACATATCAAAACTACCCTACCCATGCCTTGCATCACCACACCCGCTGTTTTCTCCTGCAAGTGCGCACTGTTGGCTGCCAATTGAAATGGCGAGATTTCTGCCCCCTCATTGACAGACGGCACGACTGCCGCTGCGCTCTCGCTCGCCGTCTTGTTTAGGGTAGCCGCCCAACCAAGTAGGGGACAGGCGAAAATAAACCAGTCCTCCCTCCCTGTTGGCAGGTTGATCTGACAGACACCCATTTCAATAACTAGAGCTAATTTATGATATTCGCTCTGCAAGACGCCCGCGAGTCTCACCGCCTCCCGCTGCAAACAGAACAAGTGGTCGCCGGTGCCAACTGGCCGCGCCCGTTGCACTTCGCTTGGCGGGTCCCTGACTCAACGTCATCTCAAGACACTCATTGCTCTTCTAGTCACAACCGCACCACCTTTACCTCATAACCCCGCCCGCCGCCGCCATTATTTCCATTTGTATGGCCCTTCAGAGCTGTTCCCGTAGTCACTTTGCAAGGCTGCCTTGAACCGCAACTACTCCACGCCTTCCACAACACCATTCTACATCAAACTGCAGACAAGGTCAACGGTACCATGGGAACGCCATTCATCTCGCTCGTCGAGCCTAGCAAGCTCGAGGGCTTCAAGGTGGGTTCTCCGCGCAAAGACCAACCCGCCTCCATCCCATCCACCTTTCTCGACGCCATGGAGGTGCGCGAGGACGTCTTTGTCGAGGAGCAGAGCGTACCCGTCGAGAACGAGTTCGACATCGACGACTCGCGCTCCTGCCACTGGGTTGCCTACGCCAGCGTCCATACCACCCAGGAGCCCGAGGTCCGCGACGAGACGGGCGCCGTCGTCCAGCCGCGCAAGAGCTCGACGCGCAGCACCCCCATTGGCACCGTCCGCCTCGTGCCCTTTCCTCACGACCCTCATCCAGTCAACGGCGGCCGGTACTGGAACAACATCCTCGAGGGCGAGGCCGCCGCCGCCACGCCGTCCGGCCAGCCACGCATCTTCAGAGCCGATCGTCCCACCACGTACCACGACGGCCGCGAGTCCTACGTCAAGCTCGGCCGCCTCGCCGTCCAAAAAGACTTTCGCGGCAACAAGATTGCTGGCCTTCTGGTCAGCACCGTCCTGCAGTGGCTCAAGGAGAACCCCGCGTACTTTGACCCCAGCATCACCGAGCTCGGCCTCGAGCAAATGGGCGCTAGGCGAGAAACCGAAATCCCATCATGGGCGGGACTGGTCTGCGTCCATGCACAGAAGCGTGTCCAGCCCTTCTGGGAGCGTTGCGGATTTAAGCTTGACGAAGGTATGGGCTCCTGGTGGGAGGAGGGCATAGTTCACGTTGGAATGTTCCAGCGTCTGTCCATCAACGAAAAGAAGCTGCGGATATACTGATACAGGATTGACGCGACCCAAGTTTTATAGAGCATATGATTTGACATGACATGAATGAATGCACATACACGACTCTGTTAGAGTTTGCCATCTCCTTTATACCCAGCCATATGATAGAACAACGTTCATGTTACACTCCATTCTATAATACCTCTTGCTTTGCTATATGGCAGACGTGCTCCTCAAACTACCTGGATTTCCACAGAACGAATAGTAATGAGTGTCGAGTTCCTTCCAATAAAAGAAGCTGCAAAGTTGCATCACCTGGCATGTAAACCTGTATCCTATCGGGACAAATCGTGCACGGGCAGTGCGCATGCAGCAGATGCAACTCTCAGTATGAATCGACAAACGGCGTGACATTTCATTCGGTGAACGGGCTTCTTCAGAGCCCAGTTTTATTGAGCTAAAGACATTTCAATAACAATCCATAGCCGCGTTCCCTGACCCGAAACGCAAAAATGCAATTCTGTAATATGCCAGAACCACGCCAAAGCCGCACTCCATCCAACCGTAAATCCATTTTTGTGAAACCTTCTATCGGTTGCTCTTGGCCACACGCTCTAGCTCATCCTTCTTCTTGATAGCGTACGAGTTGCTGCTGCCCTTGGCGGCGTTGATCAGCTCCTCAGCGAGGCACTCGGCAATGGACTTGACGTTGCGGAAGGCGGCCTCGCGGGCACCGGTGGTGAGGAGGGCGATGGCCTGGTTGACTCTGCGGAGGGGAGAGACATCGACGGCTTGGCGACGGACGGTACCGGCGGACCCAATTCGGGTCGAGTCTTCGCGGGGACCGCAGTTGACAATGGCGTCAACGGCGACCTGGATGGGGTTCTGGTCGGTCATGAGGTGGATCTAAAATGCAAAGTCCCTGGTTAGCTAGTCGTCCAATTGACCTGCCCTTCGCGGCCATTCGAGGTTCAATCCGGTGTGCGCAGCATATCCGTCTCTTCGTATGGTGGCTGCGATTTTTTTCTTCGTGTGAAGCTGGCCTTGGCATGGGGCAGTCGTCACTCACAATCTCGAAAGCGTGGTCGACAATGCGAACAGCCATGAGCTTTTTGCCGTTGTTACGGCCGTGCATCATCAGAGAGTTGGTGAGACGCTCAATGATGGGGCAGCTGGCCTTGCGGAAGCGCTTGGCGGCATACTTGCCGGCGGAGTGCGTGACATAGACGGGCTTGCTCAGGTAGATGTAATCACTATAGGATTCAATTCGTCAGAATACTCGTTCCAATTTCGGTTTCGCGGCGAAAAGCGAGGAGGAATTCGTCGGCGTCGGCTCTCGTCTCCTTCTCCTCGCCCTGCGCACAAAACAGTGCAAGACATAAACATACGTCAACGAGATGTCGCGAACCTCAACATCGTAGTCCCACTTGTTGAACAACTTAACGTTGCCAACCTCCTTGGCGACGTCCTTGGGGAGGACGCTGGGGAGAACGTCGATATCACCGCCCTCAGACATTTTGAATATAGCAGTCGGTGGTTCCGTGGATGGCGGGGGACTGCGGTTAGTATGCTCGGTTTGTCGTGATGGGATTTTTCATAAAGTTGGAGGTCTGGCTCGGTAGCGGAGGGTTTGGCAAATTTCGGTGGGTGCTCTGCGGGCCAATCAAGTTCGGCGAAAATTTGGGTGCGTACCCTACACGCCACCATTGTTAGGGCACGCCTGCCCTGCCGCTCTCCGGTGGTGCGGAGACCCATCGCCAAAGTGCTAGTCGACTTCGCAACTTTGGCGAAAATCCGTGTTCCTCCACACTCCGTCAACGTCAAATCACATCACATCAAAATGGTACGCCCTCACCCGCCTACGACGACGATTTACTCGCGATCACGACCTGAATACCCAAGAGATAAAAAACTAACCGTCGAATTTCATGTTGTAGGCGCCTGCTGCTGGAGCTAAGAAGCAAAAGAAGAAGTGGTCTAAGGGCAAGGTCAAGGACAAGGCCCAGCACGCCGTCCTTCTCGACAAGACCACCGCCGAGAAGCTCTACAAGGATGTCCAGTCCTACCGCCTGGTCACCGTTGCTGTTCTCGTGGACCGTATGAAGATCAACGGCTCCCTGGCCCGCCAGTGCATTACCGACCTGGAGGAGAAGGGCTTGATCAAGCCTGTTATCACACACAGCAAGATGAAGATCTACAGTATGCGACTACCCTCCAATTGTGCCGTTTTATCCCGAACGATGAGGGCGCAATGCTAACAGTTTTTGACAGCCCGCGCCATTGTCGCATAAGCGAATTTCGATCGAGGTGTTTTCTGGAAGTTTGGCGTCATTATGGCCTGAATGATATATGGCCGAGGGATGGGGAAAAGATACAAGGCAAAAACAGCCTGGTTGGGACGCTTTTCACACTCGGTTAAGCATACCTAGAAACCGAAATTGCATGAGCAAACGGCAACGGAATGAAATAAAAAAAACCTCTTGATGACAATGGCTACCGGAACTATCCACTGTGACTACTCGGAGTACTGACGAGCGATTCTAGTAGGCCTTGCTTGACATGCTGGTCGATGGAGCAGGCTGGGGTTCGACTTTATTTGACTTCTTGAGCAGCGTCGCGATTTGCGTCCACTCAACTGTGCGAGTGGTGCCCATTCCGACAACAAATCGGAAGCGACCGCAATTTATGAGCCGTGATCTATCCAATTCCCACATGCGATTGACTACAAGGAGGCGCTTCATCCTCCGCATAGGGACATGACAAGAACAGCCAAAGCATATCTGTGACGTCACGTGACAAGGCACGGGACTGGGGCCGGAAGCCGAAAGCCGTAAAGTTAACTACCATGGTGGGCAGCTGGGATTATCGGTCGTTTGAATAACTAAGGGACCAGAGTATGTTGGTGACATGTAATTACTTCAGCCTGACTGGTGAGGCTGTACGGTAGAAGGCAAGCTGGCAAGATCTTCCATGTAGCTGAGAATTAGGCCATTCACATGTCATACATGAACAATAAACAAAGCTACCCTTTAAATATGCGCCTCTGCGTTTGTTCCAAGAAGTTTGCCTCATTGGCGCACGTTCTGCGCGGCTGCCCTCAATGTCACTGCATCGTGCGGCACAACTATTCGAACACAGCTCGGTGGGCGGTTGGCTAGCCGGGATTTCGGTGGGATTGAAACAAACAGCCAGATGCGATACGGAGTAATACTCTGTACGGCGTATGAAGTTAGCTACGTGGCAATTGGCCGGATGTAACGACGGACACTTCGTTTTAAATACCGCGCCACTTCCTTACCAATACGTTTCCTACGGGCAACTCAGTGAAGCAAGACATTGATGCCCTTGCGCTTTCTGGAATTCTGCTAGCGGCTTTCCCGGGTGAAAGGCTGCAGGGGATAGCGCAAGACAGGGGCCGGATACCTGGCTCGGCGCAGCCGCTGTTTGGTGGGCCCGGGCAAAAAAAAAAACGATGGTAACTACCTCAAGTTAGGTAGGTAGGCGATTGAGCTGGGCAGGTATGTACCTATATGGAGCCTCTTGTACCTCCGATGTGTCGGAAAAGAAAAACGGTGAAAATGCAACATAACGCCTTACAAAATTTCAATCAAGTAACTTCAATGAGTGGGTTGCTCAAGGATGGTGAGGAGCTGTTGGCACGGAAATGGAAGTGAGAGATATTACGGTGGCTTTGCGGGTACGCGATCTACTTATCGCAGCCGTCTCAGAAACATCCAGGGACAATGGTTGTACAATGTCTCTTGAATGCAAACGCGAGATCTTTCTAGTTAGGTCAGCACTGACCGAGGCTTACCCTTGGCTTACCTGTGTGTCAGCTATGGCCACATACCTACCTAGGTAGGTAGCTAGTTACACAGATGTTCTTGTACAGATATACCAGTAAGGATAGTAGGAGAGGCTGGCGGGTAGTTATATCTCGTACGTAGGTACGGATACGTAGTGAAACGACCGGCCGAGGGCCACACTATCGTGGCCAAAACAGGGACTGTCCATGGAAGCGTTTCTCGATTCAGTGACATGTCAGTACGGCAGCGCCGGGGCCTGATGATAGACCCAAGATGCGAGGTAGCAAGGCTAGAGTCAGTTGGCTGCAGGTACCTTGAGGCGTGCCGGCCAGCCAAAAGGAACATCGGGGCGAACCGGTAACTCTAGCCCAAGGGGAAGGTGTGCGCTCTGTCACAGGATGCGAGAGGTTGTTGGCCTCAGACCTCCTTCTGGCCTCAGGCGCAAACTCCACTGTTGCCATGGAAAAGGTGCCTGGGCAGCGCTCATGGCTGGCTCTAGCGTGGCCGGAAAGACTCGCTCTAAGAAAACTTGTCCGTTTGGCTGGACCCGCAGCAATTTTTTTTCGCTCCCCCCCAACCCTGCCACCCAGCGCGAACAGATTTATTTCGCTCGGTTTCCCCAGACACTCTTCTCTTCCTTCCTTCTCCATCCCCAACTCTCCCCTCAGTCTTTTCTTGTTTTTTTCGGGAAAGCACCTAAACAACCGCCATCATGTCTCAAGAAAAGCCTAAGGTCCTGGGCATGCCCGTAAGTACAATACCTTTCGCCGGGTCGCCAGAAATGCCGCGTTCTGCCGTCGGAACAAAGGGGGAAGCTGGCCATTGAAGCTGTAACAATCTTGGGGGCCAATTGAACCGCGATGCATCGCCAATGCCCCTGATGAATTACTGTGCCTTTGCTGTCCCGATTCCTTCGATTCACACGAGAGGCGTAACGCGACAAAATTTTCATGGCTTTCGGCTACACGCTCGGATACCCCTGGACACATGCTAACTCCTTTCGCAGCCCTTCGTTGCCGACTTCCTGAGTACGTTTTATCCGCTCTCAATCGTTGCTCGACACTAGCCATCATTCGAAGCAAAATACACCGTCTCCTGAATGTGGTACTAATTTTTATCCAGTGGGCGGTGTTTCCGCTGCCGTCTCGAAGACTGCTGCTGCTCCCATCGAGCGTGTCAAGCTTCTGATCCAGAACCAGGTTTGTCGCATCCACCAGCAACGCGATTCTAGTGTCGCTAACAGTTCAAACAGGATGAGATGATCAAGTCTGGCCGTCTCGACCGCCGCTACACCGGTATCGCTGAGTGCTTCCGCCGTACCGCTGCCGATGAGGGTGTTCTCGCCCTGTGGCGCGGTAACACTGCCAACGTCATCCGTTACTTCCCTACCCAGGCCCTGAACTTCGCTTTCCGCGACAAGTTCAAGAAGATGTTCGGCTTCAAGAAGGAGCGTGACGGTTACGCCTGGTGGATGGCCGGCAACCTCGCCTCTGGTGGTGCCGCTGGTGCCACCTCTATGCTGTTCGTCTACTCCCTTGACTACGCCCGTACCCGTCTGGCCAACGATGCCAAGAACGCCTCCAAGGGTGGCGAGCGCCAGTTCAACGGCCTCGTTGACGTCTACCGCAAGACTCTCGCCTCTGACGGTATTGCCGGTCTCTACCGTGGCTTCATGCCCTCCGTCGCTGGTATCATCGTCTACCGTGGTCTCTACTTCGGCATGTACGACTCCCTGAAGCCCGTTCTTCTCACTGGTAACCTCGCCGACAACTTCCTTGCCTCTTTCCTCCTCGGTTGGGGTGTCACCACCGGTGCCGGTATCGCTGCCTACCCTCTTGACACCATCCGTCGTCGCATGATGATGACCTCCGGTGAGGCCGTCAAGTACAAGAACTCCTTCGACGCTGCCCGCCAGATTATTGCTGCCAACGGTGTCAAGTCCCTCTTCAACGGTGCTGGTGCCAACATTCTCCGTGGTGTCGCCGGTGCTGGTGTCTTGTCCATCTACGACAAGCTCCAGGTCCTCATGTTCGGCAAGGCCTTCTCTGGCGGCTCCGGCTAAATGCCATGCTCCCCATCACCACTGTATAGACACTGCTTTTAGTTCGGAAAGGATTACTCCGGGGATTTAAAAATGGAGAGATTGAAAGTTTGACGGTGAGGGAAGTTGGGGTAGATACCCTGACACTCTGTCATGTGCAACAGCTGATGCGCTGATGAGATTGGCATTGGCATGGCGCATTTCTCTTTTATGGCTCTGCCGAAGACTCTCTAGTCGCTGTAATTTATACACCTACGCAATTTCCCTTGTTGTTAGATTACCCGAACTTTGGTTCTTAATACTGCTCTTTTTTCTCTGCGAATCGCATCTCGCTGCTGTGCTCTGTCATGAAATATTTGTAGAGGACTGACCATCAGTTGGATGACTAACTGGGCCTCTCCACCAGCACACGGTATGAGGCGCGTCTCTAGCAGCGTTCCCTCTTCTTTCCTGTATTATTCCAGCCGAAGCAACAAGAACAACAACATGCCACCGAAGCAAGCCAGTGGCAGCCGCAGCCGCACCCAGGCCGGTAGTAGCAGGCAAGCGGCGGAGGAGCGGAGCGACGCCAGCGCCTCGAGCGACCCGTTTGACTCAGGCGATGATGACTCGCCTCCCCGGCGCCGTCCCCATGCAGACAAGAGCGCCGCCGCCGCCGCCGGAGACTCGACCGCCGACAAGTCCATCCCCAAGGACCTGCTCACGCGCATCCTGCACGACCTGTTTGAAAAGGACGCCACGCGGGTCTCGCGCGACGCCAACGCCGCCGTGGGCAAGTACGTCGACGTCTTTGTGCGTGAAGCGATTGCGCGCTCGGCAGTGGAGAAGCGATCCGGGTTTCTCGAGGTATGTATTTTTTTTTCTCCCTCCCCGATGGCGGGGACGTCTGGTGACTGACGTGCGTTGTGCGAGTAGGTGGAGGATCTGGAAAAGATTGCGCCACAGCTCTTGCTGGACCTCTGAGGCGGCGTTTGAACAAGATTGCTATCAAGTCACCATGGATGATGAACACTTTGCGATATGATGGGTGCCATGATGCAAACCTTTAAGCGCTCTCATCTCACCACTAGGCGAAAGAGGCCGGCCCGGCATAGAAACTGACTTACTCGAGGTCCTTGTGCATCGAGCCACCATCTCAACATTCCACAAAGAACGCATAGGCCTCGGTATATCCCCGCGAAGAGTGGAGGCCATGAATCTGGTCAATCGAGCGAGACTTCCGAGCACCGACCACTTGATTGCAAGAATCTGTCACGCTCTGACGAGAAAGGGTTCGGACATCTCGTCGGGAGCTTGTCCTGGGAGACGATCTCCATCACTGTACCCCATAGCTTTGCTTCCAAATGCGCGGACGCATAACAGCGTCGACTGTAAGAGAAAACGGCTATAATATGGGCATGCGACGGCACAGAATGTGTTGCCAACGCTGGCTGTTGTGTTCATATTATAACCAGCACGCAGTAATTTACCACTGGTCAGTTGGTTGCAGAAAGGTACTTGCTTTGAATAGAAAACTACCGAAAACATCTATTGCGTGGCTTCAGCATTTGTACTTGTGGTTAAGCAACCGTGTGGTGCTCGGCTGGTCGCCCAACACCACACCACGTGTGCATGCCTGTCATCAGACGACAAGTAGCCAATCAAAGTATCGGCCGCTACTTGGCGATTTTTAGAGTCTCAGCGGATTAATTAGAGTACCGCCACGCAGAATAGCCGTTAGCGGCGGTGTGTCCCGTCGGCGGTCCTTGAACCGGTCTGGGCAAGCACGGAGCTGTGGGGCCGGGTCTGAAACGGGCCCTGTCTCGTCGGCGTCGTAGAATGGCAAAGGTGCGGCGCATCCAGTGCCAGAATTATGCAGGCCAGAGGCGCAGCCCAGTCAGATGACAGGTGTTCTTTCCAAAAAATATTGCAGAAATATTTTTAAACGGCGCACTCGCTGTCGTGAGTGCGCTGTACGAGCTGCTCCGGGTTGCTCTTTCTAGAGGTTGCCACCGGACCAACACACCACGTCCATAAGAAAAAAAACCGACCATACTAGACTGTAGGAATTCTTCGAGGATAGCTCTGTTGCGCCAAGGGATACTTCAATTTAAAAACACATTCGGTTCAAAATGATGACGAGTTGTAAATTGGAGGACACAACTCGCCACGTTTGAGCAGCACCCCTCTGACAAGACCTCTAACACCGCCAACCCCGGAACGCAAGCTTCCTACACCGACGATGGACGAACCAGAACCACCCACCCGGTTTCGAGTGTCCAGGTAGCCCGTTTTGGAAATACCGATCCAGAGCTAAAGACTGCCAAGCTGGCTGAGACGGCAACTTCGCCCTCCTCCCCTCCCCCCCCACGCCCCTTCAGCCAGTAGCGAATGTCAGATGTAGACCGGAGGGTCGCAACTCGGAAGACGGCATCCATTGCATTACTTGCATTGCTGGCTGGTTTCCCAGGCGCCTGAGAGTGAGTGCACGCGGCGAGAAACAATGAGATGCGTAGGTGCCAAGGGGACAAGATGCGGTGGCTGATCACTCCTGTTTCGCCTAACAACATCTTTTTTTGCCCGGTATGACCGGTTGTTAATCTAGTTCGTTACAGCTCGCTGCTTTGCCTGTCAGGCTCCCTCTGCATTTACTCCCCCCTGCTGTTTCTGAAAATTTCCATTTATCTTAGCCATCCTCCTCTTCTCTCTTCCTCTTTCTTTCTCTTCCCTTGTTTCATTATTTCTCTCTATTCTTCTCAGCACATTCTCTCTTTCAGTTTCTTGCAGAGGCTAGTTCCTTTGTTGTGCGGTATTCTGTTCTTGCGCTGTTGGTTACTTACTTCCTTCGCCTTTTTCACTCGTCCGATTGTCTCTCACTTGCCTGGCAGCTCTGGCAGCTCTGCCCACCGTCCGGTCTCTACGTCGCATCACATAATACCACAACACATCCCACAATCACAATGAAGTTCACTCTCGCTTCCGTGGCGGCCCTGATTGGCGCTGCTCAAGGTAGGCGTTACAGCAAGCCTGACGACACGTCATGTTCTAACAGAAGCACGCGCAGCCATCAACGTCCAGGTCGTCTCTGTTGGTCGCAACCCAGTCAACAACGTCACCGGCCTCAAGTTCTGGCCCGAGAAGATCAAGGCTGAGCCCGGTTCCATGGTTCAGTTCCAGTTCCTCGCCGGCAACCACACCCTTACGCAGTCCGATTTCGACCACCCGTGCAAGCCCATCAAGGAGGTCAACCCCAGCGCCCTGGGCATCTTCTCAGCATACATGCCCGTCGCCGCCAGCGCAGCCAAGAAGGAGATTCCAGTCTTTACTGTCATGGTCAATGACACTAAGCCCATGTGGTTCTTCTGCAGCCAAGGTCCCCATTGCGAAAAGGGCATGGCCATGGTGATCAACGAGAAGTAAGTCTTGTTTTTCCTCTAAGCAGTCCGCAAATTTGCAAAGTGCTGACCCGAAACTCCCCTGCAGCACCAGCGCCAACGCTTCTCGGTCTATTGAGGAATACAAGAAGCTTGCGGCTGAGGCTGCTCCGGGCGGCTCGACAGAGGGCGCCACTCCCTCGGCTGAGTCTGCTGGCACAACCCCCGTCGGTGCCGCTTCAGGTTCACCCTCAACGGGCGGCGCATCCGTTGCCAGCGTATCTAGCTCGATGCTACTTGCTCTCGGTGCTGTTTTCTTGCTGTTGTAGAGAAGGAAATGACATGTTTAATAGTATCGTGTATATGAATAGGGTAATGATATCAAGCGCAGGCCACAGGGACGGGATTTGTTTATGTTTGAGAGTTTCTGTGTAATACAGAACCGTCAGTTTGCATACATTTGTTTTATTATGGACAGTGTCGAACAGCATCAAGGGTATAGAGTAGAATGCAGCTTCATTATCCTACTGTTGATCCCGAGGGACCCTCTTCTTGCGCTTTTGCTGGGCAGATTTACACAGCACAGGAGTAGGAAGCTTTTCCAGCCAGCCTTCCTCGCGCTTCACGTAACCGACCATTTGATATTTGGGGCTGTTGGTGAAAAAGTCAACCCAGTGCTTCAGGCCATTGTAAACTCTCTCGCTGGCTTCCGCCAGCTCCTGCTCCTTGAGTTCCTTCATCTCGGCCGTGGTCCACTTGGAATCAGTTTCGGGATCGTCGATGGGGAGGTACATTTCTTCAAGGCCGCGCATGTCGGGGGTCAAGTCTTCCTCGAAGCAGCCGCTAACGTAGGCGCGCGACGCATCGCGACCGGCGAAGAAGTGGTACGAGCCACCGACACCATACATGTGCAGGCCGTTGGATACGTCAAATATGGTGCCATTGACAGCTAGGTACAGGGGTTTGCCCTCTTCGTAGCCGTTGTATTGGGAGAGTTCGTCAGGGGTAAGATAAATTGGTCCACCCTACGTTCAAAGAAGCTGGGTCAGCTATATCGCTATACTGCAGAGAATCTGGGGTTGCGCCGCCAGCTCTGGGTCGGTCGCATACAAACTTGGCCTTCCACCACTCAGGCTTCAGGTAATACGGCTTATTGTGCATGCCCCAGAAGAAGCTCTCGCCAGAGCTGATGACATAGCTGAGACCGCACGAAGCAACGAACAAGAAAGTCAAGACTCGTAAGATATCCAGGCGGATTGACCCTAGGTTATCATCTTCCGAAGTTCTCGTGCGGACCTTGGCGCTTTCATTTGCCTTGCCATCGTTGTCCTTGGCCTTGCGCTGGCGGAGCTCCGTGTCAGCCATGATGTCTGATGTGGGTTTTCTGGGACGGGGTCGTTGATGGAAAGCAAGAGACACAGGAAAACGCAGCCCCTTAAGCAGCAGCCAGAGCAAAAGGACACACAATCGGCTGAGATGCAGGTCTGACCCCAATTTCGTCCGAACTGGGTAGTAAGTAATAGTTAGGGGCTAATGTCCGTTGCAGCAAAGCGGGACAGCGGGGAGTGATGCCGGGCCGCCACCGAACATGCGATCATGGCGTCCTCGGTACTCCGTACTCGTCACATGACCCGCCGTCGTCACAGCAACGATGACCCACTATTTGCCCAGTTTGTCTTCCGTCTTACCGGCCTTTGGTGCCAGCACCACAGTAAACAGACATTCGTGAATATCACGGTTCAACGCACAAAAAAGATCGCGACTTGTAATTTTGCGACCATTCCATCACCGCCAATTTTTGGTGAGATAGGGGCGGGGTAGTCTTGAGTTAAAGCGCCGTTTTGTTTTTACCGACTTTGAAACCACACAAACAGATCCACCATTCGCCATGGACATGGACAACAGCTTGAGCCTGACGCCAACGGGGCCGCTCAGCCCGCTGCGGATGTCAACGCCAGACCGCGTCAACCAACGCCGCGAGGCCCAGATGACACCGTTCAGAACCGATGGCTACGACAGCCCAGTTCTCGAAAAGATTAGCCAATTCAATAACATGTCCGGCCAGTCCAGACAGCTAGGCAAAACGAACGACGCGCTCAAGAGAGCTGTTCTTGGACGGGAGGAGGCCGAAATGGAGATGAAGCGTATGAGAGATGAAATCAAGCAGCTCCAAAATGCCTTCGATCAAGGAAAAGAACGAGAACGAAAAGTTGGCGAGCGGCTAGAAGCCGTCATGGTAAGCAGCCTTAGCAAAAACAGAAGCCCCAACCCAGCTAACAGTTACACAGGACAGCTACGGCCGAGCAAAGGAGACACACGCACATACTCAAGCCCTCTGGGAAAAAGAAATTCGACGAGCGAGAAAAGAAAACTTCAAGTCACAGTCAACCATGGTCAAGCTGCAAGAGGAGCTCAAGACTGCTCGCACCGCAGCCAAGATCAACGAAGAATGCTTGGAGCGCGAAAAGGAACGTAGCCAGCGGCGAGAACAAGAAGCCTTCACTGCTCGCTATCAAATAGTAGGCGTCCAGGAACAACTCGACAAGGCACTGGAGCGCGTCAAGGTGGTCGAGCAGGAGCGCGATGCCTACAAGACCGCAGCTAAGAACGAGGAGGTCGCACGCATCGCTGCCGAGGGCCGACTGCCTCTGGCCTTCGGTAACGAAGCAGTCGAGCTATCATCATCAAACAAAGTCCAGAAGAAGCGCAAGCGAGATTCAGCCAAGGACGGCGGCCGTGTGTCTCTGTCCACGATGGACTTGGTTGGCTCTGCCGCTACAGAAATAGAAATAGAAGAGCTTGCGCTGCAAGTTGCTTGGGAGAAACATAGAGCTGACAGAGCTCAAGAAATGGTTGAATTTCTACAGGCCGAATGCCGGATGCATTCTTGCCTCGGTGCGCGGGAAACTCGCCAAGTCAGCCAAGTCGTTCAGGTCAGCCAGGCCAGCCAGGTCACTCCACGAAAAGCTATCGAGCAACCAGAGTCGACTACACCTGCAGATGATACTGTTGTGGCTACAACTGAGGTTCCTACTATTACTACTACTACCCTTACTACTACCACCACCGAGGACCTGATGGAGGGGGAACCTTTGGGTCAGCCAGCAGACGTTTCGGAACCCACGATTGACGAACCTGAACCAATGGCCGACGTTCAGATGACACCTGCAAAGCAGGAGCTTCAGCCCCACAGCCAAACCCCCGCGACTGATGACACCCATGAAGCGATGGATGAAGATCAGTCCGACGAAATTTTAGAAGTCGAGGCTGAAATGGTACCGGACAACATTATCGCAGTGGAATACCACGAGCCTACGGTCCAACGCCAGCCGACTGCGGAGCCGACTCAAGAAGCCGAGTTCACAATGAAAGAGCCCGAGGGGAATGTTGAAGAAAGTGCCGACGAGACCATGGCGCCGCCTGCTGATGCCGTTCCGGAACTTGAGCCAGAGTTTGCTATTGACCACCATCACGAGGGTCATCACGAGTGTGACTTGGAAGAGCGTCGCGAGTCGCTTCCTGAGCCCGAGTCACTGGGTGAGCATGAGCTGATGATCGTCAAGTCGAGGAAGGGGCGAACCAGCACCATATTTTGCCCCAAGGAGGGTGTTTTCCGCACAGTCTCAGAGCAGGAAGCTGAAGCCGCGGCCTTGGAAGAGCGCTTCCAGGCGGAACCTGGTCCGGATGAGAGGGAGGATAATGTTGACATTATCCTTCCCGATATGATGGAAGAGGCAAGAAGCTCTCGTATGTATGCCAGGACTCCATCCGTGGAGCCACCATCATGCGCCATCATGTCGAGAGACCGAATTGCCAGAGACCGTACTTCCCTCCAGTCTCTGCTGAGTGCGCCGCATAGCGAGGAAGAGTCATCAGTTCCTACGACTTTCAACATCCCAACTGTCGAAGATGGCGAGTCTAGGACTGCATTGGCAGTTGGGGATGCTCCAGAGGAGGCCGTTGTAGATGAAGATGAAGATGACGGTGGGGCTCGCCAGACCTCAGGGTCGCCCACGCCTACAATGTACTCATCCACAACTCGATTCAAAGTGACGACGACCACTGTTCCGGTGCGCGATGAATCCTCTCAGCACAGTGCTTCATTTCATGAGAAGCTTCGAACTCCTTCAGCAAGCAGCAGCGCTAGCTTTGATCTCACAGACCCAGCTCTTACGCCAACCATGACGCGGGAACAAGCGCTGGCCAAGATTCGAGAGAGGCGAGGACGCGCACGAAGCATTGCGCAGGCGACGGCAGTGCCACCTAAGAAGCTAGCACCGACGGGCGCAAAGCGGGATATCAGCTCATCATCGACCAAGGCACCCTTGAGCAAGACGACGCCCAAGACTATTTCCAAGACGACTACGACGACGACGACACGAACCAGGCCTACAGCGAAGCCTAGCAGCAGGCCAACGAGCAGGTCTGCGAGCAGAGTTGCGAGCAGAGCTGCCAGTCGAACTACTCCTACCAGCCGCACCACGAGCAGGACACGATAAAAGCATGATGGGGAGCGATTCCTACGAGCAAGTACTACTTTTGATGTGTTTGGATTTTTTTTTTTGCATTGAAGCCTGGAGCTATGCTTTGGGACTCCAGTAATGACTGCATCTGGATATGTGACGTATATATATGTTTGAGCCTGCCATCAGGCTGTACATTGAAATGATGGAGGTTGGTGCTGCTCTCTTTGAGGGGTGGGCAGGTTGCTTGGCGTTGCATGGAGTTGTTTTTCAATTTTTTTCATTGGGCCATTGCGGGAGCGTTTCTTCATGTTTCTTCTTTCTTGCATTGGATAATAGTAATAGCGAGTCTCGATATGAATTCAGTTGACTACGATTGATCCAGTAACTACCTACCTACCTAGGTAGTAACTATTTTGTACTATGGTAGCGTGCATGATGCGGCCAGCTGCCCCGGAAACGGTCCCCGCAAATGCCAGGCACAGAGCACAAAGACAAGACCCGAGGTCCTCCGCCGCAATTTCAGCAATGGTTCCCTTCGCCAATCCATCACTCAATTCCGTCGCCCACGGCGCGACTTTTGGGCATCCACTCCTTTCAGCGTTTTCTATTTCTCGTCCATTGCGCCCGCCCGGCTCTGTGTTCTCCGTTCCACCTTTCTTGTCCGGGGCTCCGTCTTTTACAAGGAGCCCACGCCCCGTCCTCCAGCAGCAAACACCAGCACGCGCGATCGATCACTCTCGACGCCATGGGCGGACACACGCGAAGCAATGGTGCGTCGCACCAGAATGGCCATGTACCTGACGCTGGACTGCGAAGCTTGGATCATTGTAGGCGGACGCACCCACCTATTCCTTGTCCTCAGGCCACTGACAGCGCGCGCGTGTCGCAACACGACCTAGACAAGAGAGCGCTCCCGCCGTGGCGATACCGACTTCGACAGCAGGCGCTGCCGCTGATCCGATGGGAGACGCCGTACCTCGCGTGGATGCAAAAGAGGCTGCGCACGCCGGCGCTCGATAGCTACTTTGCCATTACCGCCAACCTGGGCACCCATACCTTCTTCATGGTCTTTCTTCCCATGTGCTTTTGGTGCGGCCAGGCCTGGTTCGGGAAAGGGTAAGAATCGATGGGGTGGTCAATGGCCACAGTGGAATCTCGGCGAAATGCTGACGGGACTTGCTACAGGCTCGTGCATATTCTCGCCCTTGGCGTCTTCTGGACCGGCTTCATCAAGGACTTTTACTCGCTGCCCCGACCGCTCTCACCGCCGCTGCACCGCATCACCATGTCCGGCTCCGCGGCGCTCGAATACGGCTTTCCCTCGACGCACAGTGCCAATGCCGTTTCCGTCGCCGTCTACGGCCTCTTGCTCCTGAAAAGCCCCGAGAATACGCTGCCGCCCGCCATGAAGCTGTTCCTAGAGTGCCTGTCGTACTTTTACGCCGTGTCCATTGTCTTTGGGCGGCTGTACTGCGGTATGCATGGTTTCCTCGACGTCTTTGTGGGCTCCGTGACGGGCGTCGCCATTGGCATGCTCGAATTTTGCTACGGTCCGGCGTTTGACGCGTACATGCACTCGAGCTCTTGGGTGGCACCCGCGATGGCCTGCTTGGTCATTGTTGTGCTTGTGCGCATTCATCCGGAGCCCGCCGATGATTGTCCGTGCTTTGACGACAGCGTTGCGTTTGCGGGCGTCGTGATTGGCCTCGAGTTTGGATCGTGGACCTATGGCAAGATTCCGTGGGACCCTTGGGTGTCCCACGCGTACGCTGGCAACGGCACCGTCGACGTCACTCCGCTCGGCTGGGGTCTGAATATTGTTCGCATCATCTTTGGCGTCCTCATCGTATTTGCCTGGCGCGAGACGATGAAGCCGCTCCTTCTCAAGAGCCTGCCGCATCTGTTCCGCCTCATCGAGTCCTCCGGCTTCACCCTGCCCCGTCGCTTCTTCACCCCCGCCAGCGAGTATAAGTCGGTACCGCCCGGTTCCCGCATCGACACCCTATTCCCGTCCCCATCCGACTTTCCGCGCATGGTGGCGGGTATCCGCCACCCGACGACGCGCGGTCGCTCTGTGTCCATTGGCCCGCAGAGCGCCGCGGACGCGTACGAGACACTGGCCTACCGCGAGCGCCAGCGGCGCGAGAGCGTCAGCAGCAACCACAGCATTGGCAAGTCGGACGATTACTCTGGCAAGGCGCTGTCGTCGGGCGCACAAAAATCCGCTTCTACAGAGTACGAAAAGATGATTGCTGGGAATGAGGCTGCAATGACCCTAGGTGACGAACCCACGGAGCAGCAGAGCCGAGCTGTTGATGAGAAGGAAGTGTTTGCGCTTCTTGTCAAGCCGCGTGTAAGGTACGATGTCGAAGTTGTCACCAAATTAATCGTTTATACTGGTACGTCTTGTTGTGCTCTGCACGCCGTATTGAGGAAACGACCGACACTAATTTTTGTGGCAGGAATTGCATGGTTTGCAGTTGCATTAATTCCAATCATTTTTGAAGTGGTTGGGCTCGGGACTAATCATTTACGGACGCATCAAATAAAATTATGATGGGGTAGAGAAAGTCCACCGTTCCGCAGCATCGATAATACGCCGTACGTACATGCATATGGGATGGATCACGGCGTTATGATGATGAAACTGGAGCAGCATGCGCCCTCACGGCGCACTAATGGAAGACTATATTCATTCTGAATACATGCGGGTCAAGGTTTCTACTTGTAGTCTACTTAATTGTCACCTTGCAAATGCATTAAGCTTCTACGTAAAGCAGCCGTCCAAGAAGATGACGTATTATCACTCAGCCTTGCCTGCTAGTGCCACCTACTAGCGGACTATAAAGCGCAGCCTCGTGAATGTATAGAGAGAGCCTTGTTTCCCCCTCCCTCTTTGTCAACCTGTTCCAACTCCACAGAGTTAACCTGACCGAGTTGAGGGTTTACCGAACAGGTTATGCCTGCCCCCTCCCTCTTTCTGCTTTATTCTATTCCTTTTTTTTTCGTGTTTGAGAACAAAAGTCTCAAAAATCATGACACTGTCCATTCGTCCCGCGACCGATGCCGACGTGCCCCGCATCGCCGAGATATCCATGGCGGCCTTTGACCCGGCCACGGACGCCGTCTCGCAGCACCTCCTGCCCGCGGCCCGGCGCCAGGACGGGACGTTGGGGAACGACTT
The DNA here is from genome assembly GCF_000225605.1 of Cordyceps militaris CM01. Lineage (NCBI taxonomy): Eukaryota > Fungi > Ascomycota > Sordariomycetes > Hypocreales > Cordycipitaceae > Cordyceps > Cordyceps militaris. The sequence goes on from NW_006271969.1 coordinate 924,935, forward strand.
TCGCGACTGGAGCATCATGCGCAAAACGGCACGGCTCAAGGCCCCCCGCAGCGTCATGCTGGTCGCGGCGCGGGATGGTGAGATTGTGGGCTACGCGCTCTGGTTTCGGCCGTTGCGGGCAGGCGAGGACCAGGAGCCGCCGAAGAAGCCGCCGCTGATGGCTGGGCTCGATCCGGAGGCTGTGGCGGCTCTGCGCGAGGTCATGATGAAGGAAGAGCGCGACTCGTTTGGCGACAGGGGAGCCAGAGATGTCTGGAGTGAGTCTTGTTTCTTCTATTCCCCTTTGGTTTTGCCTTCTGAAATTTTGCTTCGCCATATCCTGCTTGTTATCCTTTTCTGACTGTTTATGCAAGCTTTGGACTCGCTTGGCGTTGATCCGAAGCAGCAGAGGAGGGGCATTGGAAGGATGCTTCTCGACTGGGGTGTACAAAAGGCCAAGGAGGAGCAGAGGGATTGCTACCTGGTTTCTACGCCGTCTGGACTGCCACTGTATGAGTCTGCTGGGTTTGAGACGCAAAGGGAAGTGCTTCTCTTTGGCGTACCACACATGTCTATGATGAAGTGGCATGTTGGACGGAAGAGCAACGGCGAAACTCAGTCGATGGCGCCGCCGATGGGGTCCCCGTAGATATTCACTTTTCAAATGATGATAGCCATATACTACTATAGATCGGGAAATGAAAAAGGTATAGAGGAAAACAACCCTAAACAACGCAAAATATAGGCCTCAAAACCAAGGTATAAGTGATGTAGGGTAACTACAGAGTGGACAGCCTACCTCAAAGTGGAGGTCAGTTTAATGGGTTCACGTCACCAGCGCGTGGCGGCGCGTCTCCCCAACCTCACATCCTGACGATTTATTCTCCACGCAATCAGCAAACAGCAGCACCACTCGCTCTCTGTCCCCCAATTGCCAATTAACGCCTCCAAAAATCAAACCGAACAGAAAAGAGACAGGCCAGAGAGAAATAACCAGCGAAAATGTCCGACTTTGAAGACGAAATGGATGTCGACTTGGCGCCCGCCCAGAACAACGCCGCTCTCTTTTCCGCCGACGCCAGCAAAGGCAAGCGAAGCACAGCAAACCTGCCCGTCGAGGCTGAAGACACACTGCCATGGTACAAACACATATACCCGCCCCCCCGAAACTTGCCACTCCCAAGTCTTCCGTGTCGATTAACACAGCCTGGCACAGGATCGAAAAGTACAGACCCGTCTCCCTCGACGACGTCGAGGGCCACCAAGACATCCTCGCCACCATTAACAAGTTTGTCGACTCCAACCGCCTTCCGCACCTACTCCTATACGGCCCGCCCGGCACCGGCAAGACGTCCACCATTCTCGCCCTCGCGCGGCGCATCTACGGCGCGGCCCAGGCGCGCCAGATGGTGCTCGAGCTCAACGCCTCCGACGACCGCGGCATCGACGTGGTGCGCGAGCAGATCAAGACGTTTGCGAGCACTAAGCAAATCTTCAACATGGGCGGCGCGGCGGCGGCCGCCGGCCGGTCCTCCGCCATGGCGGGGTATAAACTGATTATCCTTGACGAGGCCGACGCCATGACGAACACGGCGCAGATGGCGCTGCGCAGAATCATGGAAAAGTACACGGCGAACACGCGGTTTTGCATTATTGCCAACTACGCGCACAAGCTGAGCCCCGCGCTGCTGAGTCGCTGCACGCGCTTCCGCTTCAGCCCGCTCAAGGAGGCCGATATCAGGCAGCTCGTCGTCAAGGTTGTGGACGAGGAGGGCGTGCGGATTGGCGCAGAGGCCGTCGACGCGCTTGTCAAGCTGAGCAAGGGCGACATGCGACGCGCCCTCAACGTCCTGCAAGCATGCCATGCCTCTAGTAAGCTCCTCGCCGTTTCCCCTCTGCTAGACATTTTTTTTTTCTTCTTCCTGCTAACCTCGGAAAAATTTGCAGGCACGCCGTTGAGAGCGCCCGGCGCGCCCAAGGTCCCCGACAGCGAGCTCCAGCGCGAGACCATCACGACCGAGACCATTTACACGTGCATCGCCGCGCCCGCGCCCGAGGCCATCCAGCAGATCATGTCCACGCTGCTCGGCACCGCCGACGTCGCGAGCTGCCTCGGCACCGTCAACTCGATCAAGCGCCTCCAGGGGCTCGCGCTCGCCGACGTCATCACGGCACTCGCCGAGGAGCTCGGCAAGCTCGACGTACCCCCCGCCGTCATGATTACCTGGCTCGACGGGCTGGCCGAGATTGAGCACCGCGTCGCCGGCGGCGGCAGCGAGGTGTTGCAGACGGGCGCCGTCGTCGGCGTGGTGCGGAACGGCGTCGAGTTGATGAGCAGGTAACAACGGCGGGAGGGGGAAGGAAAACTGTACTAGCAAAAGCATCAAATGAGTAATTTAATGACGATCAAAATCCATGTCCATGTGACAGAATTTGCGTGAAATGAATTTTGAATTTGCTTCGTATTATCTGGGTATCATGGCACAGGTAGGACATTAAAGCTCGTCATCGTCATCATCGCTAATCAGAAAGATGGATACCCTCTTGCTCCCGCCCTCGGCCTCGACGTCTACCATCTTGACATCTTCTGCTTCTGTCTTTGCATGAGTCTCACGCTTGACAACGCTGGGTTCCAACTTTGCCTCGTGTTTGACTTTGCCCTTGACCTCGTGTTTGACCTCGCGTTTGACCTGGTCTGTGATCTCGGGCCTGACCTCAGACTTGACCCCAGACTTGACCTCAGACTTGACCTCAGGCTTAACCTCACCCTTAACCTCGTACTTGACTTCATCTTTGGCTTTATCCTTGACTTCATCCTTGACTTCATCCTTGACTTCATCCTTGACTTCATCCTTGACTTCATCCTTGACTTCGTGCTTCACAGACTCTCCCTTCACCCCCGGTTCTGCCTTGACCTCATTCTTCACCTCGACACTCTGCCAGATGGATCCCTCATCAAACTCTTGCTTCTTAACCCGATCCTCCTCCTCGTCCATCCTCCTCTCCGTCTCCCGCGCAATCTTCTCCTGGCGCCTCTTGTAAAAGGCATCCAGGCAGTTGCGCCGCGCCTCCTGCGTCCACCCCTCGACGACGAGCGCAAAGTCCTGCGCATTGGCAAAGCCAAACTCGCGCGCCATTTCGCAAAACTGCCGCAGGCGGACGTCCTCTGGCGGATTGTACACGCTGTGCAGCGCATCCAGGTCTTGAATGTCATCTTGGCTGCCGGCGAACAGGGCGCTCTGGTCCAGCGCGTCGTCGGCCCCCCGCGAGGCCATGGCGGCACGCCGCGAGAGCTGCTCCTCAACCTTGGAGGTGCCGATGACCTCGGCATTGTCGTGCGTGTACTCGACCCCGGCCGAAGCGAGAATGGCCTGGATCGCATCGCTCTTACGCGGTGTCGCCGGTTGACCATCTGGCTTGGGCTTCTGGTTCTCTGCCGTGAGAAGGGCCGCGAGCTGACCGACGCCATTGTCGTCGTCGCCATGTTCGGCTTTGACAGAGACAAGATCGTCGCCGTCTTTGGTCGCTTGGTCCAGGTTGACGTCTGCCAAGGTTACGCCGACTTTAGCTTCTGCAATGTTGGTCTTGTTGACAATGTCACGTAGCAGGCCGCTATCACTGTGAAACGTGAAAATGTTGGACAGACCAAAGATTTCGCCCTTGCGATCTGCATCCTGCTGGACGCCGCGGAAGTAGCGACGTTCTGATGACGCAGTGTAGCCAATATTGGCCTGTTGCTGCTTGTAGACTTGGCGTGCGTAGACGATTTCCTCAACAGTGCCGAGCGAGATTAGCCGAAATACTTCAACATCGCGAACCTGGCCGATACGGTACGCTCTATCTTGTGCCTGAAGGTCGAAGGAGGGATTCCAGTGCGGGTCAACAATGACAACCTTGTTGGCTGAGGTAATGTTGAGGCCGACGCCGCCCGCTCTGGTCGAGATAAGAAAGACAAACTGCGTCGGGTCGGAATTGAACGTGTCGACGACTTCCTGTCGCTGCTCGTAGCTCAAGCTACCATCCAGATAGCTCACTGTGTAGCTCGTGTTTGTAAAGAGATGCTGCAGAATCCGTAGCAGACGGACGCTGTGAGAAAAGACGAGCACCTTATCACCATTGCTGTGCCAAAACTTGAGCAGCTTCTTCATGACCTTCCACTTGCCGCAAAACTCGGGGTTAACGAGATTGCCAATCTGGTCGCGCTGCGCGTACAGGCTCTGCCATTTGTCCGGCACACAAACCTGGAGCGTGTGCAGCTCCGAGTTTTGCTTGACGTCCAGGTCCGTCGCCGACGGCACGAGGAGCGTCATGTGGTTGGAGAGCTTTTGCAGCGACATCATGCTGGGGAACACGGCGCTCTGCCAGGTCCGGCCGTTGCTGATATATCGCCTGCAGCACCAGCCGAGCTTCTTGTCGTGCGGGCACGGCTCCGAAATGTTGCGTATCACCGAGACGTCATCGCTCTCGAGAAAGTTGTCGTACGCCTGTTTTTGCAGGTCGGTCAGCGGACAGAAGACGACGCGGTCCGTCTTTTTGGGCAGCTGGTCGGCAATGAGGCTCTTCATTCGTCGGAGAAAGTAGCGGGGTAGTACGTTCTTCACGAGCTTCTGGGCTGTCTGTCTGGCCAGGCTCAGTTGAGCCAAGGTCGCCTCGTGAGATTGGCCGACGGTGAGCGGCTTGCTGATTGTCTGGCTCCATTCTGTTCGGGTACCGAAGTTGCCTGGGTTGGTCCAGTCCAACAGCGTCCAAAGCTCTTCGTACTTATTTTGAATGGCCGTGCCAGTCAGCCCAATGCGGCAGAGCGCATTGATCTCATTCATTGCCTTGGTCGTCTCCGACCTGTGTCCCTTGAGTTTGTGGCACTCATCGGCGATGACGGCATCCCACTGGACCATATTGACAGCGCTGCGACTGTTCTTGTAGGTGTCGTAGGTGGTAATCATGATTTCTGACATGCCCGCCCTCATTGTCCCAAGAACGTCGTCTTTGTTGGGTCCGTGGTATATTTCGGCTTGCCACCAGCCCCAACGGTCTAATTCATTCTTCCAGTTCACCAGGAGCGAACCGGGGCAAATGATGAGAATACGAGGGTACCACCTGTCTGTGCTATACCAGCGCATTTGTCGCAGCCTTCGCTTGTCTCGCTCATCACCAGTTTTTCCGAATGCGGCGGTCAAGAAGGCGACAACTTGGACGGTTTTGCCGAGGCCCATGTCATCACCGAGAATGCCACCCTCTTGGTAGACAAATTTGCGATGCAAAAATTTGACACCCTCAATTTGATAGTCGCGCAGATACTGGGCGATTGGTGCTGGGATAAGACCTGCGGACTGTGGCAGCTCAATATCCTCATACGCCCTCCTTGGGCGAATGCCACTACTGGGAGGGAAGACTGGACGTTCGCTGAGATTTTCAATGCCATCATCACCCCCAAGATCTATGCCAGTGTAGTCTGGCGGAAGCATGAGCGCAGCTTCATGGTGCTTCCTCCGGTCCGTGTCAAATTGTTGTCGCCGCTCAATCAAGTAGTCGGGCAATTCAGGCTCCCAGTCATCTTCAGGCACAACATCATCGGCGTCCGTTGCTGGCCGTGCGGCGCCGGTACTTCTCCTCTTCGGCGCCGATTTTCTTTTTGCGCGCTTCTTTTTTGGTTTCGCGACCGGCACAGTGTCGGATTCATCTGTCCATTCCACCTTTTCCGAGAAGGTCGGCTCGGCCTTGCGTTTTCTCTCAGCCTCCGTGGGATGAGGGTCTGATTTCACATCACTTCCCAACTTGTCATCGTCGCTGTCCAATATAACGATGGGTGGTGTGCCGCCGACCGGGGCCATTGTCGCTGGCGTGCATTCTTGATCTTGATGGGCTGATGATTGATGAATCGGCAGCGGACGCGTGCTGAAGCGCGTCAAGTGGAATCGCGGAGGAGCGTCGGCACGTGTGCACGTGAACCACTGCTTTAGGCTCTCGGCACCACCGGCCGGATCTAGGTAGTGCTCAACGATTCTTCGTCGATTCTTCGTCGATTCTTTTGCATTCACACCCCTCTTATTAGCTGTAGAATATGACGACCCGTCTGAACATCAGTCGAGAGTCGATACCGCCCTCCGCAAACATTTTGAACTTATCCATACATCAGCCAATGCTGTCATACGCACTCAAGCTGTTGTCACAGCTCCATCATCGAGCGGCTCGCAATGTTATGTGTGACCAGTGGTATTCTTGTAAACCCGACTGATTGTTGAAAAGACCTCCATGACAAGGGATCGTCCAGAATTAAATTGCGGCCAAATAACGTTAGGTATGAGGATGAAAAGTGCTCGTTGTGCCGGCTGGTGAACAGGTATTAGAGCCCACTGAGCAACCCCCGTGTTCAGGTAACAGTCGGCCCACAGGCGACCCCCTTCTCGAACCTTGCGACAACAATCGACAATCGAGCTGCGATCATCGACAAAATGCCTTTCCATCGTTGATTGAATCGCGAATCAATAGTGCGAATCTCCGATCTTTATTATTTATCCCAGAGCATCCCGCGCCGTCACGAACCGAACATCATGGCTTCCTCGACCTCAGCCGCCCCGAGTGATGGAAGCCACACCGAGCAAACCATTCACAAGATACCCGACATCCTTCCTCGCGAGCGTGTATTTCCCATCCAAATAGGTGGCGAGATATTCAAGCTCTCTGGCGCCTCCATCTCCTCCGACGGTGTGTATGACCTCCGAAGCACGTTGTGCCGAGTTTCTGTTTTTGCTTGCAGGTAACAGCGCAACTAATACGAGGCCATTGGATGGGTAGCACCCTCCTACTTTTCGCAGTACTTTCTGTGTCAAATCAAACAGGCCCAGCAAAATGGCCAAGACATTTCCGCCAGCATCCGCACGCTGTACATCGACCGCGATCCCGTTACCTTTAGCGATATAGCGTTGCACTTGCAAGGCTATCACATACAGCCGCACGACGGCACCCATTTCGTGCGCCTCTTTGCCGACGCGCAATTTTACAACTGCAAGTTAGCCCTTGAAATCATGGTGACGGTTCTTGGCTGACCAGGCATGCTAGTACCCAAGCTCATGTCCCAGTTGTATGAGGAGAGCATCTTTATATCCATTGGCGACCGCGAGTTCCAGATCCCGCGCGACGTCCTGACCGACCCCGCAAATTCTCCTAATTACTTCTCCTTGGGATTCGGTCTCTTATTCGCCCGACGCGACGAAGTGTTCCCCGGTCTCGACCGTGAAGGGCTGATACGGCCACCCTCCATCCTCCCGCCCAGTGTTCCAAACCGCAACGCCGATACTTTTGCAGATCTTCTACGCCTGCTTCACGGATATCCCATCCGAATACGGGACGAGACGCATCGTGACGAGCTGCTGCGCGACGCGCGGTATTTCCATTTCAAGGGCCTCGAACAGAAGCTGATTCCCCACTCCATCAGCTTCAATTCAGTGAGGCAGCGCAGCGAAATCGTGTTACGGCTAGAGAACGTGCAGAAAAGTGGAATACACATCATTCACGACCGTGCAGAAGAAGTGATTGAGGAAGGCGGCATTGCTGCATTTGCGGAGTCCATGTCGGGCTGGGTCAACTACTCCCGGCCATATGTAGACGATGCTCCCGCGGAGCTTGTCCTTGAAATTGGAGCCGAATCAACTCGCCTTCACTTCACGACCGACGGACCGCGGGCCGAGTTCTTTGGCGACACATGCGCGAGAGTGTCCAAGCTTTTCGAAGTCATTGCGACGAAGCTCGGCCTACCCCCGACGACACAACCTCTCGGCTTGCTCATGGCATCAGGCGGCGCCCGGTCACTACGGGCGGTGCCGGGAAACACGCCTCTGAGTGAGGACCTTGTTATTGTCCGCCTTGGACCCGAAGCGGCCGTGACGTTGGACGGAGAAGACTACACATATACTCCGCCACACTTGGCAGAGAATGCAGACTCGGCAGGCGCAAACTCGCGTAAGCGCCGGCGCACAGAAGGCGCGCTCTCGGACGAGCCGCTTGAGGGGGAGAACTGGACGATTAAGCGAGGGCAATGGAGGCTGCGTATTCAGCGCAGCACGCACGGAAAGAGCAACTTTGAGTGCGCAATGGAGGCGGTGTGCCTCGAGGCCTTTAGCTCCGAGCTGGGGCGGAATAAGACGAGGGGGTTCTTAAGGAACTAGAGCCCAACGGAAGCAGTTTTGCATATTGGGAGCCAGCAAATTTTGGATGACTCTCGACGCACATTTTGTAAACTACAGTCGGATCCGATCATGAATAATTTTGTTTTGAAAGTATAATAGCAATTTATGGTACTTAGCAATCCTAAAAGATGCCGTTGTCTCGGCAAATTTGTCACCCCATCCCCCCAAGGCCGCTTTTCATAAATCGTTTCCACTGGCTTCTCTCATTCCTTCGTAAGGACACCCATGACCCAGGGTATAACGTCGTAGTCGGTTTCGTCTTCAGGATGGCCAACATTGACCTCGGAGAACGGACCCGCAGACAGGATGTTGGGGAGGGTAGAGCGACGGAGTTGGCACCCACCCATGACCAGGCCGTGGAAGAATCCAACATAAGCTTCATGATAAAATCAGTATTGGCCGTGACTGAAAAAAGTGTATAAAGTACTCACCCTGATACCAGTTTAGTAAAGCGCCGCCACGAGTGACCTTGACGTGCTCATGGATATACCATCGACCACCTGGCTTGAGCAGCTTATAAAGATACTGAATATTCTTCTCCTGGTCCGGGATGCTGCAAAGGCAACAAATGCTGACGATGCAGTCCAGGCTGCCCTCTGGGATCTCGCCGTCCCAAGCCGTGGGGTCCGTCACCTGCTCAATGCCGACGGGAACGACTTCGTAAATGCCGTCGAGCCCCATGGTTGCGACGCGCTTGCGGAGCGACGCTGCGGAAATCTCATTCGGTTCGACGCCGTAAATTTTGGTGACGACGCCGGCCGCATCCGTCTTGCGTCTTCGCAGACCAGAGGCGGGGCCGTCGGCACCAGCTCCGGCGGCGGTAAAGCCGGCAATGACGTCCATCCACATGCCGCTGCCGGCGCCGACCTCCATGATGACGCCCGAGACGGGCTCGGAGACGACCTCGTCGACAATTTTGCCGTCGCGGACGCGGCCCTGGAGGACGGGGACGACGCGGGGCTTGAAGTCCTCCTTGATGGTTGGGCCGACGGTGCCCCAGAACAGGCCAAAGGCGACGGCGAGGATCTCGGACGGGGAGAGGAGCTTGGCGTACTGGCCAGAGGAGACGAGGGAGGAAATGGCCTGGGGGAAATGGGCCACGGCCATGCCGATGAAAATCCAGGGCCCAATCATCTTCATGGCAAAGTCGCCCACGTCCTCTTTAAGACCCATGGTGAGGAGGATGGAGTGGAGGGGTCAATGATGGACAAAAAGCTGCCACGTAGCAGGTGGTGAGGATGAGGAGAGACAGTAATGTAGAGATTGGTGCTGCGAATATGTTAGAGACGCGTGTAGATGGAAGTCGTGAGGGCTGCCTGACTTACATGAGCAATAGTAGGAACGAGGGGGACCGAATTCTTGCGACGGGACGAAAAGTATGGGAAATGAATCGCAGAATGTGGGAACAGTGTAAGAGGCGCAAGAGGGCGACGAGCTCCCTTTTTATATCAGTGCCGGATTGGGTGTGTGGCTAGCATGAAGCAGGCAGGGCGCGCCGGCACAGAAGAGGCATGGCGAGACAGGAGACAGGCAAGGAAGCCCGGAGCTGGGCGGCGGCGGCTTTGGGCGTGTGAGGAAGCTGCTGTAAGAGGCGTGAAGCTTGCTGGCCTCACTCTAACTTGCTTGGGCTATTAAATTATGGGACCGGTCAAGTGAGCGTGCCACCCGCCTCACTGCCATGCCAACCTTTGAAAGGGAAAAGCACACAACAGTTCGAGTAGGAATCGATGCAAAAGAAATCCATTCTCGAGTAGATTATATACACTCGAGGGTGGTGGTGTTTTTACTTCATACTATGCGGCATCCTTCAACGTAGAAGCAGCATCCCGCCTCGACTACCTCAACCCAAACTCACCCAGCCAGCCAAAAAAGGAGCACAGCGGAGTGTGTTGCAAAACAAAAGCCGAGTGACGTATGAATACGAAATCTACTCGCTAACTCGCTTTGAGCCATGGAAACAATCTCCTTGGCCCTCCCTCCTCCCATGGTGGTTATTCGTGCAGCTCACGTTGGCCCATCTTGGACTCGGCTAACGCTGTTCTTACCAAGTACTCGTACCAGATTGTGCGCTGACATTCTTCTTTTCCATGACATACCCTTTGTTTCCTGTCACATATAGATCGAAATGAGCTCCATAAAAACTGTATTTTCCGATACTGTAATCGCTCTTTGACACGGCTGCCCGCCTCCTTGTAGACACCATAACGCCCTGGAAATGCTCCAACAAACACAAAAATACAAACACCACTGATTTCGACAGTCCAGACGCCAAGACCATCAATCAGCCCTGTTCCCCTTTCCCTGTCCTCTCTCTCCCTTGGCCCCCAACACCACCGCGCGCCCGCCCCTTACAGCAGCTCAAAATCATCCAGCTGGTCGCGGTACTTCATAATGTTGCGCTTAATCTTGCTGCCCACCGACCACGTCACAAAGTCTTCCGTCGACCGCGTCACCAGGTACGCCGGGTCCGTCACCGTCTCGACGCCCACGCGCACGTGTCCCTGCTCAATCATCTTGGTCGCCGCCTGCACCGTCTCCGCCATGCGCAGCCGCGTCATGACCACCGGCAGGCGCCGCCGCGCAAACGCGCTGACCGTCGCCCCGTTCTCCACGGCCGACAGCTTCGATGCCGACGACAGGATGCCCATGTCGTAGAGCTTGTTGAGCAGCAGCTCCTCGTGCTTGCGCCGCGCGGCGTTGTCGGGCGGCAGGAGCGAGAGCCGGTGGGCGAGCTGGCGGAGCGACTGCATCTGGGGGGTCAGCAAAAAAACGTTCAGACAAGACGACTGTTTGGTAGGGACGGGTACGTACGCCGCAGAGGCGATTGTATTTCTGATAGTCTTCGGGCTTCTGGATGTTGTATCGGCGGATGACTTCCTTGTCGCGGTGTGCGTTGTCCTGCTTGTATGTGATGAAATCCGTCTTTCGCAGGAGCTTTTGCTCGTGATACTTGAGTTTTCGCACCATCTTGACGAGTCTGCTGTTGTGTCGTGGCTATGTGTAGGAATTGCGAGAAGCCATTCTTCCTCGAAATCTCCACGCCAACGTTGCTAAGAAAAAGTTTTTATGGGGCTTCACCGATGACACGGAGGACCAGCCGCCGACCTGCCGATGTACATGATAGCGCCAAGGATTGCGCAAGTCTCATGACAGACGGACGTCTAATTACTTGCCGGACTATACTTTCATCTTATCTATTCTCTTCTCGCTCTTCTACTTAGAGCGTAAATTATATTAAAAGTTGTTCATAGGTCTGTTCTTCGCCGTAGGCTGCTGTGGGTCTGGTACTGGTGTCTGGTTGGTCACGCCCGACCTTGAATCTCCAATCGAAAATCCTACTCACCAAGTCGACCTTCGACCGCGCGACTCGTTTCCTCCGCCCCAATCTCGGTCACATTCGAGCGGCACAACAAGATGCCAATGCGACTACCAGGGCTGAGCGCCGTGCGCGCTCCGTCAACACTCCTCCTTTCCTTCCTCCGACCATTTTCGTCCACAGCCGCCGTCGCCCAGCCGCCGCGGGAGCCGCACCCTCAACCGCCAACCCGGTCATCGACGCCATCATCAACGAGCCGACTCCAATCCATCAACAAAGACCGCATGTCCGTCGGAGGCGGAGCCAATGGGCGGAGCGCCGGCGCCAGCTCCATGCACCGTATCGGCCAGGCCTACAGGGACCGGGCGGCTGCCGGCCTCCTTGTGAAGCAGGAGCAGATTGACTACCTCAAGAGTCGCAAGGTGTCGAACGACTACCTCAGGCAGATGCCCCGTCGATGGTTGCCTGGTGATGTGTACTCGCCACACGATCTGAGCCCGCGCGAGATGGACAAGTGGCGTCGAAGAAACCGGCGTGAGGCTGATGTTGTGGACATTCTCGGTCTTCGCCCATTAGACATGTACAAGGTACGATGACAACCCACAACATGGACTGTGGAATGGGAACTGGACACTAACGAATAATGCAGAACTTCTCTCTCATCCAAGAATTTACGACTAGCTCCGGACAGGTCAAACACTCCAAGGAGACTGCTCTGCGACCCGTCAACCAGCGCAAGGTTGCCAAGATGATTCGCAGAATCCAAGGCATGGGCCTCTACCCCACTATCCACGACCACCCAGAACTCATTCGCTCGGATTTCTACCCTTCTGAGCAGCGCAGGGGTTAATCGCTAAACGGGATGACTGCTGAGGATGAGCTCGCACGGTGCAGCTGTATAGTAAGGCGGGAGGAGCAATCACGCAATTTTCTTTGTCAGTGAATCTAGAATAACCATGTACTATAGAACATTCGAGCTTCATCCACAGCTCGCCAATTGATACAATATTTTGACCTGTTAGCACAAGCCTTTGTAGCTGTTGAATGTCAAAGTACCCGTACCGACACCCCCGTCAGCTTTCACTCTCCGCGCAAGGCCGGTAGTTAGAGGACAGCAGACACTATGAAATGTAAATCCACGACCCATATTCAATCACTAAGATGCTATCCAAATTCAAAGAAGAGCATACTCATTCACGAGGTTCTGCGCCGGCGAAACCACGGATAATCGCAGCGGATATATAGGATATAGGCCCCTGTAGCTCCACTAGAAAGGTGGTGATGTCCAGCAGCTTCCGACGTTTTGGAGACACCAAGGCTGACCATACCTTTCATGAATCCTGCCATTGATTCTTCCATTACGATGCTTCTGTGAGATGAACCCCTCTATTCACGGACCAGTCTCTGAATTTAATTCTAATGACCAATCCAACCACAGAATCGCCCCCAACGCGTCATAAACCCCCAACGCAGTGAAGATGAGGGCCAACTTTGCCCGCCACGGGCGGCGCCTCCTGGTCCATCGCACGCGAGCGCCGTCCTGCTCACTCGTCCGGTCCTCGCCCTCTCCTCGACGACTACCGCCCTCCACGCCGTCGCTATGTCCGCGCTTCGAGCGCACCTTTTTCAACGTCCTCTTCCAGAAGCCGCCGCGCGACATTCGGCAGCCCGAGTACGAGCCCGGCTGGATGCAAATCATGGTCTGGCGGAGCCGGATGCTCGACAACCTGCGGCCGCCGCCGCGGCGCGACCTCATGGAGGCCTGGCGCCGCCTCATGCAGGCCAAGCTCAAGTCGCGCGTGCCGCTCAACAGCACGCAGGCGCTGCAGTGCCGCCGCCTGCTCGCGTACCTCGCCGAGCAGCGCGTCAGCCTGCACGAGGACCGCAACGTCAAGCCCCTGGCGGCCGCGGACCTGGCCATGGCGCGGCAGGTGCTTCTCGAGCTCGAGCCGAGCGAGACCACGCAGCACCACGTCGACTTTGCGCGCGCGCTGCACAAGGCGTGGACCGAGGGCGACTTTGCCCGCAAGCCCCGCGCGGTCGAGCTGCAGTGGACGTATCTCGTGCGGGCGCTTTCGCTGTATGGCGGCGGCGTCGAGGCCAAAGAGATGCTCGAGCAGAAGTGGGACGTGGCCGAGTACGCCGTCTACCTGACGCAGGACGATCAGTTGCTCGAAGTGGTTGCCCGGGCACTCGCCAGGGAGGGCAAGGAGGCCGAGATGCTGGAGCTGGTGAACCACGCGCAAAGCCGAGGCATTGCTCTCGACGCTAAGCTACAGTCTGTCATTGTACAATACTTTGCCAGCCGCGACCGAATCGAGGAAACAAAAGCTTGGTTCACAGCACGCATCGAACAACCGCAGTGCCACCCCGACACCTACCGTGCCGTCGCCTCGTTTGCCAGACGGAATTCGCTACAAGAGTGGGCCATGCCCTTTTTTATAGAATTGGGCGAGTCGACTCCCAAGAAGCAATACTGGAATGTCTTGCTGCAGTCGATCCTGCTCATGGGCCGCAGCCTGTCCCAGGTCGGCACCATGATGGACCACATGGTCGACCGCGGCGGCGACATCCAACCCACCATCCACACAATCAACGGCCTCCTATCGGTCGCCGTCGAACTCCAAAACTACCAGCTCGGCCAGGACGTGCTGCAGCTCGGCAACGACAAGGGCCTCAAGATGGATGGCGAGAGCTACATGCACATGCTGCGCCTGTGCATCGACGCCAAGGACTTTGAGCGCGCCCAGCGCGCCTACGAGCAGGTCACGTCTCTCGAGCCCTGGGGCAGCGACTCCAAATCCGACCTCCAGCCGCAATTCGGCCGTCTCGTCAACCACTACCTCGTCACCCTCGCCCAGCAGACGCCCCCGCGCTTCCCGCTCCTCCTCTCCATCCTAAACACAGCCGAGGAGCTGGGCCTCCGCCTCGCGCCGGCCACCATTGCTGCCCTGTGCCTGCGCTTCCTCGAAAACGACCAGCACTTTGACGTCATGGACATCCTCTCCATCAACACGTTCCTCTTCAGCGACGCCGAGCGCCAGGTCGTGCAGGCCGCCTTTGTCCGGTTCTGCCTGGACCCGCGGACAAGCACCGCCCGCGCCTGGGGCGGCTACCAGCTGCTGCAGCAGTTCTTCGAGGACACGAGCGTGGCGCGGCGCACGCGCCTCATGGCGGCCTTTTTCGCGCGCAAGCGGGCCGACATGGCCGCGCACGTCTTTGGCCACATGCGGCAGCACCGCAGCAAATCGCTGCACCCGCGCATCGAGACGTACATTGCCTGCCTCGAGGGCCTGGCGCGCTGCCCGGACCTGCCCGGGCTCGAAATGGTGCACAACATGCTCAAGATGGACACGACGGTGCAGACGACCACGGCGCTGCAGACGGCGCTGATGATGGCGTTTGCAGCGTGCGACCGCCCGCTGGCGGCGCTCGACGTGTGGACGCAGATTACGCAGTCGCGCGAGGGGCCGTCGTACGCGACGCTCGAGGCCGTCTTCTGGACGCTCGAGCGCAAACCCGGCGGCTACAAGATGGCGCGCGAGATCTGGGACCGCATCGAGCGAATGGACCTCGAGGTCTCGGCCCGCGTGTACAATGCGTACATTGGCGCCGTGGCCGGCGCGGGCTCCGAAAAGGAGATTCGCGCCTTGATCATGAAGATGCCAGCCGTGGTCGGGGTAGAGCCCGAGCCAATAACGTGAGTGGAAGCCCTGCTTATGTACCTACCCTTAAGAAAAGAGTGTGTCTTTGCTAACGAGAGAAAACCCCGTGGACAGCCTCGGAATTGCGTACAATGCCCTCCCCGGGCGGGAACTACAAAACGAGTTCCAGACCTGGGCCAAGCTGCGGTACAAGGACCAGTGGGAGGAGTTGAGCAAGGCTGGTCGCCGAATGAATGAGTATTCGCTGTGCCAGTTCAAAATCGATCGCAACATGCGAGCAGAGGTTGAGGGTGCCGAGAGGGTGGCAGAGGAAGCTGTATAATGAAAACAAAAGCATATTGCTTTTGTTGAAGACAGGCGGCGCACGTCGCTTTTTTATTGTACTATACCGCCGGCATGATGACAAGAGAAGCCGAGGCCGACATCACATGTATATAAACATTCTTTAAAAAATGCAGGATGGGTTAAAAGAGTAGACGGAAATCCACAAGAGGCTGACGTCGGTCAATAGTATATTGGATTTGAATATACGACCCTGCGGCTCAGATATGCAGAAGCCAGATACAACAATATACATGTGCCCCATATCCAACCCTGTATCAAAGATCGGGAGGCTACTTTACAGATCTCTCCGCGCAGCATGCATGATGACGCCGTGTGCCATCTCCAGAACCACACTGACATCCAGAATCGACTCCTCCCTGCGCGCCGCTACCAGCATGGTGCATCCCGGGAACGACTCGCGCATGATGTCCTGCACAAAGCCCTGCCGCCAAAAGTCGACGCCGCTCGTCACCTCGTCGACGAGCACGACCTTGCTGCGCGTCGCGCGTTGCCGCAGAATCGCGCGCGCAATGCACACGAGCTGCATCTCGGCAGGTGCGTAGCCCGCATCGTCGAGCAGCGTGTCGAGGCCCTCTTTGCGCTGCAGCGGTGGCCAGAGGCCAAAGCGGCGCAGCATGTCCTCGAGCGCCCCGTCGCGCTGCGCGGCCTCGTCTTGCTCAATCTGCCGCTGCACGGGATCCGTGCTCGCCGCCTGGTTCATGGTAAAGGGGAGGAGGTTGACGCGGATCGAGGCGTCGAGGTGGACCTGTTCTTCCGAGATTGTGACGAGGCGGGATCGAATCTCGTCTCTTGACAGCGTCGCGAGATCGACGCCGTCAATCTTGATCGTCCCGGTGTATTCGACGAAGCCGAGAATGGCATTGAGCACCGACGTCTTGCCGCTGCCAGAAGAGCCGGTCAAGCCGACCCGCTGCCCAGGCTCAATGAAGAGGGACAGATGTCGCAGCGCAGGTGGCGTGTCCGAATTCGGCTCATAAGTGGCCGTCACGTCCACAATCTCGATATTCCCCGCCGAAGGCCACAGCGGCGGTGCGACTGTGACCTCCCGCTCCGGCTCTTGCGGAGTTCTCTGTAGAAAGGTACTTAGCCTTTCAAGCGCGCCAGTGGATGTCTCAAGAAGCGTGGCGACTTCAAAAAGTCTTTCAAGTGTCCAGCCGAATTGGGACAGAGTAAGCAGCGACAGACCGATAGCTGCTTCTGTGGTGGCATTGGGGAAAAATACCACATATGAAACGAAGCAGACTGCGATACTGCTAGTTAGTAGTCCTATTACGACTACCAGCCACTGCTGGAAGTAGTAGAGATAGTAGAATGCTCTTTGGCTAACATTTAAAAGCCCAAAACTGATCTCAGTGTCGGCCTTGAGCCAGCGGAAAGCGCGCATGTACATGATGCCATCGGCGGTCTCTTCAAAGCGCTTGAATAAAGGTGCCTTTGCCTCGACATCTAGATTGCGCAGCTGGCGGGATGTCTTGGAATAGAAGCGCTGAAGACGATATAGCGCAAGCACAAGGAGCGGGAGGATGGCGACGAAATAGGACGCGCCAGATATAATGATGGAGGTTTTGATGATAATGGAGAAGACGGCGTATGCGGTTCTCATGGAATAAAAAGGCAATTGTCGCGAAAACACGACAGCATCTTGGTCAAACAGGGTCAAGACGGACCCCATGTTGACGACGCCCAGATAGGCGAGCGTTGAACCGGCAATGGTATTCACGAGCTTCTTATGCAGTTCAAGCGATGCCCGTGGGGCAAGTTTAACATACAGCAGCCAGTACGAGAGTGTGCCAACCAAGCATGTACCGCCAGCCACAGAGGCATAACATATGAAGAAGCCGTTGTCCTTTGAACCAGAGTTGAACCAATCTCGGAGGTAGATATCTGAGTCAATCGTTAGCTCACGACAAAATGGCACATAGGTTAGTATCTTACTAGGGAACTGCTCTCCAAGAGAGAGGCAAAATACGAGCAATGCGTATAATGCGACAGGCAAGTACCCAATAGGCTTGATATAAAGGGTGGACAGTGGTGTCGGAATAGGCTGAGTAGCGACTGCTCCCCCTCCGAAAACACAAGACGACTGCCTTTCAAACTCCAAGGAGCGGCGTATGGCTTCCCTTTCGGCATATTCGACTTCTTCTGAAGGACTCTCAGGCGCGGAGTCGAGCACGTTCTTCACAGAGGCCGCAAATGAGGGAGTCTGGAATGGCTGATCCTCGAGAGAGGCGTAACCGCGACCGTCAAGAAGTAGGACTCTATCAGAGACGTCAAGGCTCTCGCGCAAATACGATACTAAAGCCACGGTAATACCCATTTCTCTCAGCAAACCACTTGCGCCAAACAGGTGAAAGATGATGGACACTGCCGTCTTTCGGTCAAGAGAGCCAAAGGGGTCGTCGAACAGCATCACTGCAGTGCGTGCGTACACTGTCCGCGCGATGCCGATTCTCTGGCGCTGTCCGGTGCTCAGATTTCTGCCGCCAAGGCCAACAATGTAGTCAGCTCCGCCAGGGAGGTGAGCCAGATCATTCTCAAGCAGACAGCAGCCGACCACCCTTCTGAAGAAATTGGCGTTGTAAGGCAGAGGACCGATGATGTTGTCCAAGATTGAAACATCCTGCAGCCAGGTCACTTGGCCACAAATAGCCATGTCTTCGTTCTGGACACAGATGGCACCCTCGACAAGCGAAGCCTCACCGAGCATGCCATGCAGCAAGGTGCTCTTTCCAGTGCCAGGAGAGCCGACTATGGCCGTGATTGACCCTTGTACTAATGAAAAGTCGACACGGAAAAGGACAGGCTGCCGTACGCCAGGAGGGGCAATATCGACGTCAACCATTTCAACGGGCTGCACAAATTGCTGGTGCCTCGGCGGAATGCGTCGATGCTTGGGAGCGTGCTTATTCTTGATATAGCGGTACTCGTCTCTTTCTGGCAAGCATAAGAATTTCTGAATCCCCTCGAAACGGCTGCTGAGAGATGATATGGTAGAGTGCATGTCGAGGAGCCGACCAAGAGGGCCCTGGATGGCCGCGACAAGTGCGAGAATAGGAAAAATTACATTCGCGGGGACACCACCGGCATATTCCTCTCTTGAGAGTGCCTTGCTAACGATCCAGACGGGCGTCATTAGGCTCGCTATTTGAGCCAATGGGAAAGTGACCGTCTCGAGGTTTCGGTATGTCTTTGACAATTTTACCTCTTCCTGTCGTAAGCGCTGAAGAAGATGCACAATAGTAGGGCCGAGACCCATCATCTTAATTGCACCGAGCTGATAGATAACGGAAGTAGTCATTGATACCCGAGTTTCGGCACTCTTGTTGCATGCGGAAAGTGCTGGTTCGGTCGCGAAGCCCCAGAACCACGAAATTATGTTGGAGACCAAGACCGGGACAGCCACGAGGAAGCTCGAGTTTCCAATAAAGAATGAAAGTGTATATATTCCAAAACAGGTCTCACAGCATATGATTGGAAACTCCACAGCTCTGGGCAGTGCGGCAGCAATGCCATCAATGGAAGTGCTCATGAGAGAGACTGTAGCGGATTCACGCGCGTCCTTGTACGAGATACGGTGAGTCTTTTCGATGATTTGTGTAATCAAGCTTCCCCGTAAGCGTGTGACCATTAGATAGTTCATGTGCGTATACGATGATTTGGCAATGGCCATGCCAACAAAAACTCCAACAGTAGCAGCGATCAAGCAAGCTTTGCGCGTGAGCGAAACCTGCTCTTGGCCCACAACATCGATGACTGCTTTCAAAATGAAGGGCTGGCTGAACGTGCACACGGCAAAAAAGAAGCGCGGGACCAGAATTCGTCGCAACTCAGTTTCCCAAACTGTATAACACGTCGCCATGAGGCTCTCGCATTCGAGGTGCGGTGCTTCTTTGCCGTCGATTTGGGCTGTGCGTCGCGTCTTTTCCATCTTTTCCTTGACTTCGTCACTCAGCTGCCAATAGCTCTTGAGCTTGTGGTATAAGCGGTCGGATGCGAATTCGGGAGCAATGGGCATGAGATTGCCGTTTTCGATGGTAATGCGAAGCTGCCTGGAAATGGTGAGCGTTGGAAACACAAACCAGGCACGGCGCCTCTTCTCTTCTCGCAGAGTTTCGTCTGCTGCCACCAAGGCAGCATTCTCGTTGACGACAAGTAGCTTCCTTGGAAATATCTCGAGGAATAGGACAATGAGTCGAAAAAAACCAGCCGCCGCAGCAATGGCCGAAGCTGAGGACAGCCCTTGATCCAAGTAAAAAAGGTGGCATTTGGCAGCGTCCATGATGCATCCGAGAAATACGTATAAAGGAAGCAGCGAGGAGGCGCGAATTCCGTGGCCCTGCTCGATGTAGAGGATGATGCCTATGGTGAGTGCAGCAACCAGATCGATCAGGGCTGCGGCGACCATGGCATCTGCTTGGGGATCGAGTCGCATACGGCGGAGAAGGACGTTGGAGAATTCGAGACAGATGAGGGAGCCGGCGGCAAACTGAGACGATACAGGTTAGATATCTGGGAAACAAGAGGGCGATTGGTAGACAGCTTACCAGTTTCAGGCGCGGAAATGGGAGGTGGCGCAAGTACACTGGCGCCTGGGAGTAGTGACGCAGGAAAAAGGGCGACAGGGCCAGAACCAGAGCGAGGGGCGAGATTTGGAGGACCAGTTCGTCGTATGTAAACGTCGCATGAACGGTGGCGGCCGCCTTTCCAAACAGGTTCTCGCAGTACGACTGGTGCGCCATGCTGTCCGCCGCGGTCGAGTCCATGGTTGGCTCAACCAATGGCAACGGGCATGCAGCGGGCTCGTAACAATGAGCAATCTTGCACGCTCATGTAGCGTCGTGGGAAAAGAAAAAAGGAAGAAATAAGAAGACTGTGTTGTTTGCCGCCGTGCGAGGGAGGTGCTTCGACAAGAGTTGACATTGAAGTGTGGGGTCGTCGGTCGTCGGTCGTCGTGCGGTCCGCCCAGTTTTTACGTGGGTAAATTTGTTAGCCCAAACTCCATCGCTCCGGCCGGGGGATGCCAAGCTTGATTATTATTAGCTGCAAGATGTCGAGGGGGCGGACACTACTGGTAATAATAGCTCATGGATCATACATGGTTAGATGGCGATGGCAAGATGGGGTGGCGGCATGGGAGGCCCAGGACGAGCTCACCCGAGCGGGCTGCGACAAGGCTCGCTCCCCAGACGGCGAGTTATGCGCTCGTATCCGCTTACGATCTGTAGGATTGGTGTACGAATTAGTAGAACTACGGTAACGACGCAAGGTGACCCATGCCCTGTATCCTGCACAAATGCTGTCCACCAAGCAGCAATGTAGTCAGTCAGGCACGCACGAGTACTCACTTATTCCTATGCACACCGGTGCAACTCTGGTCCGGCCCGGCCCGGCTACGATTGGAATTGCCACACAAGACAGGTGCCGTACCAGTTGGCGCGAGCATCCTTGGCCATCCTTGGCCTCCTTGGCCTCCTTGGCCTGTCCACTCACACAACACAACGCGACAGCCTGCTGACAGGGTGCCAGCGGGGAATGGTCCGCTCTACGAATATATATAGTGTACCGTTTATTCTCATCTCCCAAGCGCCTAAATCATAATATAGGCAGCCACTGTTCCCTCCCATATCTTGTCGTCAAACACCTGAAACTGGTACGAGCCTTCCAATTGGCCCCTCCCTGCAGGGAAAAGGGTGACGAGAAGCCACCAGCGTTATCAAACCGAAATTACTAGGAATGTACTGTCCTCACATCCTGCGGCACTGTGGCGCTTGACTCGGTGGGTGGGCGTCTACCGCCAACTCTAGCCGTCCGTTGATTCGATTCTACGCAGCAGTCATCTTAGCTTCTGTTGGGTGATTTTTGCGTTGGGGCGGGATTTGTTTCTTTCATTATTTATTACATATACTTCTCTCCCTTTTTGAACGTTGTGCTATTGCTAAAAAGAAAAAAGCTGCATCATCGCGTAACTGCGCCGCTCTTGATACCAGCTAGCCAATTCGCATCTTGCTTGCCCAGGGCAGCTAAATAGTTAATCAGCCCTATAGCCAGGGGCTCCAACGAGATGCCAAAGGCAAGGGGGTTGAGGGTGCTGTCAAGAACAGTCTTGCTCGTGCACCCAGAAGCAATCTTGTTGTTGAACGAATCGTCCGCAAACTGGAGAGCGTCGGGAAGACCAAGCACAGCCGTCGTTCCATGGCCACCATTTCCGTACTCGACAAATTGAATCGTGGCGCCATCAGCGCACCACGTGTCGCGGGTCTTGGCCGCCGGTGCGTATGGGACGAGCTCATCGGGTTTGGCATGGAACATGAGAAAAGGCACCGACGGCTTCTGCGCCTTGTCGACGCCCAGTGTATTATCCTGTAAGACGGAGAGCAACGTTGGGGATGCGAGAATGTCCTTGCCAGCGCTCTGATACTTGGTGTCGAACAGAGACTGGAACGGGAAAGCAACGAGGTTCGGCACCGTGCATTGGGTGTCGGCGATAGTGAGCACCTTTTGCAGGGCCGGCGTGGCGAGCTCATCCAGGAACGGCTTCAGAGTGGCTCCATACGCGGACGGCTTCCGGAGACCTGCGAGGGAAATCGTCTCGAAACCACTCAAGAGCTTTCCGTCAATCGACTCAAAAATGTACGTCAGGTTAGCAGGGATCCCACCCGCCGTCCAGCCTTTGACGGGCAGCTCGGGGGCATAGCTCGGCTGCAGCGCCGCAGCCCAAGCCGTGGCAAGACCGCCGCCCGAGTAGCCGGCGCCGACAATGGCCGGCTTGGTCGTCGAGAGGCCCAGGGTGCTGCCAAAGTTGGACACGGCCCTCATGCTGTCCAGGACGCCCATGCCAGCGAGCCGGCCCGCGGTAAAGGCCGCGTCCGGGCCCTCATAGTCGGGCGACGAAACAATGTAGCCCTTGAGAACGTAGAGCTCGATAATCAGCTGCTCGATGGCATTCGTGGTGAAGATGGACGGCAAGACGCTGGACCCGAGGCGGTACGTGTAGCTGGGGTTGCACTGCGTGGCCGAGCTGTCGTAGGCCGTGTTCCAGGTGACGAAGCGGTCCCGCTTGGCAAGGGCCGGCTTGAAGACGGTGGTGACGCCCGCAATGGCGGATCCGTCAACGGCCGTGGTGCGGTACAGGATCTGGTACGTCTCGATCGGGTTGGGCACGAGGGCAAAGAACGACGACACGACTTTGCGGGAGCGCAGGACGGCCCCGGGACTGGCCGACTCGAAGCCGGCCGGCGGGACGTAGAACGGGTCCTGGCCGGGGGTCGGGATCAGCGCCCGAGGAGTGTCAATGGCCCGGCCATGAACCGAATGGAGAGAGGTGGCGAGAAGAAGGATGGCGCGAGCCACGGACCAGAGAGTAACCTGCATGATTGGGTTATGTGTGAAAAGTCGTCGTTGTTGCAGGTCCTGGACTGCCTTGACTTTTTCTGACAATTGGCGGCTGTCGTGTGGTTTGAATACATGAATGACAACCAAGCCAGCAGTGTATCTCACACAAGTACAAAAACATCTGCCCGAGGTACTATCCATCGACGCGGAGCATCCTGCAAGGACGCGGCCTCCGGGCCCGTTTCAGCTGCAAAAGGCAACAAAGAATGTCGTGACGCCCTTGGATCGTTCTGGGCCGCACGCGCGCGGAGCCAGCGAGTACAACTTCCTCGGTCGAGAGGCCCAGGATGATTTCCATCGACGAGGGGGGGGGGTAGTACCATTCCCCATGCTGAGTAGTATGGTTCGATCGTATTCATGGTGTTTTCTTTTTGCGCCAAGCATCTCCAAAAAAAGCTCGTGCCTCTGGGGGATAGATGACTTCGATGTCGAACAGGAGGGAGGGACCAGCGGCGGCGCAATCTGCGCCCCGACAAGCGCAAACATTCGACGTTCGACGTCGAAGAGGGACTAGAGCCGCGGCGGCGCAATCTACGCCCCGACAAGCGTAAACATTCGACACAATTACGTACATGGACGAGGAGATGCACTAGACGGAACTTACTCCATGGGTCAGGTATTCACATTCCCCAGCTTTCTCCGCACTTTCTCCGCATGAAACCCTTCTGATCAGCACTTCAAAGCGGTATGATCCATATGTCGAGTCCGGTGAATCCACGTCGATGAAAAGCATCGTCCGCGGCCGTAGACTCGTTTAGGGCTTCAAGGCCGATGGTCCACCCCCGAATTGAGCTCTCTCAGCGAACAATGTACGTATGGCAACCGGAACATGTTGCTCACTTGAACACTCCGGCGCCGCTTTGGCCGCGGCTTACACATGCGAACACTCGGGGCTACATTCTGCTCGACGTCGTTCATGTCTCATGGCCAGCTATACGCTAATGTACGGTGTAGCTAACAATAGAGTTCTAGTTGGAAAGATTCTCAATCAAGCCCAGCCTAGTCAAGCTGCTGTCAAGTCAACGCACTCTTAGTAGGTAAATCCTGAAATCCACTAAACAATACTCTGTCAAGGTTCGACCTATCAATACCGGATCAACGCCCGCCAGCCTCGTGGCGGTGGCGGTTGGAGACTGGGCACGCAGTTTTGCTTTCCCACAGCGGCTGAATGTTGGGAGCTTTGCTGAGAGGCAGACGAAAAAAAGGGTAAGGATATGGAAACAAGACGGATAATTCGGTGGTTGTAACTGGGCTTTTACCTTCCTGCCTTTGGTCGTTCCGGGGCTGCCAGCGCGTTCGTTCGGCTGAGAGACCTGGTCAAATAACACTACATAAGAAATTCGAGTATTCGTACCCGTACACGCCAGGCGCCGGCTCGAAAATCAACCCGATACACATGAGGATAGCCTATAGAAGCAGCTTGCATCGGCCGATGGGGTTTATAAAAAGCCAGTACAGACTCATGTCTCCCCTCCGTGTCCATTCCCGTCGAACACGAGCCATTGGTCGGCTACACTGTAACGAAGCGAGCTGAAACATTGTAAGGTAGAATATCTAGTTAATCATCGTGAAACACTTGTTTCTGCCTTTGTACGCGTCGCAGTGCTCGTCAGTGATGTTGGCCGAATCTTGTGCTTTGCCTCTGGGGCGCCGATTGCGGAGGTGTTGCTGTAGCGTCATAGTGAGCAAGCTCAAGTCTTACAAATGTTCACCAGGTTTTCCATAGCGAACAGACGCCACGTTCGCCTCCGACCAATAGCTTTGGCTATTCAATGATGCTTGATACGGCCGTCGAGTGGCAA
Organism: Cordyceps militaris CM01; assembly: GCF_000225605.1. Classification (NCBI taxonomy): domain Eukaryota; kingdom Fungi; phylum Ascomycota; class Sordariomycetes; order Hypocreales; family Cordycipitaceae; genus Cordyceps; species Cordyceps militaris. Next base: position 949,620 of record NW_006271969.1, read on the forward strand.
TTGCGCCCAAGAGACAGCCAGGCAGGAACGGGAACCCCAACTTATACCCCGCCATCTGGCAAAGTCTCCAAGAAGACGATATTGAAGTCGAATGAGGATGTACGATAACGAGTGTACCAGAGTCACCGTTTCTACAAGTCTCCAAGCCGTCACGACTCTCGGGTATAAAGAAGAGGGGCAACGGAGCCGTTCGGAAGCAGCACCGATGCCGTATCGCGGGCTAGTTAAAAGCTCCCCCGCACCGGGCTAGTTCGTGGGCAGCTCTCGCCACCAACATCTACATGTACAGGAACCGACACATACAAAACGATCAAAACGACCAAAAGCAATGCCTCTCATCGTCCCGACTCGCACCCAGCCCAGGGTCATCCTGGGTCTGATGACGTTTGGCCCGACCAAGGAGGCCGGGGCGCGCATCACCGACACGGCGACGCTCGGCCGGGCGCTCGACGTGCTGCGGGCGCGGGGCTACGACGAGATTGACACGGCGCGCATCTACATCGACGGCGCGCAAGAGGCCTTTACGCGGGAAGCCGGGTGGAAGGACCGCCACTTTACGCTGGCGACCAAGGTCACGTACCCGCAAACGCCCGGCGCCAACAATGCCCAGGCGGTGACGGAGTCTGTGGAAAAGAGCTTGAAGGAGCTAGGCGCCGATTGCGTGGATGTAAGTGAGGAACTGGGTCATCATCCGCATCACCAGCATGAAATGCTGCCTCCAACACCGCCCGGAAACGTCACTAACACGCGCGCGCAGATCCTCTACCTCCACTGCCCCGACCGCGGCACGCCCTTTGCCGAGACGCTCGAGGCGCTCGACGCGCTGCACAAAGCAGGCAAGTTTGTGCAGCTGGGGCTGAGCAACTTTGCCGCGCACGAGGTGGCCGAGGTAGTCATGACGTGCAAGTACAACCACTGGGTGCGGCCGACCGTGTACCAGGGCATGTACAACTGCATCACGCGGCACATTGAGAAAGAGCTGTTTGTGGCCTGCCGGCGCTACGGCCTCGACATTGTCGTGTACAACCCGCTCGCGGGCGGGCTGCTGTCGGGCAAGATCAAGTCGCAGGACGTCGTGCCCGAGAGCGGCCGCTTCTCGGACGAGGCGGGGGTGCTGGGCGACCGGTACCGCGCGCGCTACTTCAAGGACGGCGTGTTCCGCGCGCTGCAGATTGCCGAAGAGGCCGTCGCCAAGCACGGGCTGACGCTGATTGAGACGGCGCTGCGGTGGTCGGTGCACCACTCGGGGCTGCGGATGGTAGGCGGGAACGATGGTGTGATCTTGGGCGTGTCGAGCGTCGAGCAGCTCGAGAGCAACCTGGACAGCATCGAAAAGGGTCCGCTGCCAGAGGACGTGGTCAAGGCACTGGACAGGGCGTGGGAGGCGGCCAAGCAGGACGCGGCGCCGTACTGGCACGGGACGCTGGAGTACTCGTACAATACGCAGCAGGCGCTGTTTGCGCCAGGTGCCAAGTAGAGGGGTTTGGGTTGAAGAGTTTGCGTTTTGCGTCTTGTCGTGGATGCTTTCGTCCGAGGTATGCGGCGACTGACGGTGGCGCCAAGTACATGTGGATGCTGTCCTAGGCAAAAGATGTGATGAATGACCTTTCAAAGAGATGCAGGAAAGAGTAGCCGCAGATGTGTAGTTAAGCATAAATGAAGCGGGCGTCGTGCAGGTGACTTCCGTGTGCGTGTGACCACGTTGTCTGTAGGATGCAGGATGCTATAACTAGGTTAGTAGGTAGCACTGAGGCGTTAAGCTGACCAGTGACCACCATGTGCTGCGCGTGGACTCCAGACACAGAGGAGCGCTGAAGCCAGGCGGTGCCTCGAGCGCTTGTGGCGGGGAAGAATACGGACGAAGGGAGGTTTTGGTGGGTTTGGTGAGTTTTTTAGGGGCTCAGAAACTGACAGGGCCACTTCTTAGGCTTGCCTTCAGCGCCTCGTTGGCGGTTGGTGGAAGCAAATCTAGACCTCCTAAAACCCCTAAACGTTGCCCACTGTTTCTTCTCTCGTCCCTCCATTCACTCATCAGTCCGGTCAGTATCCGGAACTGCAGTGGCTTGGCTGGCTTGGCTGCGTGCTGTACCCTGTAATACGCTGTGCTGCACAGTGACAGTGACGGCTCAGCCTCGATCGGTGGCTCTCGTCACCGGTCGAAACGCACGTCCGTCCCCTAACTACCCTTCCTCTACCCGCGCCCCATCAACTCGCCGCCCAACGCCCTTTTTCTTCTTTCCCTTGTTTGCTTTTTATTCTTCATCCGAGACCCTCTCCCCCTCTCTCTGATTCCTCCCACCGAGTCCAACTCTCAACAAGTCGTCCCACCCACCATTCCAACCTCCGATCCAAACAACCGACCCAAGCGTCGTTATCGTACCCGCCCAGAACGCTTACCGTTGAGAAACCAATACATGCCAGACTACGCAGCCTCCACATCGACAACAAACGGCGACCCCGTTGCGGGAACTTCCTTTTCGACACCTCCTCTCACCACGCTGAGCCGGCCGACGGTCCTTGCCGTAGAATTCGTCGCCTTTGCTTGCTCGCGTGACTCCATGCCCTGAGCGACCGGGCGCCGCCCCCTTATCCCTCCCTCCGACAACTCGCTTCTCAAACCAGACCTTGAAACGCTCCCCCCCAGCCATGGCGCGACCAAACGAGGGCATCTACGGCACGCCGCTCCTCGCCAAACCCGACGACACCGTCGCCGGCATCTCCGCCGCCGAACGCGGGCGCTCCAACGGCACCCTCACCCCGAACCGCGCCGCCGTGCCCGCCATCACCAGCGGCGCCCGCCCAGCACTCTCGCGCCGTTCCACCGCCATGCGCTCCCGCAGCCCGCGCGGCTTCGCCGCCGAGCAAGCCGCGCGCAAGAAATACACCTATGCCGCCTTCTTCCTCGTCGTCTCCCTCGTCGCCTTTTGCCTGCAGACGGAGCTGAGCGCGTACATCCAGCACGATCTCGGCTGGGACAAGGCCTACTGCATGATGTACTTTACCCACAGCTCGTGGGTCGTGCTGTGGCCGACGCAGCTGCTCATCCTCCGGCTGCAGAAACTCGACCAGCCCTGGCCCGTGTTTTGGCGCCGCCACACGCAGCTGCTCAAGACGACGGCGCTCATGGTGGAGATGCAGACGCTCGACGTGTTTGGCACCACGCTGCAGTACAGCGCCCGCTCCGTCCGGTACATGCTGCGCGTCACGGCCGTCGTCACCAGCGCCCTCACCGTCGCCGGCCTCTCCTGGTATATTGCCGTCAGCATGACGACGCCCTCGGACCTGACTGCCATCTACAACTGCTCCGCCTTCTTCGCCTATGCCTTTTCCGTGCCGCTGCTGCGCGAGCCCTTGCGGCTAGACAAGTCAGTCGCCGTGCTCATTGCCATTATCGGCGTCCTCGTCGTCGCATACGGCGACACCGGTAGCAGCGCCGCAGACGGCAGCGCCGGCACCTCCTCCTCCTCTGGCCCCGACGCCAGCGCTGAGAGTCGCTTCCTCGGCAACATGGTCATCGGCTTCGGCTCTGTCCTCTACGGCCTGTACGAGGTCATGTACAAGCGCTTCGCCTGCCCGCCCGACGGCGTCTCCCCCGGCCGGGGCATGATCTTCGCCAACACATTTGGCTCCCTCATCGGTCTCTTCACCCTCACCGTCCTCTGGCTCCCGCTGCCGCTGCTGCACATGCTCGGCTGGGAGACGTTTGCGCTGCCCGATGCCGCCACCGGTCGCCTCGTGCTGCTCGCGGTCCTCTGCAACGCCGTCTTTAGCGGCTCCTTTCTCGTCCTCATATCCCTCACCTCGCCCGTGCTGTCGTCCGTCGCGGCGCTGCTCACCATCTTCATCGTCGCCCTCGCCGACTGGGCCCTCACTGGTCAGCCCCTCTCGGCCGCCGCCATGCTCGGCGGCTCCATGATTGTGCTGGCGTTCTTGGCGCTCAGCTGGAGCACCTACCGCGAGATGACGGAGCACGAGGCGCAGAAGCTGGCCGTGGACCTGACCGACAGCGACGACGAGGACGGCAACCTCAGCGGAAGCGATTCATGAGCAGCTCATCGTCTTCCTCGCTCTTTTTTTTTCTTTTTCTGCGTTTTATTGCCACAGCCCGGTTTTCTATGTTTTTTTTTTCTTGTATTATTCATTGTGTCGTGTACCACGCACATGTCTTAGTTTTGGATCAAATCTTGCATATCTGGGGTTCATCTTTTGGGGGGCAAGCAACATGGCGTATCACAGTAGACGCCTACCGAGGCTGGACAGTTTTCATAGAACCCGTGGGGAAATGGGTGGTCACACCTCAATGCATGCGGCACGACGTGTCCGATTCTTTGCTGCTCGAAATGTAGTGTTCCTAAGTCTGCGTAACGCGAACCGGAAGCCGGCCGACTCCGACACATGACACCCCCCACCTGTCTGAACCCTGCACCCCAAGATCCCAACACCCAACACCCAACATGACACATCCTTCACAGCGCTGCCAAAACGCCAAATGCAGCATCTCACGCCAGTCGCCGCCTCCTCCTTCTCTCCGCCTCCTCCCTCACGATATTCCTGACCAAGCGGCCCTTCTCCGCCACCTCCCAGCAGGACGCGCTCGCCTGTGCCGTCTCGACGGCCTCGGCCCAGGCGGTGCCGTCGTCGACGTCGACGTCGCCCGTCTCAAACACGCGGAGCGCCTGCCACTCGGGCCGGGGGCCGGGCACGAAAATGGCGCCAAACAGCAGCTCGTACACCGAGTCGCGCTCCGTGAGCAGATCCTCCATGTCGAGGCCCTCGAAGCGGCCGCCGCCAACGTCGACGCCGCGCGGCATGATTTGCACGTACAGGGCCTCGAGGCGCGGCGGCACCAGCGCGGCCACGGCGCGGAGGTGCGTCGCCATGGGCATGACGGCGACGTACTCGAGGCGGCGCAGGGACGCGCGCAGCGCGCGGTGGTTGTTGGCCGCCAACAGGCTGAGCAGCGCCGACGGCGGCGTCTGCCCGTAGCCGTTGGTCTTGTAGATGGACACCGAGGAGCCCTCGTTGACGACGAGGCAGGACCACGACCGCGCCGGCGGAAGGAGCTCGCACGGGAAAGGCCCGTCGTCGTCGCTCGGCGGCGCAGAAGCCGCCATGGTCGCGGCCGACACCACGGGATCCGGCAGCGGCGTGTCGTCGCGCGCCGCCGCGGGCCGTCGGTCCGCGCGGGAGACGGAGAAGATATGGTACTGCGTCATGAGCAGCGGCTGGCAGCGGATAAACACCTTGAGGCTGAGCATGGTTGCCAGCACCACGGGCGCGGCGATGATGCTCACGCGCAGCGGGTCGACGACGCTCCACAGCATGTCCCAGAACCAGGTGTTTGGCCAGGTCGCGTGCCCGGCGTCCTCGGGCAGCCCGATGCTGCTCGCCGTCTCGGACAAGATGACGCTCTCCGCCATGTCCTCGTCGTCGTCCTCTTCCGCGCCGACGACGCCGGCATGCGGCAGCAGCCCGAACCGGCCCACCAGCTCCGTCGGGTCATCCATCAGGTGCTCCGGACACGGCACGAGCATCGTCAGGCCCTCGACCGCCGCCGCCGCCCCGAAACGACGGCGTCGCAGAAACACCAGCAGCTCAAAGCCGGCCGCCACCGCCGCCGCCTCGTCCAGCCCCGGCTCCGGCTCTTGCAGCCTGCGAAACGTCCACAGCACGTGCCGGAACAGCCGCGGCAGCACAACCTCGCGCCAGCGGTGGCACACGAGCGATATGTTCTTGAGCGGGTTGTGGCGGCCGCGGCCGCGGTGCGCGGCCGCGTGGTACGTCTCGAGCAGCGTCACCGGGTCCTCGCGGAAGCGCGGGGCCAGACGAGACGAGTCGTCAAAGTGCGCAAAGACGAGGACGAGCAGCTCGTCGGGCAGCTTGTGCACCGGTGGCCGGGCGGCAGGGGTGACGCGGTGCGTTGGTGCCATGTGTGCTTTGTTACTACCTCCCCCTCTGCGGGAAGAAATGCACGGAAGAATGGATGATTTTGTTTTTTACGGATGAAGACTAGAAGAGAGAGAGGCGAACCCAAGGAAGGAAGAGACTGGGAAAGAGAAGAAGCAGATGGAAAGAGAAAAAAAAGGCATCAGGCCATATTGATATATGCAGTCGGCGTAAGAGCCCGCGTAAGAGGAGGGGGTCATGCTTCTTGCTTCCCTCTCCGCTGCCTGCACATGCTTTACTTACCTCAGCCCCCCCCCCCCCTCCGTCGTCCGGTGTCGTGCGCCCATGTACCCAGAGCACCGGGCCGGCTCGGGAGCAAGCGGGGGAGGCGTCGACCTAACTTATAAACCACGAAGCTTGCAGGGGCGCTTTAGTGAACGCACTTCGATCTCGTCTTTCACCGATTTGAGATCGCAAAAGGGCTTTCTTCTTTGACTCCTTCTTCTCGATGCCCAATTCTTTGTGTATTGCAGGGAGAGGGGGATATCTACATGTACCGGAGGACCTGCAGGAACTTGACCCGTCATCATCTCTCTCTCTCTCGCCCCCCCCCTCCTGCACTGTTGATCCTTGCCAAAAGCACGCGAACCCGCGCCCGCTCCCAGATTGATTGATCCCCTCCTCTCTCGCTGTTCGCCTAAAACACGGCGCCCAAACCGAGACCCAAGTTGCCGCCCTTGCCCGGAAACTCTTTGGCGAGTCGAAGTCGTCGGCGTACTAGACAGCCTGGCGGTTAGCTTCTTTTTTTTTATGTTTTTTATTGTGGCTTGTCAATCAGAAAATCGCAAGGATAAGCTCAAAAAAAATCGTCAAGTCTTGTTCCGCTTACCCTTTTCCATCCCTTCGTGAATCGGTGGCTGCGCCGCCGCCGCCGCCTCCCAGATCCGACAACACCACATAGCCACGAGCGCATCCATCTCGTCCCTGCCCATGGCCCTGACCGTCGTCAAGCTATACTCCTTCTTCCCTCGGTCCTGCTCCTCCCGCGCCAGTCTCTCGCCCTGCGCATCCGTCCACTCGTACGCGCCGCCGTGCGCCTTGCCCACGCAAAACAGCGGCCTCTTCCGCTCCTCCTCCTCGTCGTCCACAAACGCCGGCTCCCCGTACCGTCCCTTTTCCAGCACCCGCAGCACCCGCCAGCGCCGCAGCCCGTACGCCTTTTTCAGCCCCCACGTCCCTTGCTGCGTCTGCTTGGTCCACGGCTTCACGTAGTACGGCGGCGTGCCGCTGCTGGTCGGGTGCACCAGGTCCATAATGTGCCGGCGCCGGACTCGGACCCGCGGCGTCACCAACACGTCCCCGTCCTCGGCCTCCACCTCGCCAAACTCTTTGGCGTCCTCGTCTGTCGTCAGGCTGGCTTCTTCGGCGCCGCCGCGGACGCTCCGCTCCACGCGCGTCAGCTCCACGCACGTCGTCGCCGGCCCGAGGTTGGCCACGCCCCGGTTCGTCTCGTACAGCACCGGTCCCGTGGCGGAGCCCGCGCGGATGCTCTGGCCCGCGAGCACGAGCAGCACCGGCTCCTGCAGCGCGGCCACGCAGCTTTCGTAGCTCGGCGGCTGACTGGTGTCTTGCGAGTACATGTTCTTTTATTAGAGGGAGAGAAAAGTAGTGGCAAGTCAAACGTGGTGGATGTAATTCAACCCGGTAGTGTTGACGATGATTTCGCTGGCGTTTCTCCCCTTCTGGCTGATGAATGAAAGATGGAAAAGAGCAATGCCGTCATCGCAAGCGTCATAGTAGCTGGCCCTTTTCCCCGGCTGGGAGCTTAATACAGACAGGCCGCAACGTGACGGAAACCCACCAAGCATTCCCACTCACAGCCTGATATGCGCGCCACCGGGCAACATCAACCCACCATGGTCGCGCATTTCCTCCATCAGCAGGCCGTAGCCAAGCTTGCTTCAACGCTGATGCCAAGCCATACGTACAGAAGCAAAGGCTCACTCATTGGCTCTCTGACTGCATATGGACCCAAGGCTCGCGCCACACCACCTCCCCAGAATGTCATCATTTCATCCATGACCAGGACTGCAGCCTGACGTCGTTTTTTGCCATTCTTCTTCGGCAAAGCTAGAATCACAGTCAACGACGAGACTTTTCAAATACACGGTAATAAAAAAAAATTAATTAACTATCGCCTCATCCATCATGCTGAAAACAACAAATCTAATCATTAGACTAATCAACAATCCATACATGCGCCAGTTTTCGTAGCCTCACTATCCAAAGCCGAAAGACAAAGGGAGGGAGGGAAAGAGAAAAAAAAAGATTTCTTGCAAATAATAATGAGAAATGCCTGGCTAAACCCAAATGTCTCGCTTTCGTTCCCATTCCCCCCCGTCCCCTGACCATACCCATGTTCAACGCCAAATGTAGGCCAAGGAAGAAAAAAAAGAACAGATTCGCTAAAAATGACAATGAAAAGAAAATCCAGAGAGGACTAAAACTAAAACCAGCCACTAATATACATTAGCAGCATCTTGTGCCATGACCCATCACTGCTCCATTGCCCGCATGATCCGTAGACATTCGCCTGCCTTCGTCGCACATCAGCTCTCGCTCTTACCATTCGCCATGGTCCCATTCCCGTTCTCGGCCAAAGCTTTGGCTTTGCCATCCGCGTTTGGTCGCATCGATTGGGCCTTGTCATTGTCGCGGGACGGTTCAGAGGGGCTTCGCGTCGTCGATGCCGAGCTGGTGATGGACCGGCTACGGCTTGGAAACGTCGGCGTGGACGACCCAAATATGGGACTGTCGCACGCGAGGAGCGCTTCCGAGTCAAGCGGCTGGTTAAAGACGGCGCCCTCTTCCATAGGATCCATGCTAGCTTCCGTCCGCAGCGCTTGGCGGTTGAATGTCTGCTCGTGGACAGGCTCCACAACCGCTCTCAATCTCGCGTCATACTCGGCCTGCGAAATCTCCAGCGGGCTGGGTGACGGTGTCGGGAATGGATTCTCGGGCGCATTGACATAGGCGTCCAGCTTCCGCCGAAGCACATCGGCGCGCACTGGCTTGGCCAGATAGTCATTCATACCTGCCGCCAAGCACTTTTCTCTGTCGCCCTGGATCGCCGACGCTGTCATGGCAATGACAAGAATCTTTCGCACAGCCTCCATCGGATCCTTGCGAATGAGCTTTGTCGCTTCGTAACCATCAAGAACAGGCATCATGACGTCCATGAGTATAATATGGTACGGCTGTCCTTCCTTTGCTTTGGCACGTAGACCCTCAATGGCCTTCATACCATTTTCATAAGCCACAACATGGCGGTATCCGAGCCGCTTCACATACTGAATGGCAATCTTTTGATTGATCGGGTTATCTTCGGCGATGCAGATGCGGATATCCTCCGTCGCGAGCTTGGATAGATTCATAGTCGGTCTGGGAGCCATTTGCAGGTCATAGCTGGGTGACAAACTCGTGTACCGATCAATGGATGGTGATGTTTTGGCAAGCGCATCACCAGCCGAAACATCCGCCTCCGTCTTCTCGAATGTTACTGTAAACCAGGCCGTTGTGCCCGCCGTATCTCCACTTTCTAGCCGAATCTTGCCCTTCATCATGACCTCGATCAGAGACTTGCAAATGCTGAGACCAAGACCGCTGCCACCATACTTTCTCGCCGTTCCAGCATCGGCTTGACTGAACGGCTGGAACAGCTTGGCGAGCTGCTGTGGATGGATGCCGATACCCGTGTCCCGAACCCAAAATGTGAGAGTCGCACTCTTGACAGTTTCCGATTCTAGGCGTGCCCCAATCGTGATGGATCCGTCATCTGTGAACTTGAGGCTGTTGCCAATCAGATTACCCAATACTTGATGAAGACGAATGGGGTCTCCATAAATCAACATCGATGGTAGATTAATGTCTTGAATAATCTTGACATTCTTCTTAGACGTCTTTTCACGGTTGCTGTACGACACAGCGCGCACCACCTCTCGAACCATTTCCTCGGGGTTAAAGGCGATAATGTAGAGCTTCATCTTGTCCGCCTCCATCTTGGAGAAGTCGAGAATGTCGTTGATGACGGTCAAGAGCAGATCTGCAGACACTCGAATCGAGTCGGCCATCTCCATCTGTTCTCTGTTCAGTTCACTATCCCGGAGCAGCTCAGAGTTGCCAATGACACCATTGAGCGGCGTCCGCAGCTCGTGCGACACGTTGGCCAAGAATATAGACTTTGCTTTGGCCGCCTCCTCGGCAAGTTTGACGTTGCGGTTCGCTTCAGCTTCAGCATCTTTGGCCTTGGTTTCCGCCTGACGCGCCTTTTTCAGCGCCGTGCGCTGGAGAGACACCATCGACCGATTTTCTGCAGACACCTTTTCGAGATTCTTCATGGTGTGGGCGTTTGAGTAGCTGATGGCGAGCTGGTTCACCAAGAGCTGCAGCACCGTGACATTGCGATCTGTAAATGAGCGGGGTTCGCCCTCCATATACAAGACGCCGAGAAGTGGTTTGTTGCCGTGTGTGATGGGAATAGCAATGATAGATCTGCCAAGTGGATTCTTTTGCAGCCACGTGTCGTTGACGTTGCCTGCACGCTCGTCAACGCTGAGGTCGGGAATGAATACTGCTTCGCGGAAGCGTGTGCAGTAGAGAACTACATTATCCGCAATCAATGAGTTTGTGGCAAGGGGGAGGCCAGGGTTGTGTGCAGAGGCGCCTTTCTCAGGATCACCACTGGCAGCGATGCACCACGAATTGCCGTCTCCGTCAGGATCCTGTACAACAATGGCAGCAAGAGTAGCCGAACCTCCACAAGTCTGCAAAATGACATCGCACATAGTCTTGAGCAGCTCATCAATTTGCAACACGGATGAAATAACTTGAGAAGAAACCAGAATGGCATGTAGGTCAATCATGTCGAGTGTGGGGAATCCGGGCGCGTCGTTATTCCGCAGATCCACGGAGCCGCGCCAGGCTCCTATTCTGTCACCTTTAGCATCCATAAGATTATGCGAATTGACTTGGGTGAGCTGGTGGTCGTCTTCGCCGTCCGCATGAGCATATTGGCCCGATGATGCCTCCGTGACGAAATCAGTCTGTATTGCGGCATCTGCAGTTTGGTGACTTCGGGTAGGTCCGCGAAGCAGTAACGAGTGCTCCTCCTCAATAGCCTTGGCAACACCAGTTGCCCCGAGCTGACGATACAGGCCAACAGTCTCCAGAAGGGCGGCTCGGGCCGATCGTCTCGCGCGCCGGCGAAGGAAGAAGCCAGCCATGAGGTAATTTCCCAGGGCTTCTTCAAAAGCAAACCCGTGCTCGCTAGCATGGTCCAGGGCCTCTTCATAGTGTTGCACCGCTTCGCCGTGGTTACCAACAAGCTCCACCATCTGAGCCTGGAGCAGGCGCAACCAGCAGAGATAGTTGATATCCGACACAGTTGACCACTCTTTGATCTTGTCAACAAAGCCCTGCATCTCCTTGACAATTTCTTGTGTCTGCGCTGAAAAGTTGGCCGTGGGCGAGCGCGGGTCTTGCATTTGTCTTAGAAGTTGTCCTGCCCTGGCCAGACCGTAAAACAGCAGAATCAGGCGACTGTTCCGCGCAGACCAGAGGGCGTCCAGGTGGTGGTAGCATCGTCCGCCCAGCTCAACTGCTCTTTCATAATGCCCGTACAAGAACAAATTGACTAGCTCGACACTTTCGTACAAGAGAATGGATCGATTGCTCCCTTGCGTCTGCGTCATGAGCCACGTCTTGTATCGAGGACCGTTGTGCTGATCATCAGACATGATACCAAGAGCATCGCCCACACGCGTCTTACCTTGAAGAGCTCGGCATGTCTGGTGGATAGCGACAATCATGGCACCACCTCTTGTGTCAGAATTCCAGGTAGGGATCTCTTCGCATGCGTACTGGCAATAGCTTTCGAGGTCGTCAAGATTTTCGCTTGCGAAGAACTTGGCATGGGCAGTGAGTCCGTAACTGAGAATTGTCGACATCCGATCGCCACCAACGGAAGCTAGCTCAATGGCATATTCCGTCTGCGCGACAGCAAGCGGCATGGAGCAATGAATATGCGCCAGGAAGCACGTGTGGAGCATCTGACCGCGCGCAATGGAAAACGTATCGCGCCCATCATAGAGCAGATCCTGAGAGATGACCCCAAGCTCAACGGCGAACTCGGCCATGGAAAATCGACAGAGGGCTATGACACCCAAGTTCAGGAACGCCATGCCAGACTGCGGGAACGCACCCCGAGTGAGATGGGTCTCGAGCATGACCAGCGTGAGATAGTAGTACTCCAAACAGTCGCTCCACCAGGCGGCAGACAAACATTCGGACAAAACGGCGCCAATTGATGTCATGACTGGGTCGCTGGTAGTCTGGACACCTGTAATCGCGGACCGATCCATCAGCTTGATCTTTGTCGTCAGCTCCTCAAACTTCTTATCGCATGCCTCATATGTAGGTTCTTTTTCCACCTCCACACCGATAGTAGACAAACAATCCTTGAGTGATATCACGGCAGCTATCGAGTTGCCGTTCTGCGCGAAGATGCGGGACTGCAGCACGGAGGCTGGGGCTTTGTCCAGCGGTGTCTTGGCGTTGGCGAAGATGACTGACAGCAAGTCGTTGGCCTTGGACAACTTGCTCATATAGAGATAGCACTCGGCTGTGCGGAGGTAGAGCTGAAGAGTCTCGTCGTAGCTGACATCACGGCTGCCTGGTTCCCATGCATTAGGTTGTAGCAATTGCAGGGCCTTGCTATAATATTTGGAAGCCGTGGGTCTAGCTCCGCTCTCGACAGCTTCTTGGGCGGCGTCTCTGAGAAGTATGCGGAAGTGCTCTCGTTCTGGTAGGTGTGTCTTGATCAAAGCGGCCGCCTTGCAAATGTGCCTAGCAGCGCCGGCTCGTTCCCTTGGATCATCAGCATAGTGTTTCATGAGAGTTTGGGCAATAATGAAGTGCATCTTCTGTTCATTGCACTCCTTCAGTCCCGACGAAGCGTGTATGTATCGGTCATGCGCGAATCGAAAGCGGTCCTCAGTCTCGCTTTGAACAAGGATGTAGGCTTGCACAGCCGCCTGCAGACCCTCGATGGCCTCACCCCGTGTGTACTTGTTGTGCGTGGGAGATTCGAGAGCGCAAAGGGGAGTTTCATCCTCGAATTCGTAGTCGGCATCCATCAAACGGCATATGAGTCCAAAAGAAAATGAGCTTCCTATGAGAGCTGCCCACGCCAGAACAGCTCGTGCCGCCGGAGGTAGTTCGTTGAGTCGACGGGTAATGAAATCAGTGTCGAGCACGTCAAAGTCTTTTTCGCCTTGAAACTGGGCAAATATTTTGTCCAAGTCGTAGTGCCACTGGGAGTCGCCATAGTTGTACCAGATGCATCGCTTGCGGTTGCATGTGCTGAGCATCTCTCGGATATAAAATGGATTGCCCGCCGTTTTGGATTGGATGACCATGGCAAGCGACAAAATGTCGTCGGTCGGTCTAGCTAGTGTCGCGGCAACATATCTCAACACTTCGGCTTCCGTAAATGGAGCCAGTTTCAGCGTCGTCAGGGCAGGCCGACTGCTTTTGGGTAGTTCTAGGGTCTCTGTGGGATATATTACGCTCTGCATCTTCTCGGCAGAAAGCTCTTCAGGCCGGTGCGTGAGAATAACGACCATTCTCATACGAGAGCTAATGACTTGGGTGATGAGCTCCAGGGACTCTTCATCGGCGAAGTGAAGGTCTTCCAAGCAGAAGCAGATGAGCTTGTGGTGTGTGAAAACGCGGAGGACGTCGAGGAAGGTGTTGACAAATCGTTTCGTCTTTGTCGAGGCGCCAGCGCGCAAGAAGTCATGCGCGGTCTGGGAGGCAATGCTTGGTCCACCACTAGAGGAGCTGGGTGAGATGCCTGGCGAGGAGCCTCTGCGCTTACCACCACGGTTATGGTTGCGCAGCCCCGGGTTTTGCGTTAGTGAGATAGTGCGGGAAGCTACAGTGTCTGCCGGGCCTAGCAGAAACTCGGGGAGACCCAGACTTTTATGCAGCATGGGCCAGACCGGGCGGATATACTGCCGCAGGGCTTGGTGGAAGGGCGTGTCTGTGTTTCTCTCGCCCCATACCTGCTTGAAGAGCGATGACAGGAGCTTAATAAGGGGACCATGTGCGGCTCTCCTGGCTGAATCGAATTTCGCCGTGGCACAATATCCACGTTTGCGAATATCGGGCAATACAGATTGTATCAAGCAACTCTTCCCCAGGCCGCCAGCACTCTCAATCACAACGACTTCACATTGGCCTCTACGCCTAAACTTGGCAGCTCCGAGCTGTCGAGACAGCGCGGACGCCCCGGAATCCATGCCACCATGACGACTCCCGTCATAGGCAGAGCTGTCGACAGCAGAGTTTGTGTCATTGGACATGGACTGGTGGCGTTCCCAACGGCGGGTTATACGAGGAGCCGGGAGGGTGCTGATGGAGTGTGATGTGGAGGCACTGTCTGAGTTTTGCGAATCGGTCTGCGCGGAGGACTGGAAGCTCCCCTTGAACATCTTCTGATCGTTGATGGATGTGTGGGTGAAGGAACCGCTTCGCCGGGTGTTGCCGTCGCCAATCGAGCTAGCGCCTTCACTAGAGGCGTCATCGGCGAGAAAGGCGTCGTTGCGGAAGCTAGAGCCATCAGAAGACTTGGGGTGCGGACCCTTGGCCTGTGAGGAGTGACTTCTGAATACACGGTCAATGACACGAAGTAGTTTTTTCTTTTCCTCATCCCTGCCAACCATGGCGGTAGGCAGTAAGAAAAACGACGATACATCCTTGGAGCCAATCTGCATGTCAGCAAGGGCTTGCAAGTCTCCTTTGCTCATATACTCCTGCACCGAGACTAAATCGTGGCGCAAACCACTGGCGGAGAGATAGCGGTCAGCCACATTTTTGGCCGTACACCTTTGTATGATGCGTCCAATGACATCAGGGATGCCTAGGCGAACAGTGGTGACGTTTGGTATTTTCCTGTTCAGGACGCCCTGGACAATATCGAGGGGGGTGTCGCCACTAAATACAGGCTGTCGCGCGAGGAGGGTCCAGAAGAGGACGCCGAGGGAGTAGATATCGGTACGGCTATCGGGCTCGGCTGGCATGCGGCCGGTCTGCTCGGGGCTGATGTAGAGAAGCTTATTTTTGGCGCCGATTTCTTTGGACAGCATTGACCAGCCGGTGCTGGTTAGCCCATGCTCGAACGATCGCAGGCCGGAACCAAAGGATACGATCCGAACCTGGTTCGCCTCGACGTTGAAGTGAAATGCATCGCCACGAATCTCGCCGTGGATCATGCCGTGGTGATGGTGGAGAGTCTCGAGGCACTCTGCGGCGCCTATGGCGAAATTGAGAAAATGCTCCAAACTGATAGTCTGCATGGGAAGAGCTTCGGGCTCGGAGTATGATTGATACGACTCGCCATCCTTGCGTGCCCTGTAGAGTGCAGGGCCCATGTCCAGGACATGGAGCAGGTAGTTGGGGCCAATGCGTTGGTAGACGGTGATGACGAGGGCGGCGCGGTCGCCCGAGGTCGGGGGCAGCCTTATGAGATCGACCGGGCGGACAATGTGGCGGGCGTTGGGGTCGGCCTTGGCAAAGAAGCCATTGGCGATTTGAAAAGCCCGCTCTTCGCGGATAGTGTGAAGGGAGATACGGGCAACGATGGGTTCTTCGGTGTAGGCGGACTCGGTAGCAGAGGTCAAGGAGGTCGTCGAGGGTGGGCGCGAGAAGAGGGACGGCGAAGGGAGAGGTTCGCTATCAATGGCAGAGGCCGGGGTGTTTTGGCCGCCATGTTCTGCGGTCGAGGGACGCAGCTTGCCACCGAGTGCCGAGCTCGCCGTGTGTTGGGACGAGGCGGATGGCGTCGGGGCTTGGGGCACAAGTCGAAATCCAAAAACATACCTGCAACGCGATACACGGTTAGAAAAGAGGGCATATTTGGTAAGTACGAAAGAGAAGGACCAAGCGAGAAAGTTGGCGTTAGGTTGAACAAGGCTCGTCAAGATGGTGGGCAATGCCCCGCAGGCGGCGGAATAACATACCAGTAATCGTAGGTCGAGTGAATGGGGTGGATGGACTCGTCCCAGGTGTAGCCGGCTATCTGGCGCAGACGCTCAAAGAGACGCGGGGGAGGCGGAGGGGGATCGAGGGTCTCCTCTGTGACGACAGCGGCACCGACCATGATGGCAGGTGGCGCGCAACCATGGATCAGCCGCGCTGGCAGGTGTCGCTACGAGTGTCGGATGATTGTCCTGCCAAGCAAGACTGGCGACGAGAAAGAAGAGGGGGGCGGGGAGAGCAGAAAAGGACACAGAGTCCAACGAAGGCCGGTTGGAGAAGGGCGAGGGGAGGACGAGGCCGGAGGGGGCGTGAGGAGGCAAGGTCGTTGGGGCGGGAATCAATCGAACGGAGAAGGGGACTGGGCGGGCAGCATGGTCGAAATCGGTCGGCGCGGCTGTCGATGGATTGCTTGAGAGAGTTGCGTGAGGAGAGAGAAAGCCGGTGGTTTTTGCTCCAAATCAGCAGAGCTGGGATGGAGGGAAGCTCAATTCGCCCAGATACGTCACTTGTGCAGCAGAGCAGAGACAGAGTCTGCAAGTGTTTGGAGAAGGGCGGCAGCAAGCAATCTGGCGGCGGCAGCAGCAATTGGCCAGAATACCTACCTAGTGAGGTGTAGGTGGGCAAAAATCGCGAGCGGTACCTCGAGAACCCGCCAATGTGCACCGTACAGGGTGGTACGTACCGAACGTACCGAAACAAGTCAGCCCCTCAGCGGGTAGCGATTCCTGGTAGAGGCCGTTTTCGCAGATGATCAGAAAACAGCTTATAATAGTAAAATGGCATTGATGAAAAGCGAGTGGGTGAGTAACTACCTGGTATCGGTGGCCCGGCCGATGCTGGCGCATTATAGTATTTATTCTGCCTTGTCTTTTTAGTATATTAATACTGTGAGTTATAGTGTCATGTGTGTTGATCCGTCTTCGGCTCGTTGGGGTTCTAACTAGGAGGTCTTTGCTCCGGCCCTCTGCACTGCAACTTTACCGTCTGGCTGGCAGAGTCAGCGGCAAACTGCCCCGGCGTACTCTGTACTCCGCCAGGTACCTGGAAGGTACCTGTATCCGTACTAATAATACAGTGTACCTAAGATCTGTAATACAGCAGATTTTGCCGCTGCGTCGGACCTCCGTCTCGAAGATGCAAACGACGCCTACAACCCGCAAGGTACCTTAGTAACTAGCGACAATCTATCTCCTCCGCGATCTCACCAACCCACGCGGCGTGGTCACCGATTCGTGCGGTAAACTGGTGGCCATGGCAATCACTTTTCTCATGGCGACTTTGATACGTGTTATTAGTTATGATTGCAATGGAGTTGACGGCTTCACCATTCGGGGAATAACCTTCTGTCTCACTGTTCTTT
Organism: Cordyceps militaris CM01; assembly: GCF_000225605.1. Lineage (NCBI taxonomy): Eukaryota > Fungi > Ascomycota > Sordariomycetes > Hypocreales > Cordycipitaceae > Cordyceps > Cordyceps militaris. The sequence goes on from NW_006271969.1 coordinate 966,964, forward strand.
TAATAACAGCGCCCGCAAGCAAGGCTGCCTTTTTCATTGCCCCTTGCAAATGCGTTGGCTTGGGCAGTTACCATTGCGCAGTGGCAGCGACCTGGCTGGTGGTGGAGTCGATGCACGCCCGCGCCGCTTGCATGTCGATGGCGTTTCCGGGCTGTTGTGCGACGCAATGCAAACTAATGGAGGCAATACTGTAACTAATTCACTATACTCCGTAATTCGTACATGTTCATAGAGGAACTCAATGTCAAGTTATGAAAGATATGTGCATAAAAGCTTCTACTGAAATATATTAAAGTCTAAATAAATCTTATTAAATCTCAAAAGTATATAAAGCGTGGTATGCTTTATACCTACTGAGCGAAACTGTTGGTGACTGACTGTAATAATACCAGGTTCATCCAGTCACCCTCTTGTTTTTTTTTCTTTTATTTGTAATTACTTCTCATCTCCGTCAGCGATCACCACTGTCGTCTCTAGCTCGCGCTCCCCCCCACCGTCACAAAGAAAATGGTCCTCGCCCAATCTTGCTGCCTAATAGATCTGAGTCGTTCGGACTGTACCCGTCCTTCCCACATCCCGTGATACCCTGACCAGGTACAGATTAAGCATACCGAGTACACCCTGCATTGTGGCTCGTGGCTCGTCTCTGCACATCAATGGTCATATGGTGGTCATGGCCTCCTTGACCGCTTCCAACCACCACAAGCCTTGCGTTGCCAACCGTGCAGATCTGAAAAATGTCTACCTAGTTAGCTAGTCAGCCTGGTCTTCTTATTCTATTTTATCTTCATAATTATTTATAGAGCACAACTTTTGCATGTCTACAGCCCAATGCTACACTAATGCTGAAGTGCCGTGGCATCCCCGCCAAAATCCATCGCCTTTCAACGTCAAAAAACGCCGTATGTTAGTTATTACGACAGCGCACCAGCGCGCGCACCAATCACCACGTTTGCATCATCACATATCCGTAGCTCAAGCACACTTTCCATCATTTCATTTCAGACTTTAGACACTTGCTTGATTCATCAAAAGAGACGAGACCGCGATTCCATCTTGCAACATGCAAAGTCTATTAGATTATTCTACCTTTTTTCTTTCCTCTCGTGTCTCAAATCCACGAGCTTAATAGCGAGTTTTGCTCAAATCTCAATATCATTCCGTTTAGCGTTATTTTCCGCCCCTCTTCCTCTGGCTCCTTACCCTCTTAGTTGCGTACAGGCAAGCCGTTTGCCTTGCTGTAGTCAAATGCCTGCGCGAGGCGTCTCTCCGTGTTCTTGCGAGAGTTGACAAAGTCGGGATAGTTGAGCGTCAGTTCAACCGCGCCGTTGTGGATGGCATCGACAGCCTCCACACCCAGCATGAAGGAGTGATCCTGGTTGCCAACCTCGTAGCGCCAGCTGCCAAAGCGACCGCGCGACAGGATGTCCTGCTCCTCCAGCTTGGGGAGGAGCTCCTTCAGTACACTCTCGCGCTCCAGGCTGGGCGTCGGGTAGCCGTGGTCGAAGCGGCGGTGGTAGGTGGAAACAATCTCGTCTTCCGGACGGATCATGTCCGTGTTGATGAGACCCTGGATGCAGTCCTTGAGCAGAGTCTCCTGATCAACGGGCTTCATGGAGGACTCGGACACCTCGAGCATGATAGACCAGTACGGGCCCTCCTTGGCCTCCGAGGAAGCAGCTTTTTCGCCGTTGGCGAGGTACAGCGTGGGTAGCTTGGCATTGGCCTCGGGCTGGTTGTAGGGGGAGTAGTTGGAAAAGATGGTGGCGCGGTAGAAGGGACAGTCGTCCTCGGGGAAATACAGCTGGTGATCAGTTAGTGTCGGCGTATTTTATCCGCGTGTCCAAGACACAGAAACTTACCCAGCACTTGTCGCCGATACGCTCGGGGCGGGCACCACGGATTCCAACACCAATGACGTTGGTGGAGGAGTAGTACAGACCCTTGGACAGGTTGACGAGCTCCTGGTTACCCATCTTCTCAACCAGGTGGTCAACAGCCATGGTGTTGACAAGCTTGTTGTAGCTAATGGTAGAGCCGTCCTTGAAGCTGACAACCTTGTTCTCGGCGTCGACTTTGGTAACTTCACCCTGGGCACCGAAGCGCTTCTTCTCCTTGGGGATGGTTTCGGCGAGGGCGATCCAGATACCACCAGTGCCGTCACGGGCAGGGAAACGGAAGGTTGCGTTAGGGCCCCAGTTGCCAGCGACCTTGCCGAGGATGGCGTTGGAGGTGACACGCTTCACATCGGGAGCAGCGACACGCTCTCCAAGCCACTCGCATTGCATCTGCAGGGGAATCAGTTAGCCAATGCTCGAACTTGGAGCTAGAGGAGAAGAGGAGTATGAGTATGGCCTACCTTGGTGGTGGGAACGGCCCAGACCTTGTAGTTGTAGGGACGCATGAACATGTCGGCAAGACCGCTGCCCATGGAGCGCAGAATCCACTCGTCAAAGTCCTTGGGCTTGCCCGTGGTAACGCGAGCCTCGATCGAGGCATCAATGAGTCCCTCGATGGCCTTGACCTGGTCATCCTTGGGCAGCATGGAGATGTTGTTCTGGAAGGGGTACGGCACCCACAAGTTCTTGTAGCGAACATAGGAGATGCGCTGATGGGTGTACCAGTCATCGTCCTTGGGGAGGGCCTCGTCGATGCAGTCGTCAAAGTACTTGTAGTGGGAGAAGATAACGTGGCCGCCGACATCGTAGAGCTGCGTGCACAGTTAGCGGGACGAGGCGCCATTGCGGGACAACGAGTTCGCATGTCGACTTACGAAGCCTTCGGGGGTGACATCGGTACTGGCAAGACCGCCGGCCTTGTCGCCGGAGTCGACAATTAGCCACGAGGGGCCGTTCTGTGGCTTGTTAGCAGGGGAGATGCGCATCGGGGGCAGAAGGAGGGGTAGCCACTCACGATCTGGTGCAGACGTTTGGCGGCACCGAGACCAGTAGGTCCCATGCCAATGACGAGAACATCAACGTGTCTATTTGGTGGTGATTGTCAGTGCTGTACAGCCAAATCTTTTGGCCCGACGTTGAGCAATGTCTGCTCTCGCCGGTGCGGGCGGTTTGCGGGGTGGTCAACGGGCGAGGCTACTCACTGGTCGGCGCCCATTGTAACGGTGGGGGAGCGTGCCAGGTTGTAACGGCTGTGAAGTTTCGATAACTAGAAGTTGAAAAGAAAATGGCAACGTAACGCGCAGCGCAAACGGGAAACAGCAATGCCAAATAAACAAGAAGTGATCGTTATGGAGGTGAAAGAAGGTTTCTGAGCAGACGGTGAGGGAGACGGAGGTAGCATGTCCAGCCAAGAAGCGCGACCAACCTTTTTTTTTTTTTTAATAAAAATTGAATTCATGATTTAAGCCCGTTTCGTCTCTCGGGCTCGTTAGCGATCCCTGGCAAACTATTACAGCCTAACTTTTTAGCGCCCAGAAATTTGAAATTGATTATTGTTGGGCTAAAATTAAAGGCTTCTAATTAGGGGGTTATCTCTCAATCTGGCCCACTCACTCCTCATGGCCGCCCCAGACTCGATACCTGCTGGACTAAATAACGAGGCTCTTTACTTCGTACAGTCCTGACAAGTTGACCAGTTACTTGGTCGTTTGAGGTTGAAAGTAACTGATTGTGCTTCTCCGCTACATATTAATCTGTATCCGTTGTCTCCTAGCGTGAAGCAAAGGCAACGACTCGTGTCATGGCCTTGTTGTCTGGCAGCGTGCGAACAGAAGCGCTCTGTGAATTGATAAGGCGATAATCGAGCCACCGCAAACAATCGTTGCCACTGACACGCCTGGCTGGTTATCGAGGCAATCACATTGTGACGCTGACGGATTAATTTCGCGGCTAATTTCAGCAACCGTTATTGCAGCAGATTGCCTTTGCAGGGTAGTTAGTTAGTGCAAGAAGGCACGGATTAATAAGGAATGTCTAGAAGCGCATCGGGAAGATGAACGCCACCTGTCCCAACGAAGGGTTATACTATCAAAAGCGACAGACCTTTTCCTTCTTTGGACTCATGTAGCATCGCGTAACGCTGTATAACAGGTGGACGTACGGACACGAGCAGACCGGGAAAAATATTGCGCTGGTCCAGTATCCCACTCGTTTGACCATCAACAATGATCCTAATGAGTTGTCTCATTGCACCATAGTTATGTCCTCGCCTACAGCACAGCAAAGCGGTGGCTGCAGTCTGCAGTCTGCAGTCTGGCTTATCGGCACTGCCACCACCGTGTGATGTCTGATACAACCTACAGGTGACAGCCTGGTCGCAAACAAACCAAGGCACACAGTGTAATCAGGTATCCGAGCCGGACGGCCAATCAACACGGCGCTCCGAGTTTGTTTGGAATACCGAGTCCACCTATGTACCATGGTTACCCGACGGGTGCGCGTGTAGATCCTACTTGTAACACGACGCTTTGAGGGAGGAAAGATGCAAATCCCACCTTCCCAACTTCCAGGCGTCAAGTAGATTAAACGGACATCTGCAGACTGCTGCCCACGCAACCACGCAATGTACAATGCCGAGCCCCAATCTCTTGCGACTGCGTTCTCGTTCCTGGTTCCCTGAGCAGTGCAAGATCTGCGTGCGCGTCAACGACCAAAAGTTGGTAACTACAAGACGTGGTTGGCGGCTGGAACATGGCCACAATTCTGAAACGGCAGGATCGCCGACGGTCTAGACGGTCCCCTCTCTATGTTCCACCAGCTTGAACAAGCTTTTGCAAGCTTGCAAAGCAAGTCAAACCAAGCAAAGCGTTTCGTCGGCCACAGTTTCTGGTACAGTAGTTAGGTATTAGATAGACATTGGAGCTGGGAACACGAAGTAGCGGCCAAGAAACAAGTGATCAAAGACGACGACATGGTCAGATAATCAAGGGAGGATTGCTTCTAGCCTGGAATACTAGGTAAGTGGCTGTGATTTGGAGTCGATACGCATGACGCATTGTCACATCATAAGCCGGATGCATTCACCTATGAAATATAGCAGCAGATAGTTATCGCATCCGATTTATTACTTTGATTTGTTTCGGATCATAACCTAGCACCAACGTGATACAGCCGCCGCCACCTGGACATTCACTTGATTTCTATCAGTAAGCGAGCACACGCTCATACGTCGATGCATAAGTAACATTCGAGATGCCAAGCCTTCAGCTCGACCTTTTTACGGCTATTTTGACGCTATTCCCAGCCTGGCCGACAGCCTCGCGCGATGCATCCGTCGATGCAGCTAACTAGTCAGCCTCGTGGCAGATTCGCCATTAACATGCCCTTCTTCCACTAGCCGGGATGGAATGCTCGCTTTCGGCCCAGTCGCAAGATGAGTCGTTACTGCGAGACACGGGGACAGATGCAGGACGCATAAATCGACACAATTCCAGTCCACACAGCTAGTTACATGCTCGGTAGTTAGAGTCAAGGGATAGCGCAGCAGCTGGAACGGGAGCCAGCTAGTAGTTTTGTGACAACGCTATTGGCAAGGGAGACTTTGTACCTACCTACCTACCTAGGTAGGGCTCAGACTCGGAGTGTTGGAGAAAGGGTAAACATGTCTATCAATGACGCGCAGCGTCGATGTGTGCTACTACCTAGACGCTGTTTGGCAAGACTCAAAAAGGAGGCGAGGAAGAAAACATCCCACGTTGCAAAATGTAAAATGATGAACAAGCAGATCCCTTTTCCAATTTTTTATTAGTTAGTTACATATTACCTACCAGACGTCTTTATCTTTAGCGTATCGACGACCAACGTGTTTGGTTTGATTCGCTGTAAAAGGTGTGCAGTGGCCGGTGGGCGGCCCCGCTAGCGGACGATCATCCCTGAAAAGCGAAAAGCCCCTTTCCATGGTTCGCTGGCAGTCGCAGTGACAGAGTTCACAGGCACAGGGTTCCCAGGGGCAAGACACGCACAAGTGGCGCTAATACAGCATATTGGGAGTCAACGCAGTTGACAAGTTGAATCCAGCTACTGGTCTCATTGCGCCAGATGGAAACAACCACAAGCACAAAACAGCGTCGACCTTATCCCGCCCAATCTATTCTTACCTGGCCCCAGAGTTAACGCCCGCGGGCGAGTCAGAATCAAGCTGGGACGCCATGGATCGCCGCCTCTTACGCGTCACTCTCATTTGACCCGCCAAACGGTGACAATCCCCCGTAGACTACGGATACCAGTCTACCACTCAGAACTAACGAATAATAATAGGTAGAGACAAACTTGTCACGTTGCGCAACTTGAGATGGGATAATAGTAAGTGAGAGACGATGGTGGGGTGGATATTCGTCCTGTGTCGTGGTTTTTGCCGAGACTGCTAGTTACCCGTCGCTTCAAGCCGGGTACACAGGATGAAAAGTGGCTGATTATACATGAGAAAGAAAAAGAAACAAGAGGACTATCTAGTTACATGCCTCGAGGGTAAAAACGTGAGTGACAGCGAAATTGAGAGCAACAATTGCTGAAAATCGCTTCGGTCTTATCATGCGCGCGCCACATACCAGTTCCTCACCCAACATTAGCGTCTCACATCCCTCTTCGCGCCAGTGCCAACCAGCTTTGCCCGCTTCCGAACCTTCTACAGTGGCCTCCAGCGCTCGGCCGCTAAGCATTATCGCTAATAAAAGCCGCTAAAAATTCAAAATCCCTTCAACGCCTTTGGCCCCTCTCCATCTGGGGGGGCTATCGGCCCCCTGTAAACTTTGGCTGCCCGCGTCACCCTCTGTCTCTGTCCGCGCCCTGGCTGAGAGCAGCTTTGCCTGCCCGCTTTCGCCTCAGCTATGTATGTCGCCAGGAGGACCGCGTGCCATAATTTTTTTTTCTACCTCTCTTCCCATCTCTCCCAAATCCACCCCCACGGCTTCTTCCCACCCGCCAAGGCCCTTTCTTCTCCAGCATTGTGCAGCTTCTCTTCTTCCTCTTCTTTTTCTTTCCTTCTCTTCGTGTTCCCATTCAAGGAACTCTCCTGCTTCCCTCTATTCTTCTAATTCACTTCAACCACCACTCTCTACTAGTCTTGTCGATTTGATCCTTTCTCCTCCACTCCCCCCCTTCGCCGTTGCGCCAACGGGCCAAGAGCGTCGCAATACCCCATCTTCACGCCATTACGATACTAGCGATTGCAGCTTGCTGGCCCTCGTACGAACTCACCTACAACACGATCCTACACCATTAATCCACCATGAGCACCGAAGACAAGGTCCGCGTGTCTGGCGATGCGCCTCGCAACGCTGCGCCGGTCCTCCCTACTGTCAACCCTGCCTCCGAGAAGCCTCATTCTACCAATAATGGCGTCCATCCGGCCCTCTATGTCATGTAGGTCCATCTTGCCGTCGTTTGCCGCTTGTACTGTATCGAAACGAAGGCTTACTCGTTGCAGCATCTGGATTGGCTTCTCGTCCTCAGTTATCCTCTTCAACAAGTGGATTCTGGATACCCTCAAGTTCCGTACGTGTCCTCCTGATCGCAACGCTGTTTGCGACCCTGTGATACCGAAACTAACACATCCGCAGGCTACCCCGTCATCCTCACCACCTACCACTTAGTCTTTGCCACCGTCGTCACCCAAGCCCTCGCTCGCTGGACGACAGCCCTCGATGGCCGCAAAAACGTCAAGATGACCGGACGGGTCTACCTCCGCGCTGTCGTCCCCATCGGTCTCTTCTTCAGTCTGAGCTTGATCTTCGGTAACCTGACCTACCTCTACCTATCCGTTGCCTTTATCCAGATGCTCAAGGCCACCACTCCCGTCGCTGTCCTCCTCGCTGGCTGGAGTCTAGGCGTCTCGCAACCCAACATCAAGCAGTTCCTCAATGTCTCCGCCATTGTCGTCGGTGTCATTATTGCCTCCTTTGGTGAAATTGATTTTGTTCTTGTCGGCTTCCTCTTCCAGATGGCTGGTATTCTCTTCGAGGCTCTTCGTTTGACCATGGTCCAGCGCCTTCTGAGCTCTGCCGACTTCAAGATGGATCCGCTCGTCTCCCTCTACTACTTTGCCCCCGTCTGCGCCGCCATGAACGGTCTCGTTGCTCTGTTCTGGGAAGTCCCCAAGGTCAGCATGGCTGAAGTGTACCATGTCGGTCTCTTTACCTTTTTCCTCAATGGTCTCTGCGCCTTCATGCTCAATGTCTCCGTTGTTTTCCTCGTAAGTTCCATGTTCGCCATCTCCGCCGTACGTCCGCTAACAAGATCTACCTAGATTGGCAAGACGTCGGCTGTCGTCTTGACACTATGCGGTGTCCTCAAGGATATTATGCTCGTCGCCGCCTCTATGATGATCTGGGGCACCCCCGTCACCCCCTTGCAGTTCTTTGGTTACTCCATTGCTCTCGGCGGCATGGTCTACTACAAGCTTGGTTATGACCAGATCAAGGGATATGCTGGTGAGGCTTCTCGCCACTGGGCTGAGTTTGGTGCTCGCAAGCCCATTCTCCGCAAGCTCAGCATCATTGTCATGATCTTCTTCACCGTTGCTCTATTGTTTGGCGGCCTCGCGCCCTCCAACTACAACCCCACCAGAGTTGTTGCCGACGTCACCAACAAGATGGGCAAGACTGATGCCAACTAAGCCGGTCGCAATACATAGGCGCAAGCTGCGCTACGTTCTTGACTGATTACGAGTCGGTCCTATTGTCATTTTTATTCTTAGGCTGTGGCAGTGAAGTATCTTGCCCGAGAGCGAGTGTGCGGTGATGGATTGGCACCGCATTTAATGCAGTCCGCGATCTGGACGAGCCAATTGAGCGCAGCGGAGGAAAATACCACCTCTGGAAGGCCTGGCCGTGTATCATTATTCTTAGCTAGGCGCAGGACGCGAGGACAGCTGGCAACGACACTAAAAAGTCCAAGAGCAATAAGGATCCCGAGGGGCGAGAATTGGCTCTCAAACCAGGAATTCGAGAGAAAAAGGTCTAGTAAGGTTCCAGATGTATTTTAAACGGCGTTTTCACAAGATAGAAATGTAGAAATGATTTTGGCATTTGTCATGTATTTAACTGAGAATCCTGTGCAGACTGTCCAACATGAGCATGAGTATACAATGGCAGAGTCATGTATGTCATATTCTATCAGGTGGAAGGGGTTTCCTCCAGCCCATCGGTGAAAAGAGTCGTACAGCCGGGTAGAAACAACATCACTCACGGGTCCCTAGTCACAACAGTACAAATGCCGATAACACCAACATTCTGTTTCATTCATGCCAGAGTCATGCTAAATCCAAACCAGTAAAACACCAGCCTTGCTCTCGCCGTTCCATTCACGATACAAGACACAGCGACACAGCGGCGAGAAATGGGACGTGGAAGTATTTGTGTCGTGTAAATTTTTTGTGTGTTGTTGTAATTGGACGAACTTTTTCACATGAAGCCCATTATGAAAGCAATAAAACCCTGGGTTCCTCAAGTGACCATTCGAATGCTCTCTTTACATCCCGCCAACTCCCATGACCATAATGGAGAAAACGAATTGTTCAAAATCCTGCCACATGGTTAGCCAAAAGATTCTACCTTGACCTTGTTTCCTCTCCAAGCCCCCCACGTCGAGCGAAGCGAGCAAAAGAAAAAGAAAAACGTACTAAGAGGGGTGAAGAACCAGCGGTTCTTGCCACTGGAGTAGCGCTCCTCGAGCGCCTTCTTGACCGTCTTCTTGGCGTCCTCGCGGTGGGAGACCTCCTTGAAGGTGTCGGCGGTGACGGAGCCCTTGAGGCCCTCAAGCTCGAGGGTGTAGCGGGTGGGCATCAGGTGGTTATAATTAATAACCTTGATAAAGGGCTTGACCTTGGAGCGCTTCTCCTGGCGGGCCTTGGACATGCGGCGGGTGATCTTGGAGGGGTAGCGCTCGATGCCGGCGACGACGGCGTGGCCGAAGGGGTGGGGCTTGTTGCCGTTGTCGACGGGCTGGATGATGACGACCTGGAGAGTGAGGATTAGTATGCATGGATCGAGTAGTGAGTAGGCGCTGTCTGTCGTGGGTTCGGCCTGGAGGAAGATTTGCGGCGCCATATGCCAGGACTGGGGGTCTTGAAGAGAAATGTCCAACGGTCTGGTTGAGAGGAAGCTGCCATAATAGTTGCCGGATTGTTCGAGGACCGTATTGTGTGTGCGCGTCTTGGCGAAAAAGACACTGGCGCCGGATGCAGTTGAGGAACATCTTTGTCGTTTGAGCCGAGCATCGCGTCGTCCGTGTCGATGCTAGCACAAAGACACCTCGTGACTTATCCAAGTCGTTTGTAGGTCCGGCGATGCGACAATGGCAGGCGTATAAACCGATGGCAGATATATTCGGGTTCCCAATTCGTTTGCGCAGTATCGTGGCAGCTCTTCTCTCCTCCATTTATCCCGTTGGATCGGTTTCCGAAACAAGACCCTCAGACCGTAATTGGCGACGACCGTATCTCCTCGATGACGAACCCTGCGACGACAGCATATCCCATTAATTAAATAGTCTTACCTTCTTGCCGGCATAGCGGCCTCGGGTGATGATGGCGACACGGCCGACCTTGAGGAACTTCATCTTGTCGGGGGGGTATGTGGTGTGTGGGATTAGAGGTTTTTCCAAAGTCACACTTTTGGACACAGGCCGTGATACGGGTAATTTGGGCTGGGTGAATTTTTTCGGGGTTTGTGGGCTTGTTTCCCAAGCGAGTGTGTGCGGTCACGTGAACGTGCAGCCCGTTGTGGTAGCCGCACGTGATATCCAAACTAGGACAACGGGTTCCTTAGTCATCAACTTCCTCCTTGGCCGTTTGGCCGTTTTAAGGTCAAAGACTCATCGAGCGGATTTCATTTCAAGAGCATCAATCAAACCTCAAAATGCCTGCGCCGACATACATTATTTCAAAGGTCGCTGACCCCATTTTTGCGGTCGTCATTGGCCTCTCTGCAGCCGGCCTGCGCATCAACCGCGAGGAGGAGGCCAAGGGCAACAACATGAGCCAAACTATTCAGACAGGACTACGGTACGAAATGCTCACGTTTGCCCATTCGTTTCTCATTTGTATATACGCTAACTTGTTTTTTATAGACGGCTCGGTCTTAAATCGGCACCGGCCTCATAAGTGTTTCAAAAATCAGACCCAAAAACGCCATTCTGATGTTTACCCCAATGCGAGTAGCTACTGTATAATAATACCACCATGATACCCCCCAATGAAGGTCCATGTCTTTCTGAGAACTGAAGGAAGGAAGAAGCAGAACGATGATGCGAGATACATATGTCTTCAAGATATCCTGAACCCAAACCTCTACTCTTCGGGCTCCGGGCCTATGAAGCCGGGGCCGTACTCCTTGCGCATGGCCTCGCGCACAATCTGGCCGCACAGCTTGGCAGTCGGGTTGACGCTGACGGCCAGGTTCTTCGCAATCTCGTTGCCGTAGCGGCCGCCGAGCGCGAGGTCGTGCGACGCCGCCTCCTGGAAGCGGTGCGCCGACCAGCTGGCCTCGTCGCGGCTCTGGTCCACGTCGAGCGCGCGGTCCGCCCGCAGCATCTTTCCCGTCTGGAGGTAGACGGCGCCGCGCTGGGTCAGGGCGCTGGAGAGCGTGCGCGCGGCCGTCGGCGCCATCGGGCTGGCCAGCGCGCGGGGCGTGAGCAGCGCAATCGACGTCTCGAGGTCGGCGAGCGCGCGCGCGGCCGCCTGCCGCTTCTCGTCCGCCGCCGGGGCGGGAATCAGCGGCACGGCAGACGCTGCGCTCGTCGTGGTGACGCTGAGCAGCATCAGGTCCCCGTAGAGCCGCCGCGTGGCCTGCGCGCGGTTGTTGCGCGCGCTAGCGTACCGCGGGTGCTCGCTGATGAGCTGGTCGAGGGCGGTGATGGCGGTGCGGTAGCCGTCGACGGCGCGCGCGTCGGCGTCGAGGTCCTGCGCCTGCGCGAGGTCCGCTTCGAGCGCCTGCAGCGACTGCACAATGGCGCGCTCGCGCGAGGCGACGTGCTCGTAGACGGCGGGGTCGGTCAGGTGCGGGTCGCGCGGTAGTCGCTCGTCCAGCACCAGGCTCGTCTCTGGGTTGAAGTCGGGGTCGCGCATCTTTTCGAGCACGTTCATGTCCCGCTGGGAGAGGTCGACGTGGGCAGCCATGGCGGGTGGGTATGTGTAGAGGGTGAGGGCGGGGTGGACGATGGCGATGTTTTGGTGATGTTTTGTTGGTAGGGGCAAGCTATTTACGGCATGTCTTGGCCTGGGTAGGGTGTTGCGTATATGTATTCGTTCTGGAAGCTTGGTTGGAGGCACTCATTCCTTTGAACCGTCGCCACCCCACCACTTCCGTCATGGCGCGGGGCTCGGCAGACACGCCATAGACCAACTAGTTCCGCGTTTGCATCTGTTGGATTTTTATACCTTTATTGACTAGACTTGAAGCTATTCAAATACGCCTCGTCGTGATTGATAATCTGTTGAATTTGTATTCCCACATGGCCACTCTTGCTATGCACATTATAATGATAAAGTTGCAGTTGCGGGTAGTGTTGCGGCTAACGACGGCACACTTGTCCACACCATGAGGCCGCCCAACAGCTGCCTTGCTGGTCTATGCAACTTAGCGACTCACAGCTGAAGATATCAAAGCGTTCTTATATGTTATTCTCAAAGAGCTTTGCGGCTGAGAACCTTGTCTGCAACGTCACGTTTCAGATACCTGGTCAATGAATGGTAACTGATAACAACCGACTTTAACCAAGCAGGAGATTTTGAGCACAACTACTTCTTCATGCCACAATGAATCTCTAAAGGTGATTTTCTTTTTCGGTCAACTTTTTTTTGTCCCGGCGTAGTTAAATATAACAACGGCTGCTTCAGTTGCTTCTAGTCTGCACCAGTGAACTTGGGATGGCACCACGTCCGAAGGTACCCTCAGACTTGAACTAGGTTTTACCACGACAACACATGCAATTCGGCTGTACAATCTTTTGCAAATTTTACTTCAGTGAGCCCCTTGTTCTGCCCACGCACGACAGCGGACGGTGGAGCGATTGGCGCCTACACAGCTACGAGATCGAGACGACAGGGAAATCAGGTACAACTAGTTGACCGTCGACCGGTATTTTAAATCTTACTTCGTAGGAAATACCAATCTATCTCACATTATTGTCAGGGACGTCAAGGGAGCGAGACAAGCCGGTGAATTACACTGGCACCTGAGTAGAAGAAGTAGCGCATGAGGCCATATATTACATTTCTTTACATAATGATCAAAGCAGCGGAACCCATTTCCGTAGTCAGATTCTTCGTTGATAGCGAATTCGATACTCGGGAATCGTTGTTCCGTCATCGTCTGTGCAACTGTGCAACCTGCTCACATTGCTCGGCCGGTTGCCACAACCGCGGGATGCCCCCGTCCACTCTGGCCGTTTTACGTGGATTAGTAAAGCCGAATCGATTCTTAAAAAAAAAAAGGCCAGACACAGTTTCGTCATTGCCAGACAACCACATTTTATTACATATGTCCAAAGCGGCAAGTGTGGATCCCCAAGCAAGCGGCAAGCCACGATACACCGGGGCCGGCAAGGCGCGGCTTTGGACGGAGCAGCCTTGAACTTAGCGCCGGTTTACAACTGAGCGCGCTCCAATTCCGCAGTCTTTTTGCCCCGCGCCATCGGCGGTTTTTGAGGATGCAGGAAAAATGTTTGCAGGTCGGGGAATCCATGCACTTGCTTGCATCAGGTATTATGGCTTACAAGCTTCTCTCAGAAAAGTGTTCAGCGCGTGGCGCTTTTGAGACACTGTAATTTTCGATTTGCTGTTTCCCCACCAACTGCGCAATCACAGCCGATTGTTGTGAGCAAGGGGACGAATGAATAGGTACGCACCGGTTAAAAAAAAGGGGAAGGTGCATATTATACAGGGGAGGGAGGAAGTTTGTTAGACAACAGCGTAGAAACAACCAAAAAAAAAGAAACAGATTTATCGTCATCGGCATTAACAAAAGCTGTTCTTGCCCGTCGAGAGCCGTCACATGAGCATCCACCAGCGCGGAACGCCGAAGTCACGGCTCAAAGGGCGCCGGGGGCGCGCGGGGCCTTTCCGGCGCGGCTTTCACGGCGGGGCACGCGCGGCCGTCACCCACACACACACGCCCAGAAAGTAGGCATGCAGCGACCGCCGCTCCCGTCCTGTCTGGGCTCTTTTTGCCGCTGGGGAAAGGGCGACCAGGCTGTCGAGGAGGCGAATGAGAGTTTAGGAAGATAGCCTGACACAGATAACCTGTATTTGAACTCCCTCCCCGGTTAAGGGTTAAGCCGACACTGACGCATCCCATGGTGCCCCCCCCCCAGAAGCTTTATAAACATGTTGGACCCCCCCGACACTAAATCGTTTCCATCTCTCTACTCTTGTTATCTGAACCCTGTCTGTCTACTGGTATACTTTCAACTCTCCAACAAACCTCAACTGCAGACAGTGATTGTATTACATCCATATCTGTAATACTGTCTCACTTGGTCTAAGCCACCAACCTCACACACCCTCACCCTCACCCTCACACAGCACACAAACACACAATGGCTCCCTCTGCCATCGCCACCCTCGAGCGTCCCGCCGACGCCGCCGCACCCGTCGGCAACTTTGCCGGCTACGACCACGTCACCTGGTGGGTAGGCAACGCCAAGCAGGCGGCGTCGTACTACACGACGCTCTTTGGCTTCCACGTCGAGGCGTACCGGGGCCTGGAGACGGGCTCGCGCTACTTTGCGTCGTACGTCGTGTCCAACAACGCGGTGCGGTTCGTCTTCACCTCGCCGCTGCGGTCGGCGGCGCACCTGCCGGCGGACGAGCCCATCTCGGGCGAGGAGCGGCGGCTGCTGGCCGAGGTGTACGCGCACCTGGAGCGGCACGGCGACGCCGTCAAGGACGTCGCGTTTGAGGTGGACAATGTGGCGGCCGTGTACGACAACGCGGTGCGCGGCGGGGCCGAGGCCGTGCAGCCGCCGCGCACCGTCAAGGGCGGCGAGGACGACAGCGGCTCCGTCACCACGGCCGTCATCCGCACGTACGGCGACACGACGCACACGCTCATCAGCCGCGCGGGCTACACGGGCGTCTTCATGCCGGGCTTCCGCGCGGGCAAGCCGGCGACGAGCAGCGTGCGCCTGCCCGAGGTGCCGCTGGCGCGCATCGACCACTGCGTCGGCAACCAGGACTGGAACGAGATGAACGCGGCCTGCCGCTTCTACGAAGCGGCCCTGTCCTTTCACCGCTTCTGGTCCGTCGACGACAACCAGATCAGCACCGAGTTCTCGGCGCTGTCGTCGATTGTCATGGCCTCGCCCAACAACGTCGTCAAGATGCCCATCAACGAGCCCGCCCCGGGCAAGAAGAAGTCGCAGATTGAAGAGTACGTCGTCTTCAACGCCGGCGCCGGCGTCCAGCACATTGCCCTCCTCACGCCCGACATCATCGCCTCCGTCACCGCCCTGCGCGCCCGCGGCGTCGACTTCATCAACGTGCCCCAGAGCTACTACGACACCATGCGCCACCGCCTCAAGACCGAGCGCCGCAGCTGGGAGCTCGTCGAGGACCTCGACACCATCCAGCGCCTCAACATCCTCATCGACTACGACGAGGGCGGCTACCTGCTCCAGCTCTTCACCAAACCCCTCATGGACCGCCCCACCGTCTTCATCGAGATCATCCAGCGCAACGACTTTGACGGCTTCGGCGCCGGCAACTTCAAGAGCCTCTTCGAGGCTATTGAGCGCGAGCAGGCCGAGCGCGGCAACCTGTAGATGGGCAAGTGCTGCTGCTGCATGGTTCACCAATCGCTTGCCCCCTTTCTTCTCAACGGGGTTGTAATACTTGCTTGTTGCGCCCCCCCCAGTCTCTTTTTTGTCTGATACGGCTGCCTTTCACTTTCTGCTTGTTAGCACGTTGTTTTTTTTATCATGTCAACTTTTATAGCATTTGCACGGTACATGGCCAGTTCTTTTTTCCAACTGCTCTTATTGATGAGCTACGACTTGTTGTCGACTCCTTGTTGTCACTAATGAACAATACAAAAAAAAAGAAATCAATTCAAAATACAACAAAACTCCCAAAAATAATAATGGTGTGACCTGGGTACTGTACACCGTATGTACGCCTTTCCTATGCTTATATTTCGCAAATCCAAAACTTGCAAGCCCAAAGCAAATCTCGTAGCAGCACGGCCCTGCTCGGCCCTGGCCGTTCTATCGACACCGCGCTGAAATGTCATCCACTGCCGTCCATTTTTCAACATTCTCGTACACGTTTGTAGAGTAGCATCTCCACCGCCTCATGCCCCTCCCGACTAAACAGTCTTGCAAAAGCCTCCATGCTACGCATCAATCGTCATGGCGCCGTTGGTGTGGCCGTTGCTGAGTCCATTCGAATAGGCAGCCTCGTCTTGGGCCGGCTGCACATTACTCTGGCAGCCAGGGCAGTTGTGTATAACCTCATGGGCGTACACATCGCAGTCGATGCAAAAGTGGTTCCCGCACACCTCGCACGCATACCGCCCGCTCTCGCTGACCCCCTTGACCGTCGGCCGCTTCTTCCCCTGGCCCTCCTCCCTAGCAGACGCGTCGCCGCCCGTCGCCGCCGCCGCAGGAAACGGGCACTGACAAGCAAAGCACGCCGGGGAGCGCCCGACCGCGTCGGCCCACGACACCTCGACCCAGTTGCGCAGCGGAAACAAGTGGTGGTAGGAGCGCGCGAGGTGCGTCGAGAGGATGAGCGTGAGCGCGCAGGCGGGGCACTCGGCGGGCAGACGGCAGACGCGGGTGCCGCAGCGGGTGCAGAGGAAGCCCTCGCGGCAGGGCCGGTTGTGGCAGGCGCAGAAGCTGGTGGCGCCGCCGGGGGCCAGCACGCGCGAGGGGAAGCCCATCATGAGCAGGCTGGCGGTGCTCTGCTCCTTGGTGCGCGTGACGGGCGGCGTCGTTGCCGCCAGGAAGAGCTCCCGAAAGTGCACCTCGTCCGTGGCGACGCCGTACTGCGACGTGTCGCCGGCGTTGGTCCGCGCGCACAGCTCCGCGCAGATGGACAGGTGCGCCGAGAGGCCGACAATGGAGACGCGGATCCGGTCGTTGATGAGGCTCGCCAGGGTGTCGTGGATGTCGCCGGGGTCGCTCGAGAGGAGCGCGCCGTAGATGATGAGGACTTCTCTCGTGCCGTGCGATGGTGCATGACTATTTGTGTGTACATTGAATTCGTTAGCGTTGCATCCTGTAGAGGAATGGTCAGGCTCAGATCAAGACAGCTTACAAAAGCGCACCGCGGCACATTTCCAGGGCATTCTGCAAGCTCGGGTTCCCCTGCGGATCCTGGCTCTCGAGCGCCTTGAGCCGCTCCAGGTGCTCGGCCGGGTTGCCGCCGAGGTCGCTGACGCGCACCGCCACGCCGTCGCGCATGCCGACGATGCCGAGCTGCGAGATGGGGTTCTGCTCAAAGAACTCGCGCACAAAGGCGGCCGCGTAGCGCAGCGTCAGGCGGTGCCGCGTCGGCAGCATGTCCTTGTCGGCCATGGCAAACGACATGTCGAGCACCAGCACCAGGTGCCGGATGATGCCGCGCTGCAGCGGCGTCGTGTCGCGTCGCAGCCGCCGCCGCTTCTCCGCCTCGAGCGTCGTCAGGTCCAGCGTTCCGTCGTCACCCTCCTCGGGCAGGCCCGTCTCCCACGTCCGCTTCGACTGCTCCCACGCCTGCGCCGACGCCTTCTTCTTGCGGCTGGCGCCGCCACCGGCGCCGTCCTTTTTTCGGCGCTTTGATCGCCCGCCGCCAGAGGTTCGGGAGGGCCGCTCTCCGGCGGTCGAGGTGTGGTGGTGATCGTCATCGTCGTCTTCGTCTTCGATCGTGTGGTCCATGAGGTCGTCTGACATGTTGTCGGCGACAAACTCGCCGTCGGAATCGGCCATGTTTTTTGTGGATTCCTTGGTTGTAGGAGATAATGAAATAGTCAATACAGCTGATTGAACAAGGTGCCGTGTCTTTACGTGCTAGGAACGAGTCCTGCCTGGCGGGAGGGAGGTGGCAGCGTAAAGTTGAACGTGAATGAAATGCAGACGCAGAAAGCTCTAGTTAGGTAGCCCTGCCGCATCACCTAAAATAAGGCTTTCTCCACAATCGTCACTCACCACTCAGAACTACAGTATTACAGTGTCGTTTGCATTTTCGTTTTCTATTTTCAATACTATTCAAGTAATATCTTTCCTCTAGAATTGCATGTCAACGAAATAGCAAACTGTCATTGAAGCAATAGTAAATTAATTGCTAAGCTACGTGTGAGCATTAATTGCATCTGGGGTATACTACGAAACGTATGTAAATCAATACAGCAGCTGGTTCATCAGCGCGTCAGCCTTAGAAGCGAACAAATATCTTCCCTCCTCCACGTCACGTCTTGCTTTTGCTTCCCATAACAATACATGTCCGTCGTCATCAGAAAACAACCACTTCAGTCATATGCAAAGCAAGTCTCCGCAAGCTGTAACCAAAACTGGTTCTCCCAAGATAGACCGCCATCGCGAGCAGTGAAACGTGATATTGTTTGCGTCGCTCTAACCAGGCTCGCAAAGAACACCACCGGTAAAAAATATTATGAATGACTTGTGTCGAGTGGCTTTGTGCCAGGGCCGGTGTGATGTTCTCGCTGTCTGGAGAGGCCGATGCAACAAAGCCGGTATAAGAAGGAGATAGATTAGAATAAAACGCAGCGAGCAACAGCCCCTCCGAGAAATAACGCCGAGAACCGAAAATGAAAGCGATGGCTTAAGGATATGATAATAGTCGGGGCGGATCAAGGGTAAGTGCCCTCTTGTGTTGACCAGTCATCCTCGGTGATGCTGGACCAAAAGGCCCAGACACCAACGACGGACAAGAGGGTAAAGAGAGTTTGGAACAGGGCGCCGTCGATTTTGCCGTCGGTTCCGCTGCAGATGTGTGGCGAAACGGTATAGTTGAAGACCTGTCCAATGGCGAACAGGACAGCAGCACCCGTCAGATAAATCATGGGGCGAAACTCGCCGAGGATGCGGAGGACGAGGATGGCTTCGAGAACGTAGAAAGCGACGAGGAAGATGAGCGGCACAAGCTGGTAGAGGACGTAGAGAGCAAGGTTGCGGTTGGGTAGGGCGTAACTCGAGTCCCAGAATCCGGTAAAGCTTAAGCCAGTGTCGAGAGCAATGTAGCCGGTGCCAATAAAGAAGGCGGCGGCAGATGCCACCACAAGGCCCATAGAGAGCGCGGTGCCGTCATCGATCAATTGGTAACCGATTACAGCATTGAGCATGAGAATCCAGGTCGTGGCAATGATCATGCCGATATGGATCGCGCTAAATGCCTACGAAAGGGTCAGTACTTGTGGGTGCTTGAACGATGAGAGCAACGTACGACGCGGACTTTGCCAGAGAGCGGGAACTCGCCGACGGAAAAGATTTCGCAGATGCTAATGATGATGTAGCTAACGAGGAACAATTGCATTTCCCTGCAGGTTTTGTTAGTGTCTGCGAGCCGCTTGATGGTGATGAGTGGTTGCGTACCTCCGGCCAACAGCAGCCTTTTTTCTGTCCGACTTGAGCACCAAGAAGATACATGTGAGGATGGCAATAGCGGCCAAGATGATGGAACCAAGATTACCGAGGTGTCGGCCTCCACTGAGGGGAATACCGGTCAGTTGGCAGCCGTCCCATGGCCCCGTTTGGTTGTGGTTATCTGTGAGAAGCTATGCCATGTTAGCATTCTGGTCGCGAGTGGTTGAATAGACGAGGTGCGCTTACGTTGCAGACTGGAAGAGTTGAATCTCTGCAAAATTTCTGTTGGGGGGTTAGCAAACATGAGGGGTACCGCGGTTTGGAGAGGGCTGTCTGTTTCCGTACGTTGAAATTGCCAAAGTCGGTCGAGCCCATTGTGACTGCGGACAATCAGGTAGATTGACGGGGATGGTATCGGGCAGTCCGCAGTCTTTCGGATGAGAGAGAATTGGCACTTGCCCCGCGATCGAATGGAGGACAGTGCGTGAGCTCTGTGTAGATGTCGAACCAAGCGCAGGTGTTCGTGGGGGATGCTGTTTGCTGAACTGGGTCTAGCAGCGAGATGCGCAGTGTCTACGGATTCGGTTCGTTGAGTAATGCAGATGGATGTTGCGCAGGCGTCTGAAACTCGGTGGAAAATCGAATAGGGCGATGTCGGATGAAAAAAAGGTTGGGCGCGCACTTTCGTCTCGACTCTTTGTCTGATTTTGATTTAATTTTGCGCTTCTCTCGTGTCAGCTTTCCCAGCGGTTGGTGTGGCTGGGTTTGCGGGCGCTGGAGTTTTAGGTACTGGCACAGCAACGCGACGAGCTCTTGCCGTCGATTGAGGAAAGCAAGCAACCAATGCCGGAGCTGCACACAGGGTGGAGAGAATGGTGGGGAAGGAAAATTCGAGGAGGAAGCAGCAGCAGATTAGAAAGAGGCGAGGATGCTGAGGGCTCGAAAAGCAAGAGAAGAGTCGGACGGGCTGGTGTGCAGTGAGGAGATTCCTAATGATCTGGGGTGTGGCAGGAAAATGAAATGGCAGCCGGGGGAGGAACATGAGCAAGAGAGGCTGGTGGTCAGAGAAGGGACAAGTGGGCAGGTACTTGTGCCAGCGGGAGGAGGTACCTGCTGGCACCCTGCGAGGCTACCTAACCTAATGAGCTACAGGGGTGGCATGCGTCGGCAAAGCCTGCTTTTTGAGTGGACAGATGGAGAGTCCAGCTGTATTGAGTACCTGAAGTACCTGAAGTGCCTGAAGTGCCTGGCTGTCATACCGTACCTGGGACCTGGGGACCTGCAGAGCTGCCCCATCAGTCCCGTAGGTACCCAGCGCCCGCTCCAAGTGTAACAGTATCAATCAACCAGTAATTTATATTCAGTACTAATTACCTAGTATCACCCGTCTGCCGTCCTCTGTCTTTGTCGAAAGCACATATTCTCGGATACACGCACGCGCACACGCATAGCGCATGTTGCCTGCGGAGAGGCTAAATTACATTCAATCACAATGCTCGCTTTGCATTACCATCTGATCTGCCTATAAACGGCTTATCCCTCATCCTTCAGCGTGGCAACTAGCTGGCTCCGACGCTTCCATTGGCCAGCCATTTTAATATTAAATTACCCCTTCACCACAGAACAAGGCCCACCATCGACAGCCGCTCCTCAAGTACCTCGATGTAGACTCGAAGGTACCTCGCCTCCTCCCCCCAAATTCTTCAATGAGACAAAGCCCAGCTCTCTCTGGGTCCCGCCTCCGCCCCCATCTTCGTATTTGCCATGAAAGATCTTGTCATTGGAGAAAATCGAAATTCAATGATGATCAACTAACTATTCCTCTTTTCTCATCCTCTTTCTCCTCTTGTCTTCGCCTTTGCCCTCGTGCGTAGACGAAACTCTATCGCGTGCTAACGACGCGCTCATCATGTCTAGTGGCGCACCCAGACACAAAGAAGGGGGCTAGAAACAGGCTTTTTATAATTTAACTTGTCATTTGGGCTTGAATAACAATGAATGCTAACTATTGATTAACAAGTTTGACTCTGTCCTCATACAAGGCTGGTGGATCGAGAAGAACAAGTCCCTACACCAGCTAGATACTCGGCCCGGCCATGTATTAGTGAATTACTCGATAACTTGAATGCAAAAGCAACGACATTATGCTAGCGCTTATTACGAGTATGCAAACACGGTCTTCATTCTACACGTATGTACCTAGGCGGCAGTGGCGCATTGCCTTGTAATACTACTTGCATTGTGTGGCTTTGTCCATCAACCCTTCGGCATCTTGTAACACACGGCTGCAGCCCCAAGGAACGCAATATCATGGAATATAGCATGTACTCAATGACTCTCCCTCACACTACCTGTCAATATTGTCTCGCTTGGTACGCCCAGGCTCTCGCGATATACCGCCGTCTGTGCGATTGATCCCTTTGTCCTCCCTTCCTAACGATAGCGTGCGCTCCCGCTCACAACGATCCCTCTACTCCAGATATAGAATAGCACTGTGCAACTAACAACAACATGTTTTCTCATTTATTGAACATGAATCAACCCTGCCATGTACCGTGCCGAAATCGCGGTTAAAGCCAACAGCCAACCTGGGTATGTACTGTGCTAACTATTAACTAACTAAATGTCTTTGCTTTTTCCACTGGCCCTTTTGGACCTGCATCTCCCTCCGAGATAAACTTGTCAGACCATCACCCTCTACGATCCATCCAGATATTCCTCTTCCCTTGCTCGGCCCCTGGCACCATTTTAAGATTAAAGCGGAGTCTAGCGCAACGCCAACCACGCGGATAGGTATTAACTAACTAAACTCTTGGCCGAACTTGTGATTTCAACTTGTCCATGTGCATCGGCAGCGAGCGGCACAGACCCTCTCCGAGCATCTCGTTTCCGGAGGGCCATGACCATCTTTCAGCTCCGTCAGGTTCGCAGCTTTTTGATCACGCTGCAGGCGGGCGGGACTGTATCCAGCGGGCGGCAAAGACGTGCATCCGTAGGACAAGCATACGCATCGAACATGGGCTCGAGGGGCCGGCCATGAACAACCTGTCAACCTGTCAACCTGTCAGCCTTTGTTCAAAGCCGCGACCGTAACCTACGTAAGCACATCATGCACGGCGCAGCCCGCCGTGAAACGTGCTCGAGTCTGCTGAAACCATCGACAAGCCGGCATACTGATGAGTCCCCGCCGTCTTCCGTCGTACAGCTGAAACGCGTCGAAAACTGAGCGCCAACAGCCATCGTATTGTGTCCACTGCCAAGAATACGGGCAGGAGAGTTTGGCAACAAAAAGCACGTTTTACTAAGGATAATAGATTATAATTTCGTTACGTGATCGAACAACTAACTAACTAGAAGAGGCCTGCAAAGGCAACCCCTTGTATCAATACCCCCCCCCCCCCCGCAACATGCAGAACAAGTCTTCATGCGCGTCATCCTTCAGCTGGCCCCGAATAATCAACCGTCGAAACCCAACGCATCCACTATTACATTCGACAGGGCAATCTCATCTATTCTCCTACAGATCATGGCGCACCACCCTGGGTTCGTACAACTGTATCAGTCTGGAATACGCGGTACTATCGTATCCCATCCATCTGAAGTTACCGCCCCCGCATCGCAACTCATTGTCCAAATGCCTAGATCAGGGACACTCAGCGAATTATTGGCGGTAAAAGGGATATGAAAAGTACTGCAATTCATTTCGCGCACTCTTGAAGCTTCGCAAAGTCATCTCTCTAGTCTGTCGAAAAAACCCTTCACAGCAAGAAACGGAAGCCAAGCTCAACAGCCTCGCCCGGCCCGGCTTCCACCGCACCCTCGCTCTCGGCTCTGTCAAGCTTCCTGTTCAGCTTCGCTAGCATCATCCGCAGCACGCCCGCCGCGACAATCGCCAGGGCCGCCATGAGACAGTTGTGTATAAAGGCAGCCTCGTACTGCGGCGCCGCCTTGGCCGGGTACAGGTAGCTCGTGTAAATGGCCGGCGCGTTGGACACGGCGTTGATGAAGCCCAGCGCCGCGGCGCGCTTCGCGGGCGGCCGCGGCAGCGTGTTGCTGATCCAGGCAAACGCCGTCGTGAAGCCGCTAAAGAGCCCGGGGATCTTGGGGGGGCCGTGTTAGTGGTCGGCGACAAAGGGGGCCCGAGGGAGGGGCGAGAACAAACCATGAGCATGATGCTGGCATAGCGGGCCGCGGTATTGGTCGTGGACGCCGCGACGACGTATGTGGCCATGGCCAGGCACAGCGGCAGAGAGACGTGCCAGAAGCGCTCGCCGGTCCTGTCCGCGTGCCACGCGTTGAGGAGCGCGGTCAGCACGGCGAGCACATACGGCGGCGCCGTGAGCAGCAGCGTCCTGACTTTGGAGAACTTGAGCGTCGCCACCACGGTGGGAAAGAAATTAGTAATGGATGCGGCGGCGCCATTGCCCACCAGGACGACGAGCTGCATCACGTCCCCAGTCAGCCAAAAAATGTCCGCACGGCCATGGGCGACCCGGGGGGGGGTGAAAGACTGACCAGCACCCACATCTTGGGGTCCTTGAGCGCCGCCTTGAACCCTTGCAGGAACGTCTGCTCCTCCCTGTTCACCCAGTCGTCCTCGCCAATGTCGTGCTCCAGCCGCCAGACGGCCATGGCCGCCTCGTGCTCGCTCAGCCACGGCGTGGTGCGCGGAAAGTTGGGCAGCACAAAGATGACGGCCCCGGCCACGGCCACGGTGACGACGCCTTCAATCAGAAAGAGCCACCGCCAGGCGCGCAGACCCCGCGCGCCGTCCAGGTTGCCGGTGATGCCGGCCGAGATGAGCCCCGAAAAGGCCCCCGAGAGGAGCGAGCCGGTGTACAGGTAGGTGGTGCGCACGCCGAGCTCCCTGCGCGTGTACCAGCAGCTGAGGTAGTATAGACATCCGGGCTGTTGGCAAGGGAAGGGGTTCTTTTTTAGCATGGCAAGCAGAGTGAGGAAACGTAGGTGGCAGGGCAGGGGAGAGTGCGTACGAAATAGGCGGCTTCGACGAAACCGAGGAAAAAGCGACAGGCGAGCAGGCCTCGGAAGCTGTGTACTGAGGCCGTCGCTGCTGATATGACACCCCAGACAGCCATCTAGGAGTTGCGTTTGGATCAGCGACTGTAGTTCAGGACCAGAGCCGAGAAGAGAATCGTACACAAGCAGGTAGATAAATGCCCGGCTTTCCCATCTTGTTCAACAGAAGATTCGAGGGGACTTGCATGAGGATATACCCAATAAAGAGGATGCTAACAGCCGTCTGTCATCTCCCATCTATTAGCCGATAATTGTCATCTCTTGAGAGCCAACGTGTCACGAACCGAGAACTGGTTGCCGCTGGCATCAAGTTTCAAATCTTCCTCGAGCCCTGCCAGCCTTGCAGCGGCAATGTTGTTCCTGCCCATGCAGCACAATCAGCTCACATACACTATATTGTCAAGACCTATTCTTCTCACCTGTCGATGTAGTTGAGAATGTACATGAGGATGACCATGGGCAGCAGTCGCCAGTCAATCTTGCGCCGCAGATGGCGCTCCAGCGTGTCGCGCTCTTCTCCGCTCATGCTGGCAAGGATATCTGGCATGGCGACGCCGTACATCCGGTTCGTCCCATGCTGTACTGCCGCAGCGTCATCTCTTTGGTGAAGATCGAGGCCGGCATCGCGCTTCACTGTGGCATCGTCTGGCGTCAGCATTTTGATGTCTGCGCAAAGTGCATTGGAGGGTTTAGGTGCGCGAAGCCAAGATGAGCTTGCACCAAACAAAGCCTTGTTCGTTTTATAGTCGGTCATACCTTACCTAGCAGCACATCAGAACCGCCTATGCGTATCTACAAGAGGGTTCAACTGCCGCAGCCAACTTTCGCTCGCGTTATCTGGGGGAGGCGATGGCCGATGGGATCGTCGACCCCCCTCGTCAATGCGGGGAAATGTCGCGACCGATAAAGCTCCCGGTGCAGGTGTGATTGGCTGTCGCACTGCAATTGACCTTTGGGGTGGCAATATGGCGTTGTCATGCAGACGTAGTTTGCATGCAATCGAGCAAGTTGGGACGAATCGGGGTGGGACAAAGCCTGCTCAAAACATACGACAGTGGCAGGCTTCTCGGGGTACATGCAGCCGTGTTATTAGTAGTTCATGTTATAAAGGGCCTCGTCTTGTATTGAACGATGACGTTTGATTCTATTAAAAGGCTAAAAAGCTAGCGAAATGGAGATGCAATTGTGTACTGCGCAAGGTATAGATGGTCCTTGATAGCAGTATGCCCACCTAAACGCCGGGGGTAACGATGCATAACAAAGGAAATCAATGGGATGGGGGGGAAGAGGCGTGTGTCTATCTGTGGTTTCCTGTATACCGGGGTCACTCCGTGCCTTGATGCCATTAAACGTGACCATCAACAGCCTTGGCGGCGAGGAGCGGCCAGCCGAGCAGGAGAGCAATGCCAGGAACAAACCTACACAGTACTCAGCATGGGAACATGGAATCGCCAGTCGGCAGAGAAATAGGAAAGTGACTTACATGGCTAGGTTTACGCTGAGACGCTTCGCCTCGCCCGCCCAATTGGCCGGTGCATGTTTTTGCGTGTTAGATAGCCGCTCAAAGGGATGCGACTCCATGGCGCGGCCGACGGCGCGCAGCGACTGGAGCATGGAAAACGGCCGGCGGGCGATGACGCGGGCAACGGGAGTCATGTTGTGATTTTGATGTTTTTTTGTTCTTTGAAAAAAAAGTGTTGAATTTGGATTCGAGGTTGTGGATGGTCGTCGAGTATCGTAAAGAGTAGAGTGTCTTGTTGCTAGCTTGGACGATGGACTGAGTGGTGAGGCTCGTATATAAAAAAAAGTGAGTAGAGTTGTTTCTGATGAACGAATTGGCTTTGATTCTAAAGTAAAGAAACCAATACCGTTATACAGGAGCCGCGCAGCACCTTTTTGTACGCGTTCCCAGCCAACATGCAATGACTCCTCCTCCTCCTCCGCAGCGCGCCGACGAAATCATGCGTTCGCGGCGCCGCCCGCGACAAGACATCATCGTCAACGTTCCTCGAGGTGCCCATGTGGCGGCACAATGGCCAGACGAGAAAGACGCTGGCGCCTGCACATCACACCACGACTGTCTCTGAGCCGGGTGAGTCGCAACGATTGTGGCACCATTCTTGGACAACAACGTGGCGGGGACACGACCCCCCCGGCGCTTTGCGGAACGGCCGTTGGCTGGGTGGTCCGGATGTGGCCTGATTGTCGGCCGACCAGTCAGGCGCATTGAAATGCCAGCTGACAGCTACGATTCTCATACTAATAATACATGGGACGAATCAATCGTGTTTAATTCTAAGCCGAGTTTGGGGTTCTCAGCTACTCGAGAAAAAAGCTGGGCAACACGCAGCGACATTCTTTCTTCCAGAATTTGCTTCAGCCCCTAGGGCCTTTTTCTGAGCGTTTGACCCGTTGAAACACGCACCAAATAGTACGATAAATCCGGCTCGAGTGAATAGCAGGTCTTGACTATCCCATTTTCGACTTGCAAACATCATCTGCATTCTTTTGTGGCATGGCGACTCAGCACTTACACATCCAAGCCGGCAAGTAGCTGCACGTGACTTCGTGATGGAGATGCAGCCATTTCCTCCACGTGCGGCGCGCACTAGCATGATACCTTGACGGCCCTCTCGAGACTTTTCGCCCTCCAACCCCTCCGCCATCACCGCACACCACACGCATCACAATGTCCTCGGCCAAGACGACAACCATACCGGCCGCCGCCGACGCCGATGCCGACACCAGGCCCAAGATCCTGCTACACCCAGTGCCCATCTACGACTCGCCGCTGGCCAAGGGCGTCTCCGTGGGCCGCGTCGCGGTGCTGCTGGGCCTGCTGGCATGGGGCATGGACAGCCTCGTCGCGGACCCCGCGTCGGCGCTGCAGAGGGCGCTACCCGTCGTAGCCGCCGTGCAGGCCGTCTACGCGACGCTGTGCATCCCACCCGCCGGGTCGGCGAGCAGAGCGGGCAAGAAGCCGCGCCCGGGCGAAAAGACCAAGAAGAATGACGGGAGCACCAGTGTTATTTCCGTACGTTTTTCACACACGCATCTCTACAAAACCCCCGTACGAGGCACTCGCTAACTTGTACCGTTCCCGCAGAGCGTCATTGTCGCCCTCGTCCTCTCCGCGCTGACGGTCCCCGCACTGTACGCGCTCCTGGTCCTCTTTGGCGCGCCGTTCCTCGCGCACACGGCGCACACGGTGCTCTGCGCGGCGCACTTTGCGCTGCTGGCCGTGTTTCCGGTGGTGCACGCGCGCGGGCTGGACCGGTCGGCGCTGGTGGCCGTGGCGGGCGCCGCGGCGCCGCTGGACGAGCCGTACGGTGCGCTGGTCGGCGCGGCTGCCGGCGCGTGGCTCGGCGCGGTGCCGATCCCGCTCGACTGGGACCGCGACTGGCAGCGGTGGCCGGTGACGGTCGTCGTCGGCGCGTACGTGGGCGCCGCGGCGGGGAGCCTGCTGGCGGGCACCGTGCTATACGGCAAGAGGCTGGCGGGTCATGCCGTCAAGGCAGATTGAAAAGAAAAAAAGTAGCGGCGCAGAAGGGAGGAGAAACGCTGCGGGAAAATGGATGGGCGGTGTAGTCTATTGCATGTACTATTTCTGGCAAGGTTTGGGCGTCGTGTCCGTCGTTGAGACTGGGCTGTACTTTTAATACAAATACTTTATTGACTCCAGATGCTGCACAGGTTGAGCAGCTCTTCGGGTAGGGACTAAAAGCTGTTGGTGAATTACAAGGATCGAATACAACATCACCATGGACTAGAGTAGATTTCAGGCATCCATCGCACGCCCGCTCGGGTTTCGCTGCAGGCGGGACAAGACATCAGCTTCGCCCTTTTGCCAAGCAAGCTTGGTGCTGGCGCAACACATGCTTTTTTTGTGGGCGTGGAACCAGCACTGCCGCCTCGGTGCTGAGGGCATTGTATTCCGAGTGACTCAATCAATTCGATATTACCTTGCGTGTGTGGTGTGTGCAGAATGCGTGTGACGAGCTTACCAGACCAACCTCCCTTGCCCCCCTCGTCCGACATTGCACTCCAGCGCAGCACAGCCCACCCACCAGGATACATTGGGGAGGGGCGGCGCGTAGAACTGCAGACGGGACTTGGGAGGTTGCGTCAAGATGAGATAAAGCGTTGACTACCTAGTCAAGGAGAAGAATCGGCGTGGCCGTCGGGGAATTCATTACTAAAACAACGAGGTAGAAAACACAGTCACAACGGCTGCTGCGCCACGGCCAAGGGACGTGTTGTGTGAAAGGGTGATGTAATGATGAGTGGCGGGTGTGGCGGCGGTCATGTCAACCACGTTGTGGTGCCACAATCAGGATATCTATCATGTGTGGCGTCCAGATGAAGAGGAGAATGGGGCAAAGGAAAAAGCAAGGAAGCAAAGGGCAAAGTGGTCTGTCTACAAAACGCAAAAAAATCAAACCATCATTCTGGAGCCCGTTTTCTGGAGATGGCACGCATTGATGACAATTTTCAACGCAGGGGTACAAAGGCGAGAGAGCCAATCGCGGCTGGTTTTCGAGGTATGGGGTAGATTCGATGTCGCGACGTATGATGGGTAAACGATGTGCATTGTTTTCATTTGGCACAAGTTATTAGTAGGTGGTATTATAGGACAAATGGCTGGCCAGCCAGGGTTCTTACATGAGCAAGCACAGTGCTTTTAGTGCTTGTCCTGTCCCAATGACGTACAAGCAACGGGAACGGGCATGTGGCCAAGCGATACGCCCAGGTTGTCGCCAAGGGCAGAAGCTGGCTGGATCGACAAAGGGTCTCAGTTGTTTCTGACCGCTCTGCTTTTTTTTTTTTTCGTACGTACTGGTTCCAATCCCTTCACTTGTTCTCATCTTTGTGTGTTTTCTTTTTTGTTTATACAGTCGTTTGCCGGAATCCAGTCCATTCTTCCGAAAAAAAAAAAAAAATTTGGCAATAAAAAGAATTATTTGGAGACGTCGTGGTGGAGCTTGGCGGCCAGCAAAGTGTGGCTTGTCGATGACGCAGTTGCTGGAGCTTGGTTGGCCCCGCCAGAGCGGCTGTTTGTAATTTATTTTCGTCCATCGTCGATGCGATGTGGGAATGCAAAACAATACAGATACATGTGATTTGAATTGCGTATACTGGCGTTTACTGTTTGGTTTTTTTTTTGGTACTTTTTTTTTTTTCAATGATGATTCATGGCATGTCAAGGCTGTGCTGAGTGTGCAACAAGGTGTCGAGAAACAGGTAGTTAGCAAAAAAGTCATCTGGGTCATCAGCGTCTGTGGGGCTGGAGCTAGGTACCTCTGCTGGAGCTATCCTACCCTGTCTCTACCGGGCAGCAGTACGCCGACAAGGTTCGAGCGTCTATTCGTCGTCGTCCCGGTGCCGCGACTCGCCTCGCAAGGCTGCAAATCGAACAAAATAATGGATGGGAAAAAAGGACAGTGCAATGAAACCAATCATCTCATCCACAGCACAAGGTTAATAGCCCAACTCCAACCAGTCACTGTGCAGGCAAGCAGGGCAAGTTGCTTGCTGCCTGTGGCTGAGCAGCCTATCCTCTGTGCGGCCAAGGCGGAGACACCGTCGCGCCCCTCCCATCCCCCCCCCAGCCATGCTCTAGCCATGCTCTGGTTCGTGCTAGATTTGGCCCAACCAGTCAAGTTCCCCGAGCCGGCCTTGCCTTGCTTTGCCGTCATAGTAGTAGTGGCAGTGCGTCTGTGTCTCTTGGTATTATTGTGCCCGTTTGCTCTAGTTATTCTTTCTGCTCCTCTTGTTCTTGCCCAAAGTCCGGGGCCCTCGCCGGAGCTAAAATTCTTTCATATAAGCTTCTTCCTGCCCCCCCCCCTCTCCCCGCCGCCGTCTCTCCCTTCTTCTCAACTGAATTACTTGTCCATCACCGAGAACTTTCAACCTCACCACACACAGCACTCTTACAACACAAGACCCTCAACCTCGTTGACCATCTTTAATACGCCAACATGCCTTTCACTGCCAGGTAAGATTTTATCCTGCGGCTGCTGCGGCTTCCTGCACCGTTTTGCTGCAGCGCGCCGCGTGCAGCCATTTTATTCCGAAGGACCCGAGCTAACATGAACGTCTCTCTAGCGACATCTGCGTACGTTTACCGGCAATCATCGCCAGACATTTTCTTCCCTCGCGAATACTAACAAAGCGTTAGAAAATCCTGCTTGCCATCATCCTCCCTCCCGTGGGTGTCCTTCTGGAGCGTGGCTGTGGTGCCGACCTCTGCATCAACATCTGCTTGACCATCCTCGGTACGCCGCCCCCCCATGCCGCCCCCTGCGCCTGCGCTTCGCCCAGCTGCAATCTCCCCCAAAACAAAACACGGCATAGTTACTAACCCCCCCTTCCAGGTTATATCCCCGGTATCATCCACGCTCTCTACATCATTCTCAAGTATTAAGTGCCTCCGGCGCTCTCCCGGCGGCGCCCTGATCTGAGAAAGTCGCGACAAGAGGCTTTCGTAGCTATTGCATCATGACTTTCTGAGTCAAACCCGCCAAGCGCCCCACGGCCGCGACTGCCCGCCCCGGCCTCCCGAGCTCATTCAGCTGCGCCTTTCGTAATGATGGCATTGTTTTGCCTGCCAAAAAAAAGTGCTTCAGTCTTTTGAGCTTTCGGTCTGCCTCGGCATTTGGTCGCGATCGCCGTCGCATTTACGCTCCTTCGACTCGACGACGCATTTCTCACTTGCTTCTTCTTTCTTTACGGTCGCGATTCGCTTCGCACGCTCCCTCAATCCCCACGACAGCCGACGGTGACTTATTTTCCTTTGGCTTTCTTTTTTCCTCAGTAGCTTTGGTGTGATGAGCAACGGTCCACGACCCGTTCGCTCTTCTAATTATGAACTTGGAGGCTGCGGAGGGTCGCTGGGCTGCATAACGCGGGCGATATTTGACCACGGTAATTTTATCTTCGATACCCATCAATCCAAAGACTTTTTTCCCTTTAGCTCCTCCCTTGACGCTGTAACAAAATTGCTGTGCTAAATTTGTAGTCAAGGCTGTGACGTGATTCCTTTTCGCTCGCCGCATCATTACGTCAGACTGCAGGCGCCGCCAGCCCATTTCCACCGAGGTGGATCGAACACCTCCAGTGGATCGATGAGCTGCCATGAAACGCTGCCCATCACTGTCATTTAGTAGCCCAATAAATCCATCCCAGCTCGCCGATTGGCGTTTGCCACCAGCTTGGTGTGTGTAATGAGACGGCAACGGTGGGTTTCATCCAGATGTGTTGCTATATCGATGTCGCACAGTTCCTGGCACCGCCACATCATGTAACCGTGAAGCACCCTGAGGACCGTACAAATCCAAGGCCTAATCACGACTGTGAGAGAGAAAATCATAATCGTTACTATAAAACTATACCAATTTCAAAAACGCCAACAGATTGCTGTAAAGATGTAAAAATGACCCCATGTACGCCATTGTCCAGAGTCTTGACCTTGCTGGACAGCCCGAGAACCATATTCCAAACCTCTCGCCATCACCACTTCCCAAACCCCATACTCCTCTTCTATGCCACCCCACATCTTCCACGATCGCATTCCCATTTCTTTCTTCTTTCCTCGCGCCTTGTACCAGTGCCCTCCTTCCAATCACAGCAGCTCGCCCTCGCCATCATCATTGCCCGCCACGCCCTCGTCCTCCTCGTCCCAGTCCAAGTCGCCAGAGAGCTCCTCGGCGCGGCGCTGCACCTCGGCCAGGCCCGAGAGCTCGGCGACATAGTCCTTTTCCTGCAGGGCGCGCCGCAGAAACTGCCAGCCGTCGGCGCGGTACGCGGCCAGCACGCGCGGGCTGCACGCGCTGCAGCAGTCGTAGCTCTGCCCGCGGATCGACAGGCTCGTAAAGGTCGACACGTGCCCGCGGATCTGGTGCGGCACGAGCCCGAGCGGGTGGTTCGGCGGGTCGCGCTCGGCCAACGACGCGGGCTGGGAGGGCGCCGGCGCGGCGTTTTTGAGCGGGTGCTGCAAAAGACTAGTGAGCATCTCGACGAGCAGCGCCGAGGCGATGCCGGCGACGCCGGGGCGGGTCACGGTGCATTGCTGGTCGAGGGTTGAGTCTTTCATGGACTACAGAGGGTTGGGTGGTTAGTTTGCATTTGAAAATGACCGCGCGAAGATAGGCTTACGTCTGCTGGTGCAACCACGTCGTTGCAAAAGTAGCATCCCAGAGGCACATGGCCCTCTTCCATCGTCTCTGCACCATGTCGCATAACTACGTAGGAATCAAACCCAAGCGCCGCATTCATGACAATCTTGCCCGCGGCTTTGCCCATGACAGTCGGCAGCCACCGCGACTCGCGTGTGTCCATGAGGAGGAAAATCACGTCGTGCTCGTCAATCAGCGCCTTGAGCTTCTCCATGTCCGCCTTGGTGCGTGCCTCGTCCGTGAACGGGTGGCCTAGCATGGGCACCGACAGCGCGTGGCCCTGCGCGTCCACGCCCGGGTAGATGCGGCGGAGCATGGCGGCGGCCGTCTCGGCCTTGGGCTTGCCGCCGCCGACGCAGTCCTCAAACTCAAAAAGCGGCTGCCGCACGGGGTTCGAGTACGAGACGCGGCCGTAGTCGACGAAGGTGATCTTGCGCACGCCCCAGCCGAGAAGGTTGCGCGACACGTACCCGCCAAGCGTGCCTGCGCCCAACAGCAGGCACTTGGTGCTCTTGATGCCTTCGAGGTCCAGGTCCGGCGCTAGCCGCCACTTCATCAGCTTGAGGTTGAGGTCCACGGACGAGTCGGCCAGCCGCGCCGGGTCCATGTATTCGCCCAGGTTGGCCTGCTGCGCCTGGAGTTTGCCGTTGCGGGAGCGCTCCCAGCCCGTTACCTTAGGCATCTCCTTCATCGGTGTGCCGCCGGCCGCGTCCGTTTCCAGGGATAGGATGACACTCCGGGCCTCGTGCCGTCTTGCGCGCGTGTCTCGGTAGCAGAGAATCTTGACCTTGGTGAGGCGATACCGCTGGCGGATCAACACAAGAAGGTTGCGCAGGGGCCAGGAGGGACCCTCAGCGTGTGTCGATCCATCCACGAAGCAGATATATTGGTCCTCTTCTGGCACATTACTGAAGAAACCCTCTTCGAAACGGCGTAGCGAGCCCACGTTCCAGTGGTATGGCAGTTTTCTGGCGGCCGTTTCAGCTTCTGCGTCGGGCTCCATCTCTTCGGCATCATCTGCGTATTCGTCGTGGCTGGCGCTCTCGGGACCTTGAACCTTCTTCGCGAGGAAGAAGCCGTGTTCGCGGCCATCGACTGAGTAGCGCCACGTGCCCACACGGTCGACCAGGGCCGTCGTCTCGTCAGGCGTGAGGCGTTCGCTGGGGCCTGCACGGTGCCAAGTCGGGTCCGAATGAAGCGCCGGGAAGGCGAACCAGTATGTGAATTTATATTTCTTTAGGTCGGCATAGGAGAGGATGACGAACGAGGCGAGTAGAGAGGGGACAGAGTAGATGGTGCCATCGTTAATGGCATCCCAGATCTAGCATGCGTTAATCAAGTTGGCGCTAATTTCCAGAACTTTAGCAAGGCTTACCTGACGCCCTGCAGTCTTAAGCATGGCAGTCTTGTCCATGTTCCTGAAATCTTCAAGTGTGTTTACGTTTCGTATGATGCCTTCAGCTCTAGCCGTGCCCAGCGGCGCACTACATCATCGGTTAGTCGCTGACACAAACATCACAAAACCTCCACGGTGGCGAGGTTTCACATCCAGCACTGTTCCATACGTTTTGCTGGTCAGGGCATTGCCCAGTATCTGCATCTTGCTGCTCGCTTCTGGTAGCTCCGCTCGTGGCTCGTACAGTCCGAGAATCCCGCGCGCCGAGTCGTCGAGCTTGTCATAGTCGAGCTTAGACGCAAAGAGCGCCGAGTAGAATGGCAGCTCAATCTCGGATGCGAATGGGGCAAACTGCAAGGGAGTCGCCATGGTTGCTGCAGCGCCGGTCGCGCTGATGTTGCAAGCGCCTGGTGTCGTGTCAGGCTGCAGACGTCGTGTGATGGTAGCTTTCGTTTGCGGTTATACCGATGGTATTCAGTATTACGGGAGTTATAGAAGATGTCGGATCGATGCGCAATGGATCTTTCTGGGATATTCGTCTGCGAAAGTGCTCATCTGACCAAGACAGTCATGACAGCTTGAGCCGGCGGGTGATGCCCTACTAGCCTGCCCCGCCGCGGGGCTTAGCGTCACAAAGGGCTGGTGACAACGGCGAATGGAAACAAGAACTTTAACGAAGTGCGAAACTTCAAGCCTCAACAGTTCAAAATTTCATTTCCAAGTAAGGAAATTTTATCCATTTTGATTGAGATAGCACTGCTAGATTTTAAGCCGTCCTAGTAGTACCAAACTCAGGTTAAAGTAAACTTGGCCTTAGTGAAATACTTTATAGTACCTATTAAGCAAACCGTTAGCATCAAGAAACATCCGGTATGGTGTAGTGGCTAACATCGCTCGCTCTCAATGAAGAACCGAGCAGCCCAGGGTTCGATTCCCTGTACCGGAGAACATCTTCTTTTTGCATTTTTTTAATGCCCTCTGTCAACGAGCTCATTCAGGAGCCGTCCATTTCTTTGTCTTTTTTTTTCTTTTCCACCACTGGCTCAAGTTCTTCCCCTTTCCCCGGATACTTATTAAGAGTGTGCCTTCTTTTCCTGTTCGTCTTTGGTGATATTAGCCAGTTACTGGTTTCCCGCCAACTGTGTGGAATTGAGCCTTGGTACATCACGAGAGGTTATTGTTGACACAGGGTCTTCCGTTTTTTTACGGGGGCAACTCCCTTGTAGATTCCGCTTCTTCCCTCCCTGATCCAGAATTATCTGCTGCAGAAAAGCGTTGCCGTTTGAATTTGAACGGCCAGGCAAATCTATTAAACGCGAAGACCCACCTCGAACCGCGCCCGAGACACGTCCCTCAATCAATCACACGACTTTTCTCAACAGAAGCCCACCAGCTGTCCTTGCGGATCACATTGGAATCTCAAGATGCTCATTGGTATATGTGGAAGTAAGATGAGCCCTGTTAACGAAAGCGGAGTGCCGAGCAAGATACTAACCTGCGCGGGACAGGCATTTGCTCCGGCAAAAAGACGGTGGCGCAATATCTTGTCGAGCACCACGGCTTCAAGCGCCTCTACCTACGCGGCGATAATCTAGGAGTCAATGGTATCCGGGAGAACGCTTCTGAAGAAGCCACCGACTCTGGCCCGGCCGCTCACGGCAGCCATTTACCCGATTCGCTGGCAGTGCGAAGTGATCATGAGAGCCACACATTTGACACGGCCGAGGCGCTTCTAGATTTCGTGACGCTCAGCTGGCGCAGCCGCTTCGTTACCACCGACATCCCCACAGAAAAGGCTCTCGACGTGTTGCTGCGCCGGCCCTTCTTCATGCTCCTCTCGACCGACGCGCCACTCCTCGTGCGCTGGCGGCGGCACTCTGCGCGGCTCGAGGCCAGCGGCACGGCGGGCGCCTCGCCGCTCTCCCTCGACGCCTTCGCGGCCGAGAACGACCGGCACCTGTTCTGCCCGCGGCAGGGTCTGCAGCCGCTCATTTCGCGCGCGACGGTGCGGCTGCTCAACACGTCGCCGTCGCTGGCGCACCTGTACGCGACGCTCGGCACGCTGGACATCCCGAACCCGGAGCGGCTGCGGCCCGGGTGGGACACGTACTTCATGTCGCTGGCGGCGCTGGCGGCGCAGCGCTCCAACTGCATGAAGCGGCGGGTCGGGTGCGTGCTGGTCGGCGAGGGCCACCGGGTCGTGTCGACGGGGTACAACGGCACGCCGCGCGGGCTGCGCAACTGCGCCGACGGCGGGTGCCCGCGCTGCAACAGCGGCCACTCGTCGGGCGTCGGGCTCGCGACGTGCCTCTGCCTCCACGCCGAGGAGAACGCGCTGCTCGAGGCCGGTCGGGATCGCATCCGCGGCGGCTCCGTGCTGTACTGCGACACCTGCCCGTGCCTGACGTGCAGCATCAAGATTTGCCAGGTCGGCATCAGCGAGGTCGTCTACGCGCACGGCTATAGCATGGACACGGAGACGGCGGCCGTGTTTCGCCAGGCCGGCGTCAAGCTGAGGCAGTTTACACCGGTGAGTTGTTTCCTCGGCGTAGTCTTTGCGCGGGTGACTTGTCGTCTTTCGTGGTATTCGATTCATTGCTGACTTTTTTCTTTGCGGTAGCCCCCGAATGGATTGATTCACCTTACAAAAATGGACCTGCATTAGCCGACAACTACGCGAGATGGAAGGTTTTTCATCGTATGATGGGTGAAACATGGCAGTGCGTTGTAAATATGTAGTGGCATGTGGGCGTTTAATTGGATGCATGTACGGATCTGATAAAGTCGATTCTGTCACTTGCGCTCCTGCCTGCTCTTTAGCTTTTGAATGTGTTGATTACGAAATTCTGTCACTTGCGCCCATACCTGCATTTCTATTTTTACATATGTACGTTGCGAGATAATTGCCTCGCACTCGGAGAATGTGATTGCGTGTGAGCAGAATAACTAGGTAGTCATGCAAGCGAAGGGTGTAAGCATTGTTTCCTAGTGCCACATACTTGGGTGCGATATCACATACAATATTTATTATCACCCGCTAGGAATTAAAAGATACTATTAACTTCATGCGCATAATAAATAAATGGTCAAACCTCGCGCAATTGTCTTATTGTCCTATCATCAAAAGATCAAACTCTTGTATAGGGTAGCTCCAGCTCGCAGCGCTGATGGCTGCATCTTATCTTCTCGCCTGTTAGGGCAAGCAAATCCACCGACATCCACCAGATCCAATATCACGCGTTGGCTTCCAAGCCTCAATCTCGCCTGACCAGGGTATTCATTTCCTAGTCAGGATTCCCCGCCACCAGAGCATAAAACGTGATATCTTGTTCAGCCACCCGTCTAGTCTGTCGTTGGACGTTCATGCACTGTGCGTGAGGCGGTCAATGGGCGACCAGCACCCCATGCCCCTGCAATTCGGTTGTTCCCTTGCAGGACTGCCCTAACTGCACACGATCACCCAGCCTCGTAGTTTCGAATACGGTAGATGTCGCATGCCATCGTGTACGAAGTATGCGGTGAGCAACACCAGCGCCCTGAACACTTGCTCCATCTCCTTTACCGCCTTGTGTTCGGCGCAGTGTTACCAGCGCTTCGGAGGACGGACACACAGGACCGGCCTTGCGCCGCCCTGGATGCAGGGCGGTCAGACAAACCGAACAGGTACATGTTCCACGAAGAGACACAAAAAAGAAAAAAGAAACAGAGAACTCCGCAGACTGCTACCTCGGCGAATGACTGAAATCAACAAAGAATAGGGGTTCATAGGGGACCAGTGACCAGTGACCAGTGACCAGAATGCGAGTCTTGGCCGGAGTTGGGCCTCTTGTGCGAAACGGACGATTCAAGGCGGCCCTCTGGCCGCAGCAGAAGGCAGGCCGACTCGTCCGAGGTTCGGGCGCCCCGGGCCGCGATTCAGCAGCCGCCCACCAGTTTGCATGAATTGGCGAAATATTTTTAGGGCCATCATTTATCAAGACCGGGTCCCTGGGCCTTTGGACTCGCGGGAATGCCAATGGTTCGAGTCAAGGCTGGCGACTATTACCAGCAAGACATAACAAAGACGAGCAAAATTGAACAGCGACTCAGGACACCAAGACGGGAGAGCGACTGACACCGACCTGCTACAGGGACCAGGCGGTCCTCTCAGGAGCAAGACTACGGCCCAAGATGGAAACAACAGCCTAGACGGAACTCCGGGTTCGACTCCGTGCGTGCGGGTCGGGCTTTGGGCTGACCTACTAGACCGGCAGCTAGTGCGGGCTGGGCGGACGAGAACGTTGACCGGGGTCGCGACCTAAAAAGATGAAAAGAAAGGGGGTGAAGAGGTTCGATGGGAGAGAGGGGACTTGGACGGCCTGCCCACGATGCTTCTCCTGAGCTATCCGTTACACTGATACCAGGCCCCGTCGCGTGTGGAGAGGCCGGGGAATAGGGGCACAAGTGATAATACCAGCCATGATAATACTACGTCAGAACAGGCTTTGTTTGTTTTTGTCCCGATCTGGACAGCGGGCGAGGCGCCTTGTAGAACCCCAACGCAACCGCCGGTCCTACGGAGGACAGCGGCGCATCGTGGGACAAGCGGCAAGGCGCACGAGGCAAGAGAGCAAGAAGAATGCTGCGATGGATGCCTGATGCGGCCAAGGTTGGGCATCGGCAGGCCAGAGTACGAAGTAGCGCATGACGAGAGCACGAGAGGGCGTTGAGGGCTTGGTGCTTGCTTGGTTGGGTGCCCCGTCACGTCAACGACCCACCGGCGGCGAGTGTCTTGGACTCTTTTGGGGCGTGATGAAGGCGATGATGTGGATGAGAGTCGTACTATGGGCAAAGACTACTCTATACCAGTAAGCGAGAGAACTGAAAGCTGACAGAGATCAATGCAGCATAGCATGTCGCACGTCTGCTGGTATGGTGGTGGCAGCCAGCAAAATAGCAGGGCGGATGATGAAGCCGAGATTGGGCCAATATCGCAGGCTGTCGAGAGAACAAACGGGTTTCAAAGGCGGCAGAGGAAGCAACAAGGGACAAGATGGCTGGCCAGCGAAAGCCAGATTGTCGTCTGATTTGAGGCGCACAAAGCTGGGCTGAGGTCGACAGGGTCCAGTCCACCAGTACGGGCAGCACACGTTGGGAATCTGGCGCCGCCTGCAGCAGGTACCGCTCTCTTGGTAGGCTACGATGCAGTCAGATGCAGTACAGCGTGGCAGGACAGGACGGGGGGAGTTTGCTCCAGTAGCGGCAACCTGGCAGACGATTACTCGCTGCCGGGTGTGCAGCATGTTGCATGAGATGTGGACATGGTGGTGTGCGTCTGGGAGTGTTGTATGAGACTGACCTGGGCAAAAAGCCAAGGGTGGAGCCGTGCACCGTGGCAGGCGAGACATTTGTCGCCGAGTTTCAGTTCTTTTTTCTTTGGTTCGCAGCGCGCAGGTTGGGGTGGTGGATGGTGATGATGGATGGTGGTGGATGGATGGATGGTGGATGGATGGTG
Source organism: Cordyceps militaris CM01 (assembly GCF_000225605.1). Classification (NCBI taxonomy): domain Eukaryota; kingdom Fungi; phylum Ascomycota; class Sordariomycetes; order Hypocreales; family Cordycipitaceae; genus Cordyceps; species Cordyceps militaris. The sequence goes on from NW_006271969.1 coordinate 1,006,540, forward strand.
GATGAGTGGCTGGCTGGAGACGGCCCAGGAGGATGGACAGAGTATTACAGAACAGAAAAGACAGGAGGCGGGGTGAAAAGACAATCACAACAATCACAAAACAAGACACGCATCGGGAGGCTGCACACCACTGCGCTCGCAGCAATCTGCAGCAGTGAGCAGGTACCCCGTGGGCTGTGCGGCGCACTCGAAATAAGAGTGGCAAAGAAAGGCAAACAAGAAATGAAGGATAATATTGGCAGTGGAAATGAGCTCTATTAGAAATCTAGGTACCTACCTAGGAGGTATTAGCAATCCCTGTGAGAACTGGTGGTGCAATGGCGGGCGCGCGGAAAGTCGACTGATCAACTGGGACAGAGTATCTGCTTCAACAGTGTGGGCTGGCGGCGGCGTGGCCAACGGTCACATTTATTACAGCGCCCTCTTGTCCCTCTTGTCACACTGATGATCCCAGCGAGTCGTCTGTAGTACTGATGTAATTTTTTAGCGACAGCGCCTGAGCCGGGGACCAGGTGGCGCTGGACTCGCTGGGCAGTGGCAGTCAAAGTGGTCAAAGTGGCTCACTGTGCGGGACGGGTGGACTCAGTGGACGGGACAGTGGATGCAGCGGACTCGTCCTCCCCTGCAAGGCCGCCGCTGCCCCCAATCCAACCCCCTGTAACCCCTGTATCCTGTCCTGTATCCCCTTGCCCACCCCCAGGCCATTGGGCCGCACACCTCTTTCTCGACGCGTCTCGGGCGCGACACGCTAGCTGTATCAGGAAACATGGTAAACAAATGCGTCACCCGCCTTTGTCACGACCCTTTTCTCTCTTTCTCTCTTTCTCTTGTCGTCTTTCGTCTTTCTTGGTCCACTGGCTGGTCCCCCAAAGTCCCCTTCTTTGCGCTGCCTCGCCCGTCTTCTCCATGCACACCCCCCGTCAGATACCTACCCAGACCCAGGACCCGACCCGCGACAGGATTCGACTTCCCCTGCCTGCTGTCCTTGCCTGTCAGAGTGGACTTCTTTTTTTTTTTTAATCCGTGGTTGCGCTAACTCCTTCTTGTGCCCATCCTCGCTCCGTTCTCTTGTTCTCGTGAAAGCACCCTGCCTGCGCCTACTTTTTGCATTCCTCACATTACCTGCTCGTCCGCACACCATCAACAACCCCTCAATCCTCGCCTGCCCTTGCTGTCCGGAATAGCTCCCTTTTATCATCGCTTGTGTTTCTCAGACACATTGACCGAGCTATTGTCTCCGGAGGTATGGTTGTCGTATGAGAACCGACAAAGCCGGGCTGTGTGGTGCGATTATACAGACCGTCGCATCGTTGGACAAGAAAATCTAGACTACCGTTCGAGGACGAACCGTTTCGGCTTGGGACAGGATACGAATGTGATTTGTGCGCGGCGAATACAATCACAAGATCAAGTTATAAACAATCGACTCGCACTCGCACTCGTCCCGACCAGGACCGACTTGCATGTGCCTGTCCCTTGTGACCCGCCATGTGCCAACTGCCTCTCCTGGCCTGACGAGTCGACAACCCAACCACGTATTACGCCGCATCATCATCGCCTCCGCCGCCGACATCCGGCTTCAACAACTGCTGCCTGTTTCTGTACAACGGTGCTCGCCGAGCTATGGTGCCGATCTGACCAATCCTCTCCTATCTTGGGCCTTCTAGACCTGCTCTCACTCTGCAGCCCAGCAGCCGACATTCTACTGTCGCACACATTCACGACACGTCACCTACCTCTGTTTGATACCTCGAAACAACATCGACATCTAGTCTTTATATACCCCAGCCGCAAAGCCTTCGTCTTTTTTTTCTTTGCTCATTCTTCAAACACTTCGACGCATTTTCGGCTTCTCCATTTTCTGCCTTTGCATCTTTGCCACTTGGGGCTAGCAACTGTTTCGTCGACATTCCGTATACTGTGCGCCCCGCTCTCAACGCCCTCGCCGCGCATTCCTCACAACAAACACAATGTCATTCTCCAACTCGGGCGGGACGTTGGCTCTGCCATCACCCACGCACGCCCATCAGATTGATGTTTCTTCTGCCGTCCGCACCCTCCGCCGCTCTCTCTCCCGATCACCATCTAAGTTTCTCTCTCGCACAAGCTCTCAGAACTCCGACCACTCGCTGCCAGCTTCTCCCCGGACGCCTTCTAGACGCTTTGTGCTCACGCCGAAACACCATCATCGGCTTACTGCTGCCCATCCGCACTCTGCGCCACCTGCCGCTGCTGCACTCGTGCAATCCACAACGCCTTTGCAGTCCCCTGTCTTGACGCCACTACGTCCCAGTGTTCGACTGTCGCTGCGCAGCGCAAAGGCTACAAAAACCCTATCGCCCGCCCGCCAACTCGCACGCCGCTCCTCACCCAAGAGTCCGATCAAACGCAGCCTCAACACCACGTCGGATTCCATCAACTACGCCCGCCCCGCAACCTCCGCCTCTCCTCGACATCGATTTTCGCCTGGCCAGGAAAACGCACGCGGAAGCGCCGCCGTTCTCAAGAGTCTCGATAAAAAACCTTCGCGCCACAGTCTTCATCTCGACGTTTCTGGCTCCTCGCAAGCTGCCTTCCTCAAAGCCCTGGACCTAACGCCCGAATACATGGTTTCGACCACTGGTGCCCTCAAGCGCAGTGATGCGACCATGAATCTGGATCATCCCAATCAAGGCAGCCCAGTGGCCAAACGCCGCAGCATGCACGGCATCGCCACTTTTGGCAACCCCGAAGGCTTCAGCATTTTTGGCAGCAACACTACCTCTTCTCAAAGTTTCGACATTCACGAGGACACGCATACTGAATACGAGCTTTCAGCCATGCCTGTCGCATTTCACGGCGATGCCCTCTCTTCTTCCGCTTCCTCCTCACCATCCTCTTCCGTTCCCAAGCGTTCCTCATCTCTCCGCAAATCAACACTACAGCAGCGCTCTCTAGGCAGACGCACAGGTGAGCGCCAGCTTGCCCAATTATCTTCGGACCTCTCCACTCCCAGTAGAAGCAGGCCACGACTTTCTACCGACCACTTTGTGCCTCCTCAGGTACCTCGAGACAGTCCATTCTCAAATGTGACTCCTCTACCAAACCCGTCCATGCACCCGCTGGACAGCAAATTGCACCAACCTCACCCCCTCTCTAAAACTCTGACCACATCTTCATCCGGGAACAGCCTGACCGAGGAAGAGCCTGCTTTCCAGGCACCCCCCAAGCCCAGCTTTGAACGCTTTGAGCGGCCCAAGTCGCATCCTTTCTCCCGCTCTCTCCCTGCCAACGCCACCCGTCCTACTGCGCGATCCACCCATGACCACACAAAGGCAGTGGCGACGCCAAACCACGCAAATCTGTGGGTTGGCGCCTTCAACTCGACAGGCTTGATTTCCAAGGTGAACCGCAACCCCGAGGAGGAGGCGGACAGAAAGTTCGCCCCGCCTGACACGCCGTGCAAGAAGCACGGCAACCCGTTTGCTACCTTTCCCCCTCAAGCAGGAAACGGCATGAGGAAGCGAGGTAATAGCAGAGGCTCCTTTGCTGGCATACCCTCTACACCATTTTCGGCTACACCTATCCGTGCCCCGGACACATTCGGCAATCTCGCCAAGGGCATGACCATTTTCCAGCGCGGCCCATCCGGGTTCCGTGCTCGTCGGGGCAGCGTCCTCAGCCTTGATGGCGAGGAACGCACGCTGTTTGGCGGAAACACTGATCTGACCAGCAGCTTGGACGCTGACATTCCTCCAACACCCACCAAGAATAGTTTGACCCCTAGCTTGAGCAACCTGAGTGAGCAGTCTCTGGAGAGCCCAAGTGCAAACCGTACCTTTGTGCTCCCTCCTCTCTCTGCTGTCAAACAGTTGCCTCCTCGATCCTCGACCGCGTCTCCCATCGAGAGACAGCGCACGCCCCAAACTCCACAGGAGGGCGTTCTGCCAGCTGAGAAGAACCGCCCCTCTCCCTCACAGATCAACGAAGCCGCCGAAAGCTCCATGCCGCCTCCCGTCACGCCCACTACCGCTAGAGACTTCCGCTCTTCCACCAGCATATTTGTAACTCCTGTCAATGATCGCAACAGCGACCTTGATATCGATGCAAGCCTGTATTCAAAGTTCGACAAGGTTGAACAGGTGGGCAAAGGTGAATTTTCTACAGTCTATCGCGTCACCAAGACGAACCGGGACCTATTCTCCGGGTCTCTATCTATGACACCAGCACATCTTGGCCAAAGCCCAACGAGGAGCCAAGTGTATGCAGTCAAGAAGAGCAGGCACCCTTATCACGGACTCAAGGACCAAGAGATCAAGCTACGTGAGGCTCGTATCCTTCAGGCCTTGTCCCATGCCGAGCATGTTGTACACTACGTTGACGACTGGGAGCACAAGTCCCATCTTTACATCCAGACGGAATTTTGTGAAGAAGGTACTTTGGAAAAGTTCCTGGGTACTGTGGGTCGTGGTGGACGCCTGGACGATTTCCGCATCTTCAAGATTCTACAGGACCTCTCCCTGGGTCTGAAGGAGATTCATGATGCCGGTTTTATGCACTTGGACATGAAGCCCGCCAACATTTTTATCAACTTTGAGGGTGCTCTGAAGATCGGCGATTTTGGCCTCGCACAGGCCTGCTCTGCGATAACCAGTGTAGAAACGGAAGGCGACAGAGAGTACATGGCGCCCGAGATGCTCAAGGGTCAGGTGGGCCAGCCGGCTGATGTCTTTTCTCTTGGACTCATCATCTTGGAGGTCGCAGCCAACGTTGTGCTTCCACCCAATGGTCCCACATGGATTGCTCTCCGGTCTGGAGACCTTTCGGAAGTCCCCAGCCTCACTTGGACGCCCTCCAATGAGGTCAAGCGGGATACCAGCGGCCATCCTCTCGAATTTGTGCACAGCAACGAATTCTTGGCGAACAAGCACAGCAGAGGAAACGTTCCGAAAGCTTTCAAGAATACTGATACTGATTTCAGCCAGCAGCCCTCCTTCATGGTTGACGCCTTCCACCCAAGCTCTCTGGACTCTATCGTTCGCTGGATGACTGCTAAAGAGCCTAGCGACAGACCCCGCATCGATCAGGTTCTGGAGCTCGAGGGGCTGCAGTGGCTCGCTGAACATCGCAACGCACCCGCCACCGTCTATGAAGGAAGCTGGGGTCTGGAAGATATGCCCCCGGTGGCGATTGCCTTTGACAGCGATACCGAAATGACAGACGTCTAAATTTGTTAGACGCGCATCCGATCTAGCCAAAGAGCAATGCTGGATACATACGAAAGGATACATCTCGAGCTTCGATTGGATTGGAAGCAGTACTGAGAAATGTACGCGGAGATATCGCTCAGTTGTTGGAAACATGGCAAACACGCTATGGCTTGGCAATGAATTTGCAAGTTGCTGCGAATGGAAGCAGGACAGCCACATTCCCGAGTTACACTACGACATGATTTATATGGAGTTATTTGGCATTACAACACATACCACCGCCAGGCGTCAACAGCACCGCTACAGAAATGATGGCGGATGAAAATGGCGACGCCCGAGAAGAAACCATACTTGAAATATTAGATATATGGGCGGTGGCGACGAAGCTCAAGGCCCAGCTTGGGATTATATATATACGGGCAAGGACATTATGCCCTGGCACCACACAGAAGGAAGGCTAGACAGAATCTGGCTTGTATTGGCACAGAACCCGAAGCGGTTGCTACTCATGGATGAATTTTGGCGTTTAAGGATCATGTAAATATATACGTATCATAGTAGATGGGAGGACATCGATAGGACCTGGAGGAGATATGGATCTCAGCAAGGGGAGTCGCGAACATATTAGTCGACGTTTATTTTGTTGCGTATGAGTCTAACGATGAAATGGTATGAACACATTATGGCTTAACTATTTCTTTTTATCATTTGTGACACAGTGGTACAGTGTGCTCTCGAGCAAGTTGTTGATTCGAGGTTCCTAATTGTTGCCCGAGCTTGTAACATCTGCCTGACTTGGGCAATATCGAGTGCCGGATCAACGGGCATTGTACCTGACGCTTGCGATGATTGTTGGGCGACGTGTTGGGCGACACGTCGAGGGAGTCGTCGTCATCAGGCTGCGTCAGACGTTGAGGTTGTAACGTGGCGCTATGTACATATGTATGCCCATCTCTCTGATAATAAGTTGCCTGGACACCCCACCCGGGCCAGTCACAACAATCAACCATCAGGTCATCCGAGGCCATCAGAAAAAAGGCCAGCGACATACAGAAACATCTCTGTCATCTTTTCTGCTTCCCATCATGACGCAGACCAAACTGCAAGAGGGCCAGGCCGAGCTGCCGACGGCCGAGAGCACCCACTCGTACTGGCACCAGGACCCGTCGCCGGCGCTGCTGGGCCACCGCACCACCAAGGAGCTCCCGGCGTCAGCCGACGTCGTCGTCGTGGGCAGCGGCATCACGGGCGCCTTTGCCGCGCGGACGCTCGTGGAAGCGGGACGCAGCGTGCTGATGCTCGAGGCGCGGGAGGCGTGCTGGGGGGCCACTGGCCGGGTACGCTGCAAACGCACAGTGACGCATCTCTCTACGCAGCAACTGACATTGGGAAACAGAATGGCGGCCACTGCCACCCGCTCGTCTTCATCAGCAAGCCCAACGTGGCGCAGTTTGAGCTGGACAATTACTTTTACATGCGCGATTTCGTCCGCGCCCACCAGGTGCCGTGCGACTGGGAGTCGGTCGGCGCCGTCTGCCGCCTGTCCACCGACACGGAAGCGCAGGCGGCCCAGGAGAACGTGCGGCTGCTGCGCCGCCACCACCCGGCGCTCGCGGACAAGGTGGTGTACGTCGAGGACGTTGAGGAGCTGAAGCGGCTGCGGGTGCCGGGCGCGCGCGCGGCCGTGGTGCATCCGCATGCGGCCAAGCTGTGGCCGTACAAGCTCGTGGCGTGGGTGCTGGAGGCGCTGCTGGGCACGAATGACCAGTCGCGGCCAGCCGGTGTCCGATTCAACCTGCAGACGACGACGCCCGCGACGCACCTGCAGCGGTTCGGGACGTCGTGGGTGCTGCACACGCCGCGCGGCCAGGTCGTCGCCAAGCAGGTGCTGCTGGCCACCAACGGGTACACATCGCACCTGCTGCCGCGCATGTCTGCGCTGATCCGGCCGATGCGCGGGCAGGTCGCGGCGCTCGTGCCGCCGGCGGGGTACGCGCCGCTGGAGCACACGCACATCTGGGGCACGCCCGCCGAAGCGGACGACTACCTCGCGCAGCGCCCCGACGGGGTGCTGATCCTCGGCGGGGAGCGCTCGGGCGAGGCGGTGGTGCGCAGCCAGACGTCGCGCGATGACGAGCTGGACGGGGACGTGAGCGCGCGTCTGCGCCGGGCCGCGCACGGGGTGATTGACTTGCGGCCCGGCGAAGAGGAGAGCGAGGAGCTGCGGGCGGTGTATGAGTGGACGGGCATCATGGGATACTCGGCGGACGGGCATCCGTGGGTGGGCGAGGTGCCGGCGATACTGGGCGGTGGTGGAGGGGGGCTGTTTGTAAGTGCCGGGTACACGGGGCATGGGATGCCGGCGGCGGCGAGGAGCGGCGTGGCGGCGGCGAATATGATGCTGGGACGCGGCACGGGGGATGTGCGCCTGCCGAGGGAGTTTGCGGTGACGCCGGAGAGGGTGAGGACGGCGCCGGCGGTGGTGCTCCCGGAGACGTGGGAGGATGAGATTAGGATGAATGCGTTTTGGATTGAGAAGGAAGATGAGGTGGCTGGAGAAGAGGACATGTAGCTCGTCGTTGGGGATTAAGGCTGGGGCTTGTACCAGAGCGATGGGATGGCATGTTCATGCGGCGACGACGACATATTTATGCGTTTCGGTTGAGGACAAGCTTGTTGGTTATTGCAAAGAGCAAGAAAGCAGCGAGCCATTCTGCGAATTTGAATTACGTACCGCATCTTCGACGTGGTCAGTTAACTCACCGTGTTGGTTTTCGATATGCACAACTGGTGCCCGGTGGACTCCTAACTAGGGAACAGAACATGCCTTGGTATGTCGTCAGTCAACAAGTCATGACGTTTTTGGATAAAATTCCCCAGCAATTCCTACTGCACAAATAGCTACATTGCAGGACCATGTCCACCGGCAGCACTGAATCGCTAGCTCGCTGGCGGCAGTTGGCCGGCTTTTCGTGACCTCGTATCGCCGGGCACGGATGCCCTTACAAGCGAGGTCATTGCAGATTGAGTTGACAAGAGTTCTCTTTCCTCTAGAGAACCAGCTGCGGCATGAGCTGGCAGGCTGTAATGCAGCATACCTTGCATTTCAATCACATCATCCGCGACTCCAAGACAGTTGCCTTGCATTCAATTCACATCCGCGTCTCCAAGACAGTGCCGCACTTCAATCACATCCGCGTGGTCAAGACAGTAAGCCAGGTCATGAAACACGAACTCTGATGGAATATCGTGTTGGCCCATGCACTGAGAGGGACGTACTCGTCAAGTACTAGTAAACAGGATGCTAGAGCGAATCTTGCTACAGTTGAATGTAATTGTGGACACAGAAGGTACATCTAAATCGCAGCGCAGCCTACGAACAGCCTAATACCTGTGATACGTGATTTTCTCGTTGGTTGTGACACTTGTGCGTCACCGGTCAATGGGATGGCATCTTCAGCGCACGCATTCAAGTGTCTTGCTTTGGCCTCCTCGAAGCCGAATCAGTGTTTCCGTCAATATATTGGAGAATTGCAAACTGCGGAAGATCGGTGAGACATTGGAAAGAATCCATCCCGTCTGCAGGATAGGATCCAAGTAGCCAAAAGTCCGGTATGCCAAGGGTCCAAAAAAAGCAAACGACGGTTGATACCTAAGGCAGCCACAGAAGAGCGCATATATAGGTATCCGGTGTCACACAGAGCTTGACATCAGGTCAACTGTCCATGACTTTGGACATGCGGAGAGTTCTCCAGGGCAACCACTACGTTTCCTGTCCTGATTCGCAATGCAACGGCTGCTACTTGTACGATGGCATCGGCTTCTGCGCCTTGAGCGGCAGGCACCCTCCTGGTATCGGGAGCGTTTACGCGAAGAGCTGCTGGAACGTCGCGAGGCTCTGACTCCGTTGCAGAGACTGAGCGAGACTGCCGACGTCTTTTACATTCTCAGCCGTGCCGTGCATGATGGCTATCCGCTTCAGAGCGTGCCGCCGTTCAAACCGATACGTCACATTCTCGTCTACGCCTACATGGTCTTCAAATACACATCCAGGTGGCTGTTTTACCGCGTGGCTGCCAAGGCTTGCCGTTCCGCCAATGCCGGCCAGGTGCGAGAAGTGATCAATCCAGCCAAGAAGCACAAGGTCGGGGAGGTGGCCTCTCGCCATGGTCTGAATCACTACGAATACCAACGAGCGTGCTTTCGCTTAAGAAGGTTCTGGCCTCTCCTCCCATGACCTTTTCTGCGCGAATGTACGGCATAGTTACCACTACTGAACCATCACTTGCCTTTTCTCATAGCACTTACTCGCTCAATTCGCCATCGTCCCGACATGACCAGCAACATGGCTACAACGACGGTGTCGCAGGCATCCGCGGCTACGGTCGCTACCGATATCGGCTCTGACCCTGCGTCTGACAAGAAGCCCGTTATCATCGGATTGTACGGACTTCCGGGGTCTGGAAAGTCTACTTTGATGAAGGAGATAAAGCTTCAAGTTGGCCACGAAAGCTTTCTCTTTTACGAGGGATCTGAGTTGATATCCACCCTCGTTGCTGGAGGCCTTGCCGCTTTTGAGAAACTTGACCAACAGCAAAAGCGCCTGGTGCGGGAGCGGGCAATGACCAGTGTTACAGAAGAGTGCTTGGCTCAAAACCGCGCTGCTCTGGTTGTTGGCCATTACATGTTTTGGCCAGAAGGTGAAGCCGCAGGCGACGTTGTTATCACTGCGAGAGACCTTGGCATATATACACACATCATCTATCTGAAGGTGCCAGTCGACGCCATTCGCCAACGTCGGCTGGGCGACACGCACCGGCATCGCCAGCCCGTGTCCACTGCACACTTGGAGCAGTGGCAGAGCGCCGAGATTGACCAACTCCACGGGCTTTGTAGACAGCATTGTATCTTGTTCACAACTATCCCGCCGCATTCCGAGCCGTTCCCTTTTGCCTTGAAGTTGGTGCGCCATTTCGAGCAGACCAACGCGAGACGCAACCTCGCTCTCGTCATGAGCAAGGTCAAAGTGGCACTTGAGGGCGAGGAGCGCGCAGAAACTGTCTTGGTTGTCGATGCGGATAAGACTCTGGCGGGAGACGACGCCGGTTCCATGTTTTGGCAGGCTGCAAATGGTTCTAGCCAAGATGCATTGGAGATGTGCCCGCTCAAGAACCTTTTCAGCAGTCCGCTCGGCTATTCCGAGGCCGCATTTCGCCAGGCAACGCTCTTGTACGAAGAAGCTACCAACGAGACGGACTTTGAGGCCCTGTGCGAGAAAATCGCCTCCTCGATTACTCTACACCCTGAGTTTATCACCCTTTTTCGGCTGGCTTGCAGCCACGGGCACATACGAGTTGTTGTACTGACCTGCGGAATTCGACGCGTCTGGCAAATTGTTTTGGACAAAGCTGGCCTTGGGCACAGCATCAAAGTCGTTGGTGGTGGTAGGATCACGGATGAGGTTGTAATGACCCCGGAGACCAAGGCACGAGTTGTCTCGAGTCTTCGAGAGCAATCCGGCCTCTATGTTTGGGCCTTTGGAGATAGCACACTTGACTTGCCAATGCTCGAGGCAGCCAACAGGGCCATTGTCGTCTCTGGTGACACTCGAACTCGAAGTTGCAGCATGGAGAGCGCCCTTCGCGAAGCCATTGATACCCGCAGATTCTGCCCCAAGCAAGTGCTCCTCCCGCCGCACGCCACTCCACGCTTAGACGCTACAACGCTGCCGCTACTAGCATTCTCTGATGCCGATTTTGTCCAAGAGATCGTGCGCCGCCGCGGCACAGAGGCAAATGCCGCCGTCTCCAGGTCCGCGCCGACTTGCAGCGGCACCGTGGTCCACGCCACGGACACCGGTGCGGCAAGACTGCTCATGTCTCCGACTCGCGATGCCTCGGTAGCCGGAGCAGAACTCAGGCTCGCTCACGAGGAGGTTGGCAAGTACCTGGCGCTGCGCTATCTCACGGAAGTGATTGGTGTTGAGAATTTCCATGTACCACATGTGCAGGGCCACCAAACCACCGGGTTCCGCCTTGCTCACGAAGCCCAGACGACAATCATTGCGCTCATGCGTGGCGGGGAGCCAATGGCCTTCGGTATCAGTCGGGTGTTTCCAAGAGCCATGTTTCTGCATGCTTTTGGTCCGGAAGACATCAAGCATCACCACCTGGAGAACCAAAAGAATTTGATTCTGGTCGATTCAGTGGTCAACAGCGGCAAAAGTATCATGGATTTCCTACGCCATGTCGCTCGGCTCAAGCAAAATCTCACCAGAATTGTGGTGGTGGCAGGAGTGGTTCAGAAGGAAGCGGTCGCTGACGGCCATGCTTTGCGAACGGAGATGGAGCAGCATCAGGTCAACATGGTAGCCCTGCGAGTATCAGACAATAAGTTTACAGGGACCAAAACTACAGATACTGGAAACCGGCTCTTCAATACTACTCATCTGGCCTAAGCCTGTTGTGATCAGTACTAGGGGTCTATCTAGTTACAACCACGTTGTGTGGTGACGTCCGGCATCATCTTATACGCACACTGTCTTTGCTAGCCAATTCTTGTCCTTACTATTGCTGCCTACTGATTTGTCAATCTTCATGTGCACTGTAATACATAGTAGGACAATGTAGTACCTGGTGGTAGGGAGGCGGACAACCCTGAACAACAACCCCGTACAAGCGCAGCTCAGAGTCGATTGCGTGGCAAAAATCTGTCCAGAGCAACCTATATGCTTTGTGACCGGCTCCCACTGAAAATGCAACCGCGGATGTGATTCGACGATGTTGCCTGGGAGGAGAGCGAGCGCATCGAGCGTGAGTGGATAAAGTCCCTTTTTGAAGAGTCAACGAACGCTACGAGCAATTGGCGATTTCATCGTGAAGCACTGGCGTGGTATCCCCACGGAGATGTGCGATCCAAAAGCCGGCACTTTCAACGCTCTATTCCGCATGAAGTCTCAAGATGGCGGCGAAGCTGTGATTCGATTTCCTAAACCTGGCGTCACCATGTTCCCCGAGGAGAAGATTCGCAACGAGGTCGCCATGATCAAGTACATCCAAGACCGCGCCGGTATACCGGTGCCGTTTATTCTTCACTGGGGTACGAACGCGGAAAGCCCTCTTGGATTGGGCCCTTTCATCATCATGGAGTACATCAACCACTATAGATATGGGGGCGGCTCTCAACACACCAGGCCGTGGCACGCAAGACCGACCCATTCTCGACCCAAACATTGAACCTGCCAAGCTCGAAATGCTCTACCGCCAGGTGGCAGATATCCTTCTTCAGCTGTCTACCTTGGAGCTGCCAACCATTGGGTCTCTTCGGGAGACTGGCAAGTTCTCATGGGATGTGACACACCGCCCCTTGTCTATGCATATGAATGAGCTGGTTCAATAAGGCACCCTACCACGAGCGAAATTGCCAGATACCATCTTCACGTCTTCATTGAACTATTTAAAGAGCCTTTCACAACTACACATGGAGCACTTAGCTTCGCAGCGGAACGATGCCATAGAGTCCAAGGAAGATTGCCAACGAAAGTACGTCGCTAGACACTTGTTCCAAAAGCTCGCAAGTGAAGAGAAAATTGTATGTGGTGTGCATAACGATGGACCGTTCAAAATCTGGTGTGATGATTTGCGACCATCGAATACTTCTTGACGCGAATCTGCAAATTGTAGGCGTTATTGACTGGGAGTTCACGTACGCCGCACCGGCCGAGTTCTTGTTTGCGCCACCGTGGTGGCTGCTTCTCGAGCAGCCTGAGTATTGGCCGAATGGTATGAACGAGTGGTCATACATGCACGAGACTCGTATGCAAACATTCTTGAAAGCTTTAGAAGAATGCGAAGCCTCCACTACTGCGTCTCGCAAGGTGCAGGAGGGCAAGCACCAGCTTTGCCCAAAATGCGCCAGAGCTGGATAGCAGCGCGTTCTGGGTTGTGTACGCGGCTCGAAAGAACTTTGCGTTTGATGTCATTTGATGCCGTTTTTTGGGAGAAGCTGGATCCGAAATTCTTTGGCCCTGGCGGACCGCCCGAGGATGCCTGCAAGCGGAGGCTTGGCCTGCTCGATGATGGAGTCAAGAAGAATATGGAGTCGTTTGTCGAGCAGAAGTTGAAGGATAGCGAGACGAGAGATTTGGCATGGGAGCCGTATGAGTTGATTATCGGGAGTTAGAACTATAAGTACTCGCGGAATAGAGCTATTGCCCGATCGGAAAGCGGTGCAGCACAGCCGTCCAAGTGCCTCGACGAGATGGTCGCTAATAGTAGCCACCGGGGGAGTCGAATTGCCAGAGTGCCCAACAAGAGGAGGCTGGCTACTTCGCATTGTGACAGCAGTACCTGGTCAACAACACGTGAATAATCCTGCCTGCCTCTGCCTGTTAGACTGCACCGCTTGATACAAGGCGTCGGCCCCTGTTACGCTGCATCTCAAGTCTGAATGCTCTGGGTGAATTTTCTACTTCTTGGCAGAATGGTTGGGTATATGACGATGTTCTCGGCGAAATTGGAGACAAGGATACCCCAGCTTCCGATTTTGAGAGATGGTTTTCATCCCAAGTTCCAGTGAGGACGAGGTCGAGAGCTGCTCTCATCAGCGCAGCTTCTTGCGGCCCTTCCCAGCACAGTATGCCATCCATCCAAAGATCTTTGGCCTGTTGCTAGGCGATTTTGATGCTGTATTTACAGCCATCGCCTCCAGCGATGAGTGGTTATCGGAGAGTTCACTGGACCCATATTTGTTTTGGCTGTGAGCTTATCGCTGATAAGATAAGAACCCCCTTCCCGATAATGGAAAGGGGAAGCCAGCTCACAAACGAATTCGACATAGGGACCAGTGACGAACTGAATAAAGGGCCCCCTTTCAAAAAATACAATCAGCCCTCTCGCAAATCCAGTCCTGCTTTTCGCATTATTAGCCAATGATTCTCGCTAATAGTCGTGCATCACTGCTGCCGCTATGGCGGTATGCTATCGCGCAGTGCACCAACTTGTGGAACCTCATACTCAATTCCCTGAGGAAGCAGCGTCGGCTGTCGCAGGAGGATACAGCCGAAAAATCAACGGTAGGAACGACCTGGGTATTTGCAAACACGTTCTAATAAAGAGTTACAATAGAGGGTTCCGACGCCCAAGGCACCCCCCCGACATATTACCTACTGGCCAGTTCCGGGATCATGGCAACGAAGAGAACATCCTAATTGGTCAAACTCCGTTTTCCAAGTGCCAGAAAATCCGCCGCATGGCACCATTTATTACGTTACAAAAGGGAAGCAAATCAGCTGCGGAGCCACGGCACATGTTGAGCTGCTTCCATCAGGACATGTTATCAAGTACCCAAAGTCGAACCCATACAACCCCACGGAAGAGGACAATCATCGAAGAGACATGAGAACAGAGGCTGAGATCTACCAACGAATTGGCGAATGCCCGTATGTTCCCAAACTAATCGACTGGGACCCTGAGAGTTGCTGCCTAACTCTAGAGAACTTCGAGAAAGGTAATCTGGCGGTATATCTGACATCGTCCGCATCGATATCTTCCGAGATACGACGACAGTGGACTCTGCAGGCAGCCTCTGCTGTGAGTGCGCTTCACATGGCAGATGTGATTCATTGCGATGTTGCACCACGTAACTTTTTACTCAACGGGTCTCTCAATCTACATATTGCCGACTTTGCTGGTAGTTCGGCTGCCGGGTCACCGAACACCATCGCAGCTGGAGCTAGGTTTCAACCGCCAGGTTGGAGCTGGCATCTCCCGGCCAAAGCGGCGGACGATATCTTCGCCCTCGGCTCCGTCATGTACTTCATCATGGTTGGCGAGGAGCCTTATGCTGAGCTGCCCGAGGCTGATGTGGAAAAGCTGTTCCAGGAAGGGAAATTTCCCCAAGTATCCCACCTCGGGTGTGGAGATGTGATCCAAGGCTGTTGGGATGGGAGCCTTGAAACCGCACAAGAAGTCGTCAATAGTTTAACTGCATTGTATACTACGACAACAGACATAGCCCCAGTTGGCTTATTATAGGCGTAAAACTTACAACTTACAGTGGGCGTCGCAGCACAAATGCTGGTCGCTTTACTTTTAGCCGGTATTTACCCACCACTCCATCTCCGACCAATCACAGCAACGTATTTTGCAAGCAGCTTCCAATTGGTGTCGGGAGGACATTTGCCAAAAGCTCCAATTGACTCTCACCCTTCTCCCCATCTCGCCACGGCCGTCGACCCCCCCGCCCATTGACAACCCATCTCCGCCCTCGACCGGAGGACAATCAATACACAAACCGTCACAATGGCCAGCAAGCTCGCCCCCCTCTTCCGGTCGTGCGTCCGCGCCTCCTCCGCGCGAGTCGCCGTCCGTCCCCAGATCAGCCGCGCCTTTTCCGTCTCAGCGACCCGACCGAGCGATAACCTCAACGTGGTAAGCATTGATCAGTGATGCATAACGTCCAATTTCTGTGCAGTCCCCCCGGCGGACTCCATCGAAACTCACCGGGCGAACAGAACCCCCCGAGAGGAGCCAGCGGACAAAACGGGAACAGAAAGAGAGTTGTGGCAAGGCGGCGAGACGCCTCATTCGCACCGCTCTCTAGCTGTGTCGCTCCGTAAAGTTGATGAGCTGGGAAACGCAGGCGATTTGCAACACAGACGAGCGAGGCCGCTGACAATTGAACTCTCCTAGCATCGCAACACGCCCGACAACAACCCCGATATCCCCTTCAAGTTCAGCGCCGAGAACGAAAAGGTCATTGCCGAGATTTTGAAGCGCTACCCTCCGCAGTACAAAAAGGCCGCCGTCATGCCCATTCTCGACCTCGGCCAGCGTCAGCACGGATTCACCAGCATCAGCGTCATGAACGAGGTCGCCCGCCTGCTCGAGATGCCACCGATGCGTGTCTACGAGGTCGCCTCCTTCTATACCATGTACAACCGCACGCCCGTCGGCAAGTTCTTTGTCCAGGCTTGCACCACTGTACGTTGAAATTTTTTGGCTCCCGTCGGTGTCGAGATGCTTTCCAGCTCCCCGCTTGTCCGGGTACCCAGACACGCAGCACCACCCGACTAACCCCCCCCCCCTAGACTCCCTGCCAGCTCGGCGGCTGCGGCTCCGACGTCATCGTCAAGGCCATCAAGGAGCACCTCGGCATCCAGCAGGGCCAGACCACGCCCGACGGCCTCTTTACCTTTATCGAGGTCGAGTGCCTGGGCGCGTGCGTCAACGCCCCCATGATCCAGATCAACGACGACTACTACGAGGACCTGACGCCCACGACGGTCGTCAAGCTGCTCCAGGACCTCAAGCAGGGCGCCGCCACCGGCAAGACCCCCGCCGCCGGTCCCCTCTCCGGCCGCCAAACCTGCGAGAACAGCGCCGGCCAAACGAACCTGACGACGGAACCCTGGGGCGTGGAGACGACGCGGGCCGATTTGTAAACTAAGAAGAATGGATGGGGAAATAGAAGATGGGGGAGCTGGGGCGCAAATGCCGACTCTATGTAGTGGCTTGTGCACGGCGTGTCCCCCAAAAGCCTTGTAGCCACACCTTTTACATCTTTGCTTTTTTTCCTTTTTCACTTTGACGGCTGCCATTCTGTTTCTCGTCTACGCTTCTCCGTTGGTCAAGGAGGACGGACGGCAGACGGTGCACATTGTTGGATGGATGGGTGGGTTGGAGGCTAGAATGGACTTGTACATATACAGAAAAACAATGACCAACTAAAGCTACAATATCATGGCACTGTATTTTTGAAGAACACATGGGGCAATAGACGCGGAATTGAGTCATTCAAAGGTTTCATTTTTCATAACTAGCGTTTGGGTTGATCCATTGTGGCATTGCCCAGTTTCAGATGCCCAGTTGCCAACATTCTGCGGCTTATTCTCGCCGTGTCAAGCAGCGCATACACAATTTGTACATAACTCGCACACCGTTACCTTCCGCCTGCTACCCCTCCAGAGACAAGCCTCCTCGTCTCCTCACAGCCGCAGGACCCAGCCGTCACCGAGCCTGGCGCCGTCCTCACCCACGCCGCCCCAGACCAGAAGCCCGCTGTCCTCGAGGTTGTTCATCGGCGCGCCGGCCAGCCTGGCACGCGCCGGCGGCAACCCCTTGCCAGCATGCTCATCCTCGTCGTACGGCCGCGCCGCCACGCGCGCCCACCGACCCTCGCCCGTCTTGCGCCCGACGGCCTGCATGACGGCCGCCGTCACGCTCGCGGCCGACATGCCCTGCGGCGGGGCCCAAAACAGCCACACGTCATCCAGCGGCCGCCGGCGGCTACTGCTGCCGGTGCCAGCGTCGCCAAAGGCCAGCACCAGCGCTTCGCGGCCGCCGCCCATGGTCAGGGCGGACAGGGTGGCGCCGGCGCGCGGGCACGGCCACGCGTGCTCCTCGGCGTCGACGACGATGGGTGCTGCTGCTGCTGCGCGCCGCGGCGAGGAGAGCGGCGTCAAGGGCGTCACGGTGCTGCTGTAGCTGCTGGTCGCGTGCTGCGCAATCGTCTGCCACCCGTCGCGCGCGCGCACCGCGACCTCGACCATCTTGTTGCTGCTGCCGCCGCGTCGCCGGTCGTCCATGGTCTCCACCTCGAGCGGCAGGTAGTCGAGCTGCCCGCCGAGCGGCGCGCCGCCGCCGCTGCCTGAGGAGGTCGAGGCTCCGCCGAAGCGGAAAAGCCGGCTCTTGCTGATGCAGATGGCGGCGCCGTCGCGCGCGGGGCCCGGCGCGGCCGGCAGCTCGGACCACATGCGCGAGTGGACGTCAAAGGCCCAGATATCGCTGCTGCCGCTGCCGCTGCTCGCGAGGCGGCCGGCGTGGATGAAAAACGTGCCGTAGCCCCGCGACTCCTCGTCGTCTGCTGTCTCGGCGACGTGTCCGACGGCGGGCTCCTGCGGCTGGCCGGCCACGGCCCAGTCGCGCCAGCTCTGCGCGCGGGCGCGGAGCGTCGTGGGGCTGGCGGGCGAAGGCAGGAGAGGAGGCGAGGTCGGGATAGCGGTTGTGGTGGTGGTGGACGGGACGCCAAAGTCGCGGGGCTTGTCGGCGGCGGCGGCGCAGTGGAAGCTGCGCGCCGCGGGGTGGATGGTGATGGCGCCGCCGGTGACGGCGGGCGCCGGGTCGAGGTGGCTCCAGGCGCGGGTGCGCGTGTCAAAGACCCAGACGCGGCCGGCCTCGTCGAGCGGCGGCGGCGGGGTGTGATCGTCGTCGTCGTCGTTGTCGGGGGAGGAGGAAGAAGCGTGGCTGTGTCCGCCAAAGAGAAAGATGCGGGTGCCAATGACGGCGGTGGCGTGGCCGGCGCGCGGGGCGGGGACGTCGGCCAGAACCGGGCGGGCGAGTTCCATGGCGCGCTCCTTGCCCTTGCCCTTGCTGCGGGGGCTGCTGTGGCCGGCGTCGGAAGAGGCGACCGACGCTGCGGTCTGGCGGTCGTCGTCGGCGGCCGGCTCGTCTGGCGTCTCGGGGACGGCCTTGATGCGGAGGTAGTCGGTGCTAGCGCCGCTCGCGGGAAGACGCACGACGTGCATGTCATTGTCGGCGAGCCCGTCGGCGAGCTCGCCGCCAAAGATGTAGGCGCAGCCGGCGACGATGTCGAGCGAGTGGGCGGAGCGGCGTAGCGCGGGGATGTCGTCGTCGTCGTCGATGCGCTCCCAGGTACCGTGGGGTCCGGGGTCGGCGGCGGCAGCGGCGGCGGGGTTGAGACGACGCAGATCAAACTGCGGCATCGACAGCGCGGGGATGTTTTGCTGGGCGCGGCTGAGGAGGCTCTGCTGGGTGCTGGCCATGTTTTGCTGGGCGTGGGCGAGCAGGTCCGTCGTGCGGCGCCTCAGAAGCTTGACTTGCTCCATGGCGATGTTGGGGGTGGGTGGATTTTGTTGACAGTGCCGGCCGGGTTGTTGTAGGAGCGGGATAAAAAAGTAGTTGGGTGAGGGAGAGGGAGATGGAGAAGGAGAAGGAGAAGATGGGATCAACAGTGCTCTGGGGGTTGTGCAGCGGTGACTGGATGGATGGTGAGTTGGACGATGACGTACTAGCTCGCCGTGATTGAATGGTTTATTCAACGGCCCGAAGCTTACAGGAGGGATCGTAGGCGATGAGGAAAGCTGGCGGGACAGCTTGTGACTCGCAGGTGAATATTTTGAGGGTAGCGCTTCAAACTGAAGAGGTAAAGAAGACGTAATCTACGCACATGAAAGCCTCGTCTGTTGTCTGTTGTCTGTTGCTCTGGCACAGCCCGTCTGCCCCGGATACGAGTGGGTACGACTCGTCGCCGCAGCGTGGCTGATCCAGCGTCTGTTTCGAAGAGCAATCATGGCGTGCGAGGTGAGATGTTGCGTGTCACGTTGATGAAAAATGAGGTCATGGTATCGAAAGGCCATGTTTTGCTATCGAGTCTCATGACGGGAATGGTTTCTGCCAGTCGTTGCCGCATATCGATTGAACGGCTCAGTGAGTTTGGCTGGTTGAGTGAGCGGCCGGTTGAGTGAGCAGTGAGCAGTGAGCGAGCAAGCCTTGCGAGCGACTCCGCTGATGAGCTATTCTTAGCAGCCGCACCAGCACCAAGCCATGTCTTTAAAATTGCGGCCACGCTCCTGCAGAATGAATGGCCATGCGCGGGATAACTAGTTAACCTTTTCCAAAACTTTGATGCCGCCAAGGTTGGCGCAGTATCTCCGATATTCGCTGTCGATGCATCTCACCAACGTGTAGTGAATGTGCGAGGTTTATCGCAATGTGCGTCCAAACGTCCAAACGACAAGTCGCCGACCATCACTTTTAGTATGGGGCAATGGATCTGAGGTGCCCATGTTTTCTCTTTCCATCTGTCAATCCCAGAGCACAGCGACCAACATAAAATCTTGTTCAGCAAGCGCTTCCGAGTCCAGCAACCTCTTTGCCTTGTCCGTCTCCGAGTCTCCTTGGGCGACATCTCCTTGACATCTCCTTGCCCGACGTGACAGAAAAGAGCCGCAAAAAGGCACCAAGACCTCGACCCCATCGGCCCCAACGTGGCGGCCGAGCTAGAACAACTTCACAGCCTCCAGTGGAGAAGTACAATGCAACACAGCGCTTACTGCAACCATTCAACCCGTTCAACAGCCTGAGGCAACAGACCAATGGTGCTGCCATTGGCTCCGGGGCCGTCCTTGTTCTGCTTGGCGGGCATGTGGCAAGGCTGATCTAGCAATGGCCATGCTGACTGGCTTCAAATCCAAGGCCACCCACCCGACAGGGGGTTGTTTCCCATTCAATGCTCTTTGCTTTTGACCAAGGAGGTGGCGTTGACCAAGAACTTGTTCATTTGGAATTTCCTTGCCGATAGACAGAGTTGTTGAAGAAAGGAGAGCTGTCGTTTTGTCTGCACGTCACTCACGACTCACGGCTGGTTTATTCTAGCCTTCTTATAGATGGCGAGATTGAGCTTCACTCAGTCAATTTGCTAATAGAGCAGCAAATTTCCATTTACTTGCCAGGAGGGCCATAGCAAGGCTGCTTCTCTTGGCCTACACTTGTCTTAATCACCACGAATTACAGCGGACAAACTCCTCTGATCGACACCCTTGCCTCCGCCTAGGCGCTGGTCCTTTTCCACCACACCATCATGCAGACCCCCCCTGCCAGCTGTATTTCTCTGAATCAATTTAGCTGATGCCCTGAGGGATCCAGATAGGTGCTGCGGCCCCCCCCCTCCAACCCCCACTGACTCTATCTTTTCAGCTTGGTGATACAAAACGCCCTGCACCCGCCGCCGCCTTGCTTTCTTTCCTAGTGCCCGAGTTCTTGCTCCTGGTTGCTGCCAAACCTGCAAGTCTTCTCCTGGCAGCAGAAAAGTATTGACCCGATAGCGACAGACGCAAGCCGTTGTATCTTGATCATAAGCGTCGCAGCGCAAACATCCCCCATCATCATGGCTGCTCAGATTACGGACAGCCCCAAGTTTGAGGGATGGTATATTCATCCCGATGGCACCAGTACGCAGCTCTTCCTGGTACCCAACACTCGGCAGTTTGAGTGTCTCTTTTTCGATTCCTACTAACACCCTCGCCACAGCCGAAGCCTTGACCTGCCCCCAAGGCACGTTTACGGGATCAGGCAAATTCGCCGCGTGCTGCGGCCAGTCCAAGTGCGCGATCGCCACAACCTGCAAGGACAACAAGCTGACCTACGACAACTTTGCCATCGGATCATGCCCGGGGTCCGCCGTGTGCCAGACCATGTCCGTCATGGCGGCCCCCGGCGCCACGGACGTGACCTCGAGCATCTTTTGCGCCCAGTACTGGTACGCCATTGAGGCCTACCGCGACACCGTGCCCGTCACCACGGCCTCGGCAACCACGACGAGCAGCAGCAGCAGCAGCAGCAGCAGCAGCACGTCGGCCTCGACCGGCAGCACCCCGACGAGCAACACGGCCAGCTCGACGACGGATCCGAGCAGCAGCACCTCACCGCTGGGCACCACGGCCCCGACACGACCAGCTGCCTCGCCCGACCCATCCACCGGAGGCAGCGCCAGCAAGGCCTGGATTGCCGGCGCCGTCGTGGGGGCGCTCGCGGCGCTTGCGCTGCTCGCGTTCGCCATCTGGTTCCTGCGCCGGCGCGCGCAGAAGAAGAGGCTGGCCGCGGCGGCCAACGCGCCCCAGGAAATCGGCGGCTACGAGCGGCCCGCTGACGGCAACTGGCAGAACAAGCAGTACTTTGGCGCCTCGCATCCCAAGTCGGAATCCACCTCGGCGGGCTACTATGCGCCCGTGCAGCAGAACCAGGTGCATGAGCTCCCCGGTGGCGAGCAGGTCGGGCAGGTCGGGCAGAGCGAGCCGAGGGTCCAGGGCGAGCAGAGGGGGTGATGGCAGGATATTGGATTAATAGTCGGGAGCAAGGCAAAAGGGGATAGAGAGGAGGGAGGAGTCGCGGTCGGGGGAGTTGGGATTTTTGTTTCTCTCATCACGAAGCTGGGCGTTTTTTTTTTTTCGCATACAAGAGCAATTTCATGCATATAATGTATTTGTACATACTTTTCGCAGCGGATTTTACGAAGCCAGCAAATTCTAATTTTATCCTCCTCCATTCCTCCCAGCTGCAGTTAAGCGCCCGAGATGAAGTGGCTGGGCTGTGCAAGGAACCAACTGCCGTCCCATCAACGCGGGCCGTCCCGCGCTCTTGGCCTCAGCCGCACCTTGACTATCTAGTTGAACAAAAGTGAGGGATGATTGGAGAGGCACTTGCTTTGCACTTGTTGGACGTACCCTGTACAGAGGTCTGTCGCCTTTCCCAATGCCAAACAACACCAGAGTACACGCAATGCGCCAAGTGTCTGTGTGCGCATTTCTCTCTACCCTAATTTTGCGACTACAAAAAACCTGCTTGACACCCCCAAAAGGCGTTTGCCCTGCCCGTTTTCAAGCTGCAGAGAGGGTTGCATCATGGTGGGCTGCAGCATGCAGCACCCTCGGCCTCGCCTGAGCGGCTAAACCACCAGGCTGGCGCGTAGAAGCTGTCGTGCATCAGGCAAACCCGTCGCTATTCCTGTCATTCCTTTCTCAATTTTTTTTTCATTCTCTTCTTTGCAGCAAGTGGCAGTGTCTAGTAAACGTCATGAACGAGATATACGAAAAGTTGGCCGCCGCAGGGCAGCTCGCGACGTGCTGCGGGGAGGCGGCGCTCGAGTTCGACAACAGCGCCCGTGTCTGCGACATATACGAGGTTTGGGTGCACAATGACAGCGGCGACGTCGTGCCGCGCCTCGGCCAGGTTGATGCCTCCGCCGTGCCTGGTTGGCTGCGCGACAGTCACGCAGGCAACCCGGGTCACACGCTGCTTCTGCGGCTCGTGCTCGTCACCATCCGGACGGCCGGCACGGCGAGGAAGCTGGTTGGCATCGCGAAAGACACCCACCGCCAGCTGACCAAGGCTTTCGGGCTGGAGCTGGCCCACGAGTTTCTTAAAGGCACCGTCACGAGCGTCACGGCGTTTCCCGCCGTCGCCGTCGCGCCCGCCGGTGCCGAGCGCTACTGTTATGCCTTTAACCACGCCCCCAAGCTGGCGGCCATCTGGTCCCAGCTGCGCCCTGCCACCGCGGAGGGATGCGCCAAGCAGGCCGCCGCGACCGAGGGCATTATATACATCACAGACGGTGCTGGCGGCGACCCCGCCCAGAAGCGCGCGGCGACGCCCGCCACGGCGAGCTTCGCGCCGGGCGACGTGCTCCGACGCCTGCTGCAGTCGCCGTTTTGCGCCGACGTGTACGCGAGCAGCATGGCGCCGGCGCTGCTCCTCGCCATGCAGCTCGGCTTCGAGACGGACCTGGCGCAGAGCCGCATCAAGGTGGCCATCCGCGCCATCGAGGCCGCGACGGGCTACCACACCTTCAAGAGCCGCGTGGCCGCCTCGTCCACGCACGCCCGCCTCAGCCAGCTGGCCGTCCGGGCCAGCGGATCCGCCACCAAGCTGGCCAGCGTCGACCGCAAGAGCACCTCGATGCAAAAGGTGCTGCGCTTCGTCGTCAAGGAGCTGGATAGGGAGGCGGTTGGTCCGGCGGACACGGCGGCGCAGCGGCTCCTCCGCCACCATGTCGGCGTGCTCGAGGAGAGGCTGGAGATGCAGATGCTGGATACCAGGTATACCATGAAGCGCGTGGATATTCAAATCAATGCTGTGGGTGCATTTTCAATGCGATATATCAAGTCTCGGAAGCTGACTAGGCGCAGATCTTCAACATGATGACGCAAGAGGACGCCTTGAACGGCATCGAGCTGGCCCAGTCTACCCACCTGATTGCGCACGCGAGCTACCGCGACTCGTCCTCGATGAAGACGCTCGCCATTGTCACCATGTTTTTCCTGCCCGGCAGCTTCGTATCGGCCATGTTCTCCATGCCCATGTATGAATGGGCCAAGGCGGACCCCGAGTCCCCGTTCATCGGCGTCGGCCTCCTGCCCCAGTTCCGCCTCTACTGGGTCATCACGCTGCCGCTGACCACGGTCATCTTTGGATTCTATCTGTGGTGGCTGTGGCATCTCAAGCGCCAGAGAGACGCCGAGTTTGATTCCGTATCCCGCAAGAGCGCCGACAGCAGCGACGGCGAGGAGGGGGATGACGTTGTCGAGGAGCGCCGCCTGGCGAGAAAGAGACGACAAACTACGCTGTAGGGCAGCGTAGTCGCGAATCTTGATTCTACCAGGCTCGATTTTTTTTATAAAACTTATGACGATAGTATGCTTGCTATTATTTTCTTGTCTGTTTGTGGAGGACTCGGTAAGCACTGGCGGCTGCAGCTTTGATTGGAAATATTCGATGAGCTCCGGAGCCTCAGGTTGGCTTCTATTAAATAATATAGTGTCAAGATTGGAGTGTGAGAACGTATATTTAATTCAAATGAAAATGATGCAAATTGTATTTTCGGCGTTGTTATAGTCGTTGACGCTTTTAGGTTCAAGCGTGGCGCGCATCTTGGTCACCACGCACTTCAGCATCAGCCCCCCGCCAAACACGCAACCTGCCACCTTCACTAAACAAGCGGCCACGGCCCAGGTTCGACGTGGGAGACTGGGCCTATAGAGGAGAGCACTAACTAATACAGCTTCCGAATTCCACTACTCGAGTAGGCTTTGCGCTCCCGCACCTTTGCGACAGCCCGCCATGGCAGTGGCAGCCCCTGCCCCGCGCATCCCCGTCCCCGCGCAGCTCGGCTTCCTCGCCATCTACAACCCGTCTCTGGGCACATCCGACGACACAATCGACGACCAGATTGTCTACTATGCCTCGGTCACGTCACAGTCCGTCGCCCCGGCCAAGCGACGCCGCGCGCGCACCCGGGGCCGCCCGACCGACGGCATCTCCCCCGAGGAGCGCAACGAGCGCCTGCGCCAGATTGGCCTGGCCCAGGGCATGGTCAGCTTCAGCCAGGGCTTCACCGACGGCGAACCCGTGGATGCCATCGAGACAGAGACGACCAGGGTCGTTGTGCGTGAGCTCGAGTCTGGATGGTGGATCTTGGCGGTAAGTGGACTAGACGAAGTCTTGCTCGCGAGAACATCGGTCGCTAATTTACTGCAAAGAGCATTGATCTAAACAAGACGCCGTTACCGCCACGACTCCTGACGAAGAATAGCGAGCCGCAAGAGGAAAAGTACGATTACAATACCAAGGAGATGAAGCCCGCCGCGCTCATCTTGCGGGACCTCCAGCGAGCCCATCGTATTTTCTTGATGCATCACGACGTCTCCATGAGCTCACTATTTTTGCGCCTACCACGACATAAATTCGTTGCCGTCCTCACCCGCTACTGGGATCTGTACTTGTCAACGTGGAGTGTCTCTCTGCACGGAAACCCCGCCAGAGATATTTATCAAGGCATTAATATCGCAGCGTCGGGGGAGCTGGGTGTCGGCGTCGGCGAGGAAGAGCGTGGCAGCGGCGAGCGCGAGGTTCTGGAGGGTCTAGTCGGCAGGACCGAGGGCCTTGTGGACTTGATGGTGTCCAAGTTTGGCGGCGAGGATGGTGACGAAACAGACTCGAACAGTAACGCTCCTGCGCCTTGGCTGGGCAGCGGGAGGGAGCCCTCAATAGACGACGGGGCGATATTCCTGGGCACGGGTGCGCTGTCCAGAAAATCTCTAAGAGACGTGACGCACTGGATGGAAGACCTGTATACCTGGGGAGAACATGCGTACGGCGTGATTGAGAGCCCCATTTCAACACGCAAGACTCGGACGAAGAAAACCGACTCTCGGGACGATATTCCCAAGACCTCCGAAGCGGACACAAAGGGCTCGAGTCGGACAAATCCTGCACAAACGTCGACACAAAGCAATGAACCGACGGCCAAGCAGCTGAAAGACAAAAAGTCCGATCCTTTAACGTCCAATCCATCCAGTGCTACTACGGACACTGGGACGATTGAAGAGGGCAAGGGCGTCCAAGTAGCTAAATCACAAGTTGGTGAAGTTGAGGATGGCAAACTGGATAAGATGGTGAGCTATCTAAAACTCGGCTACGGCCAGTATTGGACCATACCCGGTGTCGCCAGTCTGTCTGGGTCTTCCACCGATCAAGCTGCCGATCCAAAAGAACGACCCAGCTCGAAAGCGGCCGAGTCCGCGCCCCCCAAAAGACCCACCCTACCGAAGCCATCCCCATCGCAGGAATCCGCGGGTCACTATCTCATCGGCCTTAAAGGCGAGATCGAGGAAGCGTACGGCGGCGTGGACGACGGCGGCGCGGAGGCCTCTGATGAATCAGACTCCGAGCGCGACTCTCGCACCGTGTTACGCACCATCCATGTCGAGCTAGATAACAACGAAAGCGGCAGCGGCTTTCCCATCCACCCGCCGCAGCAAAACCCGGCGGCAGGTGCCACCCTGACGGAAGCGCAGATGCGCGGCTCTCTGCGTCCCGGCGCCAATGTCCAGGAAAACAGCAACGCGGAGAAGCTGCGCGTCGTCGTGTACGTCAACCGACCGTTCCTCTTTGTCTTTCTATTCCGTCTGCGGACCGACTCGCTCGCATGGGACGCGCTCTACCGATCGCTGCACTACCAGCTCGCGCCGCTGCGCCGGCCGCTCCTCACCTCGACGCGCTACCGTCCCGAGCGGCCCGACACGGGCGGCCGCGCTGCGGGCATATACGACCTCGTCTGGAATCCTTTCGACCTCACCGTACACACGACGGTGCCTAACATCCCCGATGATCACCTACACCCGGCTGGCGAGCCGTCGTGGTCCCGCGCCGACGCCGTCAACACGCACCTGCACGTGCTCCACGTGTACAGCAGCACGCGGTCGCCGCGCGTGACCGACTTGGAACGCACGCAAAAGACGAGTCGTGGGTGGTGGATCGTCTGGACCCGGCTTGTGCTGCAGCAGCACCGCGAGGCTGGGTCGTCGCGGGCGGTGGCGATGCAGACGCCGCGGGGAGGAGGGGACGGCAGCGGCGTCTTGTCGGCGCCGCCCTCGCCTCGGCTAGGGTCGGAGGCGGGTGGTGACGAGCTGGGAGGTTCGGGTTTCTTGGGCCCGGCGGTGACGAGCAAGGAAATTGTTCTGATACGGCGCGCGAGTGACCACGTCTCGTCGGTGAGCAGCAGCTTGATGGGAGGTGGTGGGGTGGACTCTGTGGGAAGGTTGGCGCAGGGGATCGGTGTTGACACGCGGAGATATGTAGAGGACTTGCTCAGTATGCTGTAGGCTTCAATTTTGGTTGTCTTTTCGGGGGTGTTGGTGAAGCACCGTGAGAAAAGACTCGGACTTTTATTTCAGCGGCATTTTGGAGAGTTTTAGCTCTTGGTATGGATAGGCGCCCGGTTTTGATACAAAATACTACATGATGAGCTTTTCAATAGCTATATGCGAAATACTTAAGGCGCAGTCCGAAAAACCATGGCAAGCAAACTCGACGCTGCGAAGTGTCGACGAGTTAACCTATGCCAGAGATTTTCGCTTATTACAGCCACGTTCTTGGACAATAGTCGCGCCAGACGCAAGTAAGAAAAAAAACCAAGCCAGAGCCAGCTTTGCTGGAAACGGCAAAAAAAGAAAAGATTTCTGATGAGAATGGGATTCGAACCCATGAGGATTGCTCCACCAGGAAACATATTAAGGTGTCCTTAACCTGGCGCCATAACCTGTTTGAAGTTGTTAGACGTGGGTCGGCTAGTAAGGTGCTGTGAAGGAAACATACCAACTCGGCCATCTCACCAAATGATGAAAGCCGGGGTGGCTATTCTCTTATATGAAGGCCAGCAAGAAAATTGCAGCTTTCCGTCACTTCACATCCATCGCCACCCGCACATCTGCAGCGTTTACACTAGTCCGGACAGTAATGTCCTATTTTTTTGTCTGGCTAATGAGAGTAGAAGAGTTTTCTAGCGGGATGGCAGATTTCTGGAGAGTCACAGAACATATGGCAAAGTGCTCAAGTCGTGTACTTGTCCTAGATTCATCGCCCAGTCAGCGCACACGACCACCAAAGATAGAGGGGCGCAGGCGGAGACAACAATAGTCGTCTAGAGTTAATAAGCCAGAAAAATCACGTCGTAAGAATACAACAGTAGTTCGAGCATAATGCAAGCATCGGCATTGCAAGATCTAGATTTCAGGCTTTTCGTCTGCGTGCGTGGTGAAGGGACTGCAACCCACCCGCCGCCCGTTGTTCTGATGATGACGGGCACGTCTAAGAAAGCAACCGGCGTGGGGGAGAGGGTAACACGCTTGAAACAAGTAATATAAAGATATGCGTATCTTATTGCATTGGATGCAATTATACAAGATACTCCGAGCCCTCCTGCACGCAGAAAACTTGGACAACCACGGGAGTACAGTGAGGGTAACATCCTGCCTGTTAATAGGAGCACATTATGGGTTTAAAAAGAGGATGGACGGGTAGCTGTAAGGGGTGTCTCGAAAAATAAATAAAAATAAGGAACATCATCGACGTAGGGGAGCAAAATGCACAGATTAGAAGGACCTCATGCGTTGGATTGCACCTTATGCATATGGACCGGAGAAGGTTCTCAAGCATTGGATTAAGCGATTCCATGCAATGGCAAAAATAAAAACAGCCGACCCATTAGTAGGAACAGTTCCTGCAAAGGGGACAAACGGACAGTTCGGGTATCCTAGTATGTATTTATCTCAGGCAGGCTACAGCTCGGAAAGATTTGTTTGTCCAGTTGTGCGTGATTCAGCTGCATGGTATAATTGAGGGTCGTGCGCCTCTTCTTCAGCTCCTAATGCTGCTGATTTTACTGGTGTTCCACTGCTGTGACCTTATAGTATTGAATAACTCCTCTGGAATGCATGATTGGTGAGATGGCCGAGTTGGTAAGCAGCCCTGAACAACTAGCCCTTGTCAATCACTAGTGCTAACAACTGTCATAGGTTATGGCGCCAGGTTAAGGACACCTTAATATGTTTCCTGGTGGAGCAATCCTCATGGGTTCGAATCCCATTCTCATCAGAGATCTTCTTTTTTTGCCTCTACTCTCTATTTTGATGTGGTATCATCAAGTCGAGACAAACATCAATAGTAACTGCCTTTTTTTTCTTCTCTCTCTCTCTCTCTCTTTCCTAACCTCTATGTGCTGCTTACCCGAGTGATTGGAATCAAGTATCCATAGTTCCGGCTTTGTTTTGCCCGTGTTCAATGACAAACCACGGAAACGGGAAGACGCTGCCGATGTTGACGCTGTTTGAACCTGAAACAACATTGCCGCATGTCCTCATAAAATTGACTTCAAACGCGACAATCTAGGCATTTGCGCCATTAAAAACGAAAAACAGTCTTGCTACACGACCGCGTTGTCAAGTTCGTCCGTATTGTTTCATCCCGGGTAAGCGGCGCTCGTCCCGAGTGCCGACCTAGCTGGCGCTCGCGCTCGTAGCCGGACGCGAAATAAAATAAAATCGCGCAACATCGGACCAGCCCATGTCCAGCGGCTACGGATGAAAAAGGCACAAGCGCACTGATTTTGCCCATCAAGTCAACGTACACCCGGCGTCTAGAGACGTTATATTTAATTCTTTATTGACAACAGACGATATTTTGCTGCGTGGGCGACTAACAAAACTTTACTTGGACTCTTGTTAGCCCACGTGTCCAGACCGCACAACTACTCGTAGTATTCAACTTGCTTAACAGTGAAAATGACATCCCCATCGCCTGCCTACTGGCAAAGTTTGAAACGACCAAGTTCTTTTTAAAAAAATTCAATTCATTCAACTGACTATATTCAGGGATATAGTGCTAGATAATTTCCATGTCTATATCCCGGTACATACGTTCTATCTATAGACGAGTGGGTTTGTTTGCGTGTCTCATAACGTCCTGTCAATCTCCAAGACCAAGCTGAGAAAGAGCGAATGACGGGAAAAAAGTCTATATACGTAGAAGTAAAGAGTGAAATGAATGGTCTCGCCATTTCCAGATGTATCTGTGAGCGCCTCTCCAGGTCTCGTCCCGACAAGGTTGAGAGAGCGACTCGGGTGCGCAAGGCTCCAGCCTCGCAGCTCACATAAGCAAAGAAGCGTGCTTAGTTGAAAGACCAGGTAACCTTGGTGCGGCCAACGCCGAGGTCACCAAAGAGATCGAGGAAGGCCTTCTCGCTGACATCAATGCTGCCGGGTTCGCAGCTGGGGCACTTGTCGCGAACCTTGGCCTGGACGGACTTGCCGTTGCCGAAGATGGTAATGGTCTTGTCGCACATGGGGTTGCCGTTGGACTGGGCACCCATGAGCTTGCTGGAGAGGGCGACAATGTTCTCCGTCTTGTCCTTGCCACTATCGTCCTCACCGCAAGCACCGAGGCCGACGGCGTAGTAGGTGATGTCGCCCGAGTTCGTGCCAGTCCCGCTGCCACCGGCGCTGTCGCTGGGCTTGGCCACGACGGGAGAGGACTGAGGAGCCGGAGCCGGGGCAGGAGCAGGAGTAGAAGTAGGAGCAGGGGCAGGAGCAGGGGCAACGGAGGGAGGAGCAGGTGCAGCGGTTGTGGTAGGCGCAGGAGGAGGAGGAGGAGGAGCCGAGGAAGAAGGAGGAGGGGGAGGAGGAGCAGCGGTGGTGGTAGGCGCAGGAGCCGGAGGAGGAGCCGGAGGAGCAGCAACGGGGGTCTGCTCGGGCTGCTCAGGCGCAGGCGCCTGCGAGGCAGTCTCAAAGAATTGGCCATTCGACGGCTCAGGGAGGATGGTAGCCTCGGCGGTAGGGACGGACTGGCCAGGCGTGACGTAGAGGGTGGTGCTCACGTCGACGATTTCGGTGACGGTCTCGTACTTGGTCACCCACTCAACCTCGGTGACGGTGACGAGGTCACGGCGCTGGACGGGCTTGGCCGCGACGGCGGCGAAGAGGGCAACGGTAGCGAGAGCGAAGGACTTCATGATGACTGGGTGGTGACTGGCTGTCAAAGCGAGTTGGTTGCGGTTGTTTGGTAGTTGGAAGGGCGCTAGGCACAGCGAAGCGGCAGAGAGAAAGATGATTGATGATTGATGATTGAGACGTGAGTTGTTGCAATGGTTGTTGGCGCAGCCAATGTAGTGAGTGTGAGTTGGGCGCGTAAAGCGTATAGTGTTGTCGTGAGAGACGAGGGCTGCCGGATTTATATAATGGGCAGTTGAGGCGTAAAGGAGAGTTTGGGCGATGCAGCTATCTTGGCGAGCTTAAAGGAGGGAAGCACGGCAAGAATAAAAGGAAAGTCGGTTGAAGAAGAAAAGAGGGAAAAGCAAGAAGGAATCAGAAGAGAGGGAATGTATTTGTGTGAGAGATGCAAGTCGAGGTGAGAGGGTGGAGTGGGCAGATGGGGATGGGATTTGTGGAGGGGGCACATACAGGTACAAAGTTACAACGAATGGATGGTACCTGGAAGGGGTGACATGAGGGGGGTTACAATGGTGTGTTTGCCCGGTGCAGGGTGCCTGAGTTTGGGCTGCGGCGGTCCTGTTGAGCCACGGCAGTACCAGTAATACCTGATGAAAAGGTACCTGAGTGGCTGAGGGACCTGACTAGCGGAAAGAATTCCAGGGGAGAAAAGATGGAAGGGGGGAGGGACGAGCAGGGGACCGACCATGACAAGGGCCAGACCACAGACCGCAGAACTGGAGGCCCAAGATAGTGGTTGCGTCGTGTCACTGGTGGGTGTGCCAGGGTGCCCGCACTGCCACTGGGCGGGAAGCGACTTGGCAGGCCGTCAAGAGGAAGGATTCGGGCTGATCTGAGGCGCATCGGTTTGGTGGACCGTTTTTTTCTCATTCATTTTTTTCGTTTTTCATTTTTCATTTTTTTTTTGTTTTTACTTTTTCATATGTCAGGTTCACACACACTAAACCCGCCCAGCCCGCAAAAAAGGTCAAGAATAAACCCGCTGTGGAACTGGCGGTTGGCGGTCTAGAATCTCGGTCTAGAATCTTTTCTGCCACATGGCGTGCGTGGTTTTTGGTCGCCGCTGTCAAAAATTCAATAGGCGACATTTTTTCGCATCCTTGACTTTTCATTCTTCTTGCTCTTGTTGGTTGCCTGACATACATGCGGAGCGGGCTGCAAGAGTGGGCAGGTTCTTGTCGTCCCTCCCCCGCGAACCGCCATGATTCAGGTCAAACGGATTTTTATCTCCCGACAATCAAGATGCAACAGACTCAATGCAGGTACAATAATACCATAGCCTTTTGCATCAAGTCGACAAGTCATAGAAACATGTGTCCGCGCTCCTTCATGCACGGTTGCACGGCTCGACGGGAGTCGCTCCCAGATGGAACCACAGCCACACAACCTTTGCAGGAAACGCAACGTGATTGGCCCAACCCAGGGCCAGGCCTCGCACCCACCTCGTCAATAGGGAGGGAGGGTACCTGCAACTGGGTGACGAATATCGGCTCACTGCATGTACCAGATGTACCAGATGAGTCTGGTCTTCTGTCTTCTATGTACATGCAGGCTGCAGGCATCCTGTCCACGCACGCCAGCGGCCGGTCAATACCCAAATAGCCTGCCGCTGCCAGGGCCTGAAACTCTGCGCTGCAAAAGCCCTCCCCCGACCCTTGCCCTTGCCCTGGAGCCTCGTGCCTCGTACCATACTGTACCTAGTTACTGCCTGACTCCACCGTCCCTCGCCAAAAATACTGGTATCCACGGCTGAGCTGTCCAGGTACTGGCCGCTCTTGATTGGCTGTGTACCTCGCGCTATCCTACTTCCGGGCGACTCTGTTTGGCTTCGCCATTTTTACACTTTTTCCCGTTTCCCCCTTCTTCTCGCTTCTAACCATTCCTTCTTGTTGTTTGTCGTCGTCGCCAGCCCCTTTCTCGTATCCCGTTATTGCGTTTCTCGTCGCCATGCAACCACTTTGCTTTGCCTCGCCGCCGACGCGCACGTTTTTACCACTTCTCAGATGACAGAGTACAAGCCAAGAACACTTGGTCCCTGCTCGACACATGCCCATGCCCATTCCCGGGCGCGCCTGTCGTGCCACCCAGCGCTTTGCTGGCAAGAGACATGAGAGACATGCACAAGGCCTGTTTCGAAGTGTCACTCGTGTCTCACAGCCCTCTCGGCGCGGAAAACATTGTTCCACTGGTCCTCGTGGATTCCTTTCTTTTTTTATTAACCGCCCTTTGACCGTCAACGTCCGAGGTAGAGACATACTACTACCGATCCAGAACCAACTGACTTTTGGAAAAGAAAGTTTCTGCAAAAAGCGGACTGCCCTGAATCGGTCAAAACATATTGAATCAGTTTCTGGAAACGACGCGAACAGGCGCCCGCTGCGACTGTCCAATCATGTGCATCCCCCTCCACACCTTCAACAGGTACCGTGCCACGCGGTGTGGTGTGAACAGACGACGAATCAATCGTCAATGCATATTCTTCCGTCTGTCTGCCCTCCCCGCAAACATGAACGACCCTTGATCAGCAGCCTCGGTCCGGACGAACCTGGGGAGCGTCTGCATCCATCTCGCTGTTGTTGTCTTTTCGTCTGCTTCCGCATTAAACTGTCTTTCTACTGCAGCGCCCGCTCCCCAAGACATGTGCGCACAGCTGCAGCCCGTTTCTCAGCTGATGGCTATCGCATCAAAGCCGAGCCCATCTGTGCCCGACCACCTCTGCGGCTGTCGCTGTCGCCAACGGCTGTCGCCTACAGTTGTCGCCTGCAGCTCCTGCTCACAAAGCGCCTTTTGCTCACGTCTGAGATATCGCACCTGCTGACGGCCGCAACGGCCTAACGGCCAGTCCTGCGGTTGCCGATTTAATCTACAGCGCAGTACCAAGCCTCCTCGTCCGATAGTATCGTTGCTGCATAAGCGCCCCGCCATCTTGTAAACCCATCCGGCAATAGCTCATGTTTGATCACTTGACATCAGACCAACCCGTAGGATATGCTGAAGAGTATTGATATGGTATCGGTCGAATTCTCTGCCGAACAACCCCTCTATCCCGGTGCGTCGTCGTGTGCAGGTCGACTTTCAACTTGAGCAAGCAGCCGTCGCAGCAGAGTCACACGTCAACTGAGACTACCGTACAGCATCTGGTTGTCTAAACACTCCTACACCGACCTGCCGCCATCGTCACACCCAACCCTTTCTCTACTCTTGGCGACTTCAGCCGTACCAAGCAGTGTGCTTGCGCTGCAAGGCCCGGTCAGGACACGCCATTTTAATTAGGAAGGGAAGGCAATGTTGCTTCCACCACGAGTACCGCCCAGCTGCCCACTGGCCGTGCTCACGACAATCCCCAGTGTCATAGTTTAAAAATAACCATGAATTTTTCCTGCCATGTAATACTACTTGAACCCCCGCAAGGCTTTTTTTCTCCCGCTCTGGTGGACGCCTCACGCTCGTCGAACACGAGCTTTCGAATGGTAGACTACCTACTAACAACAGGGTGTAATACGGACTCGGAGGTGAGTTGGCGACCCTAGCCTGGACCTCGGCATGATGGACCATAGTCTAGATGTTGTTATCTGGTCGTAGTACTGCATTCATGCTATTCAATAATTTAGTCTTGGTTGCGATCTTGTCGTGGCAACTAACCCTAACCCTAAGAGTTCTGTTTGTGGTCACGCGGCGCAAGTGTCACCCGTTTCTTGCGCTGACCAGGTGCAGCGACAGCATGCAAGAGAAGGAAGAAGTTGCTGACCAGGTGCAGCGACAGTATGCAACAGAAGGAAGAGTCTCTGCAGGGTCTAGTCCTTTCGGCAATTGAGTAGGAAACAACGAAGCTGCATGTCTGACTGCGGAGGAAGCACCGATATTTGCAAGAGGCAACCAATTTTTTTGGCGGCAGGCAATGCATGACGTATATTGTGCATGGACAGATAACAGATAATGCAGCAATCTCATTTATTTTTGTTGCTCTGCATAGTGACAAGTCATTATAGCCCGTCCTACTGTATCAACGATGAATGAAATTTCGCCGTATGCAATGAAATGTTGCGCCGTGTCTGTACGTGGGTTCTGTTCAACCTCAAGAGCCCAAAGAATGACAACTGCCGGCCGGTATGTACACTGCCTCCGGCCAAGCCCTGTATGTACAGCAGTCATGGGATCTGCTCCCAATGAGAAGAAACAAAAGGGAAGAAGGTGTTTGTAAAAAAAAAAAAGAAAAAAAAAAGGGAAAGAAGCACAGGGCCAAGTCAGTGCCCCCGCACAAACACCACCGCTTCCAGCGTAAACGGTAAGCGGTCCTCGCCCTCAACAGCATCGCGGGCCTCGCTCTCCACCTCGCACCGCTTCACCTCGCTCAGCAAGATCCTTTCCACCTGCTGCACGTGCTCCAACAGCGCCCGCCCCCGTAGCGGCGCCTCCCCCTCGCGCGGGGCATACCTGCCGCCGCCGCCGCCGCCGCCGCCGCCCATCGGCGCATCATCCGCGTAGTAGTAAAACGGCCTCACGCCGTCCGTCATCGCGTGCGCGTCGGCCAGCGTCCACCGGCGGGGCACGAGCGGCTCGTCCTCGCGCTCGTGCGGCTGCGGCAGCGGCCCGTACACGAGCTGCAGGCGGCGCAGGTTCGGCAGGCAGTGCAGCAGGCCCGCGAGCGCGCGCGCGGCGACCCCGGCCGCCGCCGCGGGCAGGGCGAGGGTGCGGATGGCGACGCTGTGCGGCGCGGGCCGGGCAAAGAGTCCCGACGTGGCGGAGGACCAGGCGTAGTAGCCGCAGTCCACGGTGCCGTAGTACACGGCCGCCTGCCCGTCAAACGGAAAGGTGCACGGGCGCCGGCAAAAGTCGTCCCAGCGGTCCATCCCGACGTACACGGCGTCGCCGCGGCGGCGCGGCTGCCACGGGCGCACGACGACGCGCCCGCCCGCGTCGTGCGGCTCGTCCCAGGCGCGCTCGTGCAGCTGCAGCGCGGCCAGGCCGTGCCGGGCCGCCCATTTCAGCGCCACCGAGCGCGCTTCGTGGTTGACGCACACGTGCGCGAGGCCGTCCACGGGGACGTGCGGGTTGACAATGTCCTCGCCGAGCTCCGTGTCGGTCTCGAGGACGGGCCGGGGCTGGTGGTGGTGGTGGTCGTCGTTGTCCGGGGCTTCTGCGGGATTCCACTTCCAGTCGCGGAAAAAGTAGACGGCGCTGCCTTCGGCGTCGGGGAGCGCGTCCTGCCAGATCTGCAGGCGTAGCTCGCAGGGCAGTTGCTGGAAGAGGGTGAAGGTGCGCGAGGGTGCCACGCCATTCGGCCGCATCGCTTGAATAGAAGGGAGAGGGAAGGAGTAGGAGGGAGCTGGGAGGGTACAAGAGCGCTGGAAGAGCGGTTCAAGGAAAGAGGAGGTGTGCGTGAAGAAGACTGTAAGTGAGGATATCGCCCGATGGTACCAGCCTCCGACGACCAACTGAACCCGAACAGTAAACAAGAGGCTCGCAAGAGGAATACCAATTTGGGCCTTATATAAAGTAAGCTCCTCTTGATAGCCCCCCCGTTCACTCTCCACGTTGTAAATTTGAGATGACTCGGGGAGCAGGGCCTCGACAACAAAACCCATGTGCTCGCCACTCAGTTGCCTAAACGAGCATCATTTTCCCGACCTTGTTACGCCCTGCCGCTAGTCCAGTTCTTGATCTGACCTGGGCTGGAATCTCCAGGGCTTGACGAGCTGGAAAAGCAGCTGGGGCCGGCTTGTCAGATTTTAACCCGCGCGCCATGGCAGCCAAGATAAGCTTCAAACGTGGGTGTAGACTCGAGAAGCGGGATCCCGGTTCGTGCCACGAGAGCGAGGCTTTGGCATCCCATTGCATCAGGTTTTGTATTTGAAAAACTGGCCATCTAGTTCGCTTTTCTTCTGGTCATGGCTTCTATTCAAGTTTCTTCTATAGATGCGTCTATGTCGTTTTTCGTCTGATCTATCATGTCATCTTTTTTCGCGTCGTGAGTGGGGAGTTACATGCTCGCCCAGTGTAATAACTATATAACACGCGAATTATGCGCTGATTCATGTACTTTTAACGGAATATGCCGAGGAAACCAAGGTGCAAGTCAGAAAAAGAAAGCTGACAAGGGTGGCGGAGTAATCAAGGACAAAAGAGGCAGGACGACCTTGGCACGTGGCTGCATGTCAGCATTCAGAGGACGCCGTGCGGGGGGTGAATGCCCTCCGTCTTCCGTCCCATGCTTCGATGGCGCATATCGGAGTCGATATACCGGATTTGAGGCAAGCGACATTTTTCCCCCGGATTGTGGGGGATAGGAAAAAGGCATGGCAAGCCGGACGCTGGTATTTCCTCGTTCCCCACGGCAGCTGCATTCCAGACCCCAACCCTCCGTCGACATCAGGCTAGAGACGAGGCTGGTAGTGCACATCGGCCCCATGGCTCAGCGAATTCACGAGTTCAATCAGAAGAGTGGATGAAAAGGGATTCCTCGTGATTCCCAAAGCGGCATTGATCGTGCGCGCGATTCCATTCCCCGACTACGACGCGGGCGCTGCCGCCTCCTCGCTCGCCGGCTTTTTCGTCTGTTGCTTGCCGAGCTTGGCCCGAAAGGTAAAGAGGAACAGCGACTGCCGCGAAAAGACGGGCCGGTCGTCGTCAAAGATCTCCTCGACGGTAAAGGCTTTCCGGGCCATCTTGACAAAGTGCATGTCGGCGCGGCGGCGCTTCTTGAAGCAAAAGTAGACGACGGCGTCGGGGCAGAGAGTGAGGAGATCCCGCAAGGTCTGCATGAGCAGCGGAAAGGCGGGCTCAAAGTAAACGCACTCGCCGGCGAGAATCACGTTGGGCTTGTAGTCGACGACCTCTTGGGGCAGCGGCTCTCCCCTGATTTGTGATGTCAGGGACATGGGTAGTTCTCATTTTCTATTGTAGCGTGGGGCTTACCAGTTTAGGATCGAAGCAGTGGCCTTGTCGTCGACTTGATTCAATGTTATGTTGTGCTTCATGAGCTGGAGCATCTCGAGCTGGTCCGTCAGCATGAGGCGGCTCGCCACGCCGCAACCTAGCGCGACCGCAAGACCGACGAGGCCGCCACCGGCTCCGAGTTCTAGTCTGCGCGTCCATCAAACCGGGTCAGCATCCTGTCGGCGTTGCGACTTGTTTTCAGGATCCCCCTCGTGAAGGGCTTTGGCCTTGGGTTCCAGCAGCTGGTAGCCTTGCACCGATCACGAGGCAAGAGACAGAGAGAGAGAGGGACAAGAGACACAAAACGTACATTCTCGCATCCTGGAGCTCATGCCTATGGTAGCGCAGCATGTGTTTCCCGAGCACCATGCCCGCGGGCCACGTCTGCCCGCCACAGCCGGTGCGCAGGTCCTCCCGCAGACGCAGCGGCCTCTCCAGCTGCCCGTCAAACGTCACGTCCGTGTCGCCGGCTATCTTCTTCTCGGGCAGGGGCGCGAGATCCTCGCTGATGTGGATGGCGTCGAGCGAGGGCGAGGCAGCAAGGTCTCCCATGGCTTCGGGGAGGGGTCCTTCGGGACGGGATTGATCGATAATGGAGGCCGAGGAAAATCCCGTGGAGGACCAGGGGGGTTCGTGGCTTGAAGCGACCGAGTCTCGGGTATTTCGTGGTTTGAATCTAGTGACGTTGATCGACGGCCTGAAATATCCAGAAATGAGGTGTGAGGAAGCTTTACGGCAGCATTCTGCCAAAGCTGTTTTTGTGCAATATGGCTAGAAGAGTCTTCCGACCCCTCGGGACAGTGTTCTGACCCTGAGCTAAAAGGCAACGAGGCTCGAGTCCCGCTGCAGGTCCGATAAGGCTGCTTATCTGCATTTAGGAAAGCAGGGGGCCTAAATAATTATCGGCCTACATCAAGCAGAATCAAGCATCACCAGAAGAGACCAATTTGACGTTATTTGCATTGTTTTATCGTATTCGAAT
Organism: Cordyceps militaris CM01; assembly: GCF_000225605.1. NCBI lineage: Eukaryota > Fungi > Ascomycota > Sordariomycetes > Hypocreales > Cordycipitaceae > Cordyceps > Cordyceps militaris. The sequence goes on from NW_006271969.1 coordinate 1,045,505, forward strand.
ACACCTTGATTCCAACAGTAAAAGCTCATAATCATCGCTAGTTAGAGCGGCAGCCGGGCCAATTAATGATATTTCGTGTTTCACTTGGTGGCAAATTTACAATGCTTGTGCTGGTCTTGTATGTCTTGTATGCATATTACGGCATGATACTCCGTACTTTGCAAGGCACTTTCAGCCTAGGCCATCAGGCCGTTAACTTGTGCGCCAGCCTAATAGATCACTAGAGTAATATTTAAAGTAGTAAATAGGGTTATCTTTCGTTGCTAAGTAGTTACTACGGAGCACTCCTATTCGTAAATTTGTCTTGCTCATTCCTTACCTACCTAGTTGGCCTTGATATGAGTGGCCTAACGGGTGGGGCAGCTGGAGGCAACCCGGCTTATCCTTTCCCCGGAGGGGTTCCAAATACCGTGAACCCCGCGGATACAATTTTGACGACGCCTAAAAGCACCATGCAGCATACAACAATAAAACTTTCAGACGACCAAGAAGCGCTTGTCGCGGAGGCATGTAGGGCGCTCAAAAGAGAACCGAAGCAGCAAATTCAGCTCGAAAAGGCGGCGCATAGTCCTGAGAGCGCCGCCGAAGGAATGATCAGTGGATCCGACAAGGCTTCTCAGGTGGCTTATTCTCCGTTGTCTCGTGAGAGCAGACAGCTCTATGAATCACTTGGAGATGCAGCGGTATGTTGCCAAGCTTCTGACAGAGTAGACAAACTACTAACAAACTAGCTACAAAAAATTCGAGACATCGGGTTCGATATCAAGATGATCAAGAAATACACGATAAAAGTGCCATCAGGAGCCTACTTTAAGGTCCAGGAATGCGACGCCCTAGTTGCTATACAACTCGCGAGTTTAGAAACGAGACTTCCAGTCGAGATACTACTACCGGATGGAACTTTCGATAATTGGTCTGCGGGTGTTGCTTGCATCTTACCTCGTGGGTGGGCAGTAAGGTCGGAGACAGGGGAACTCTGGATGGATATTTGGAGATATTTTACAGAAAAGAATGCCTGATACTAGTTGCTAATTACAATATCCCTGTCGTATTCTGTGAATACCTGCCTATATGTCTCTGTCATAGGAAAGAGTGTATCCCTTGGGATATTCGTGTTAGAGAATGTCTCTATCGCAGGATAGAGTGTATCCCTTAGAATCAACTCAGGCGTTCCGGGTATGTTGGTATCGGAGAATGTCTCTGTTGTATGATGGAAAGTATTCCCAAAAACCATCTCAGGCGTTCCGGGTATGTTGGTATCGGAGAATGTCTCTGTTGTAAGATGGAAAGTATTCCCAAAAACCATCTCAGGCGTTCCGGGTATGTTGGTATCGGAGTAGGTCTCTGTCGTATAATCGAACATATTCCCAAAAATGATCTCAGGCGTTCCGGGTATGTTGGTATCGGAGAATGTCTCTGTCGTATAGTCGATGACCATCTCAGGCGTTCCAGGTATGTTCGCGTCTGAGAACGTTTTTATCCTAGGCACACCGAAGTCAATGACTGGATTCGGGACTATGCCAATGTCTATCGTCTGTTGGTGGCTAAATGGATTGAGCGTTTGCATGTTGTCTGAATCCGTGTATCCTGTTAGGTTGTCGGCATTGGGCGGATTGTTTGTTGAAAGAGCAATATCGGCGAGAAGAAACAGAGAGTAATCTGCGTTAGGGCCCATAGGTCGAGTACTGCCATAATACCAAGCATGGTACTCGCGAATGGTCCGCTCTAAATGTCCTTGTAGCAACGTTTCAAGCTTCTTCTCTATATTGTCGTTAGGCATTAAGTCGAGCTCGGTCGTCGTTTTCGCCCCTTCGAATTTTAACGTGTGAATAAGCGAGTTATAGACATCATTTGTCTGACGATACTCATATCTATATAATTAGTATTAGGTAGGAAAATATCAACCAATTAGTTAAAACTTACAGAGATAGAGTATCAACACCAAGACTAATGACCGCGCTAAGAGAGAGGTCATTCACTAATTTTTGGTAATTCTTTCCGCGCTCGATATATTGGTTGATGTTTTTTTCGATACTGGCCCTCTCCAAATCTGGATGAAGACAAATTGTTTCCTGAATGATCGCTTGTTTCGCTGTCGGACCTGTGCAACGCGCCAAATTCTTATCCCCATGATCCACCAAAGTCTGATATAGCTTAAAAATGGCGAGGAAACGAAATCGCAGCTCTATAACATGGAGCCATACTGTTGTTTGGAGGCGACGGAATGCTAGGTAGGGTTCTTTGCTGTCCCCCTCTCTAGCGGATTGAAAGAAATCAGATAAATTCTTTTCGATTTCGGCGGGCGAATAAGGAAGGTGTTTCGGCGGCAACTCCTCAGATATCAGTGCGGTCGACGGTTGTTGTGCTGGTGTCAACCAGTGGGAGATCGATCGCGCCCGGGAAGCTTTCTGTGATGCAGGCGCGCGAGACAACCGACGGGAGGTCGCTTGTGCCCGTGATGATGCCAGCCGTGTTAGGGTAGGCGTGCGAGCCAATTCTCGAGACACTGTTTGCAGTTGAGATTCTGTCGGCCATGTTGTTGGACTTGGATGCGCTGGAGGCGAGGGAGAGGGTGTCTGTGAGAACCAATTTGGGTCTGTTGTGGAGAAAAGTTGAGGCTCGAGTGTACTGAGGAGTTCAGCGCAGCGGGTAAGGTAGGGATAAAGCTCATTATACAAACTCTGTTTTGTATTATCCGCGAATTGCGGCCAATAGACTGTGAAGAAATTCGGCAAGCTCTCTATGCCAGTCGCGTGGGATAGAATTAGATTTTGGGTCATACTGTGCTGTGTAGTATCCAAGAAGAGGTTGTTGATGGTACGCTATGGTGGGGAGGGGAGCGAGTTACACCATGAACAGGCAATTGTGCTGGTTCAGCACGTGATTAGAACAAGGATAGGAAGATGTTTGGACGATCACTTCCTCTTCTGTCATATCCGTTATCGAATGACAGAAGAGGAAGTGATCGTCCAAATATCGGATATAGACGATATAGACGAAGTCATCCTCTACACGAGTACGCGGCAGCCGGGTAATCACGCCGCTGTTCGAATGCAGCCCATCAGCGTTACTAAGTAGGTCAATGTCTAATGAGCAGTACGTGTCGCCCTTACTCAGATAGGTTGGCAACAACACCCCTAGTTAGTTGGTCTGGGATTTGCACTGACTGGCTCCTGAGACGGGTTTACATTAAAATGGGCAAGCTGGTACGGCTTCTTTGTCAAATCATGTTACCCCGGAACTGTAATCATACCCTGTTACCATGACTTCACAGAATACCCAGAGTTATAGCCTGTAAGCCATTACAACCCTTTCTATAACGAAGGCTAATACCAGACTAGAACTCAGAGTTATGCCTACAAAAAATATACTGCCCTTACCCAGGCAATGCTCATTAGTGTGCGAAGGAATAAGGACTTACGGGTTCAATTATCGTCAAGCGACTATAGTCTTTGCCGGGCCTTATCGCCACTACTCAACTCTACCGACTGGACTATGAATGATTCGATTGATACCCTTAGTGATAAATTTCAAGCCCAGTTACGCGAGGATAAGGTGGTCGGGCTGCCGGATTGTTTCTTTCCACTACAGCGCCATTACAGTCACAGCGAGCAAGCCGAGGCTGCAGCACTAAGCTTGAAATACCTCAAGGAAATTGGTATCGTTTCAGAGATCGGACACTCCGATCAGGAGAGACTTCAAATTATGGCTTTGGCATGCGGCAAATTATGTTACAGGAATAGTTTTGAGCTGCCTATCGGTCTTGATGACACTATGTTACCTGACCTGCTTGCTAAGTTCGCAATTCTGGAGGAAGGTCGTAAGACATTTATAAGAAATAGTCGGAATCAGTACATTTACTGATTACTGAGTACTCAGGCCACCTGTTTAATATAAGTACTTCTTGCTAAGACTTGCCTTAGACTCTAGTAATAACTTGATTCCGCTCGTCTCCCTTCGCTATGGCTGCCGATTCCAAGCCGACAAGCAACGCAGTTGCCGCTCGCGACTCATCTATTGAGCCTACTCCCGCCCTCACCCAGAAGAACGGATTGGCTAAGTCTACTCCTGGCGGTCTATGTTCTTCTAGCAAGCAGGGCTTAGAGAGATCTCTCGATTTGGATATAAACGATAAAAATATCGATGAGAGCGCTATCGATGAGAGCGACTCTTCCGGTTGGGAAGATTTACAAGACAGCGGCAAATCGAGTGTTGATGCCAAGTTATTCCAGCGTACTGAGTCTAACCTGGTATCCCGCTGCTCGCTCATTACTTTGATGCTTGCGCAGACTCAGCGACAAGAATCCCACTCTACCTCTGCCATCACGTCATCACACACTAGGCCCAGCGCGCCAACAACCTTCAGCGCCTCCTCTCACGATTCCCATGAGTGTATGCGACCTCTCGGTCTGGAGCCAATCATCGACATACCCCGGCCCAGCGCCCAGCCTACTATCGCCCCTACCAACTACGTCCACGCTCAAACAGCCCTGTCGCCGCGTACCACCCGCCGTAACATGATTGCCACCGAGCTCCCCGAGTTTCTTCGTCTCCAGCTCCTCTGGGAGAGAAAATCCGAGAAGCCCTACCAGAAGAAGAGTGAAGATGCCAATGCAAGGAGTCGGAATTTGGATATCTACCTAAACGCCTTTAACAGCTACCATTCTAAAGGCTGGTGATAGATTTGATGGACTTAGCTAGAAAAGTTGAATTATAACTAAGCTCTACTCTTTCTAAGTATATATGATAATTAGGAAGACAGGGGATGCGGCGGAAGTAACACGACTATGAAATTTGTGGCTGCATATAGAGTGTTCTAGATAAGGCAGTATACTAAGCATAGTAAGTATCTTATTAATAATAAACAGCTTAGAAGCCAGAAGAATAATCTCCTATTACCTAGTATACCTAGTATATATCTATACTATATAACTAGATAGAACTTATATAATATAATAACTTTACCTCTTATTATATATATACCCTATTAGTTATAATACTTATTACCTAGCCTAGTAGATATAGCTAGTTAATATCTATACTAGTCTTAAAATATAGTAATTGATTAATCTTTAACTAATTACTGCTTATAATTCCTAAGATTTTATCAGAGATTAAAACTCTAGAAAAGCTTTTTATAGATTCTTTATCTTTCTAGGGAACTAAATCCTATTATTTATTACTTCTACTCCTAATTCCTTATATAAAATATTAATAATAATAATAATATTAATTTCTAATTTAATTCTAGCCTATTTTATAGTTATTATATTAATAATTAAATAAATTCCCCGTAACTGACTCGTGAGGGACCACGGACGGGGTAACCACGGAGTGGGTCAGGGGCAAAAAGCTGAGGAGGCACACGCTGACCACTATACCAAACTCAGCCCTTATAGTACGGCAAGGCTAAAAACCGTACAAATACCGTGGCACACAACCTTATAGAAGGCGCTAACAGCAGGGGACTAGTTAGCTACTTAGATGCATATATAGATAGCAAGCAAATAGATATACCTAGATAGTATCGATTATTAATAGAAGATGTGGAAGACGTAGATCGACGTAGTAGCCTAGGAACCTACTTACTAAGAAATACTAAATACTATTAAACCCTACTAGTTATTAAAGACGTAATAGTAAAGAGGCACATAGGAAAGGCTGGTTTTCACCTAGGCAGCCTAGGAACCGTACCTAGCATAGTAAGGTGCTAGTATAAGTCTACTACTATAGTTTTTCTAGTACTTATAAGTTTATTAAGGTACTAGAAGGACTATAAGGTCTAATTAGAGTAATTTAATAAATAAATAAATAAATAAATTAATAAGATTAAATATAGAATAAAGTTAAGAATATATTAAAAATAAAATAACTTATTATAATAGTAATAATAATAATTAAAATTTTATTTTATTTTAAAAAGAATTAATACTATATGGGTTAGTATATGGATTGCTGGTTCGAATCTAGCCGGAGGCACCCTAAACGATTTTTCTAAAAGTCGAGCAGCGTATCCGCCCTATAACTAACTCGTAAGGGAATATAGGCAGGGTAACTATAGAGTCGGCTAGGGTAAAAAGCTAGAAGTAATACATACTAACTACTATACTACCTAGCCCTTAATATATAGAATAAGGCTAAAAACTATATAAATACTATAGTATATAATCTTATAAAAGGTATTAATAATAAAGAACTATTTTACTATTTAGATATATATATAGAGGTAAGTAAAACTAATATATCTAGATAGTTAATAATTAATAAAAGATATAAAGGAATATAGATTAAGGTAGTAGCCTAGGAACCTACTAACTAAGAATACTAAATACTATTAAACCTACTAAAAATCGTTATATAATAGTAAATTAGTATATAGGAGAGGCTAGTTTTCACCTAGGCTAGGATAGTACCTAGTATAGTAAGGTATAGGTATAAGTCCGCTACTATGGTTTTTCTAATACTTATAAGTTTATTAAGATACTAGAAGGACTATAAAGTCTAATTAGGGTAATTTAATAAATAAATATAAATATTATTAGGCTTATAACCTATTAAGACTAATAGGGTATATATAGAATAAAAGGTAAAGTTATTATATTATATATATTCTATCTAGTTATATAGTATAGATATATACTAGATATACTAGGTAATGAGGATTATTCTTCTGGCTTCTAGGCTGTCTATTATTAACAGGAGCGTTATAACTAGAGATGCCACGAGTGCTCGACGTCTTTCAACATAGTTGCCTTCTGAGGGGAGGCTGCCACTCCTGGCCGCTGGTGGGCTCGTTGTCATCGTTCTCCGACATGGCTAAATTGGAATGGGTCGGTCGACAACTATACCTACTGTACTGCTACTCAAACGGCGAGGCGTCGCTTTGAGTGTTTACTTTAGCGCTGGCAACGGCCGCGAAGCTGAAGCATCTCCTGGCCAAGGCCTCCCTCGGCCGCTGACTTGGGAAAAGTTCGAACACCTTGAATCTTAATGGTGCGTATACCTTCCAAAAAGAGGTTTCAGGTGACGGGGCAGGGTGGGGGGGCAGTTTTTGATTGGACATCAAGTGTAGATGCAACTGGAGAGTTGATTGAGTTGATACTGATTGGTGTGCCGATACCTATGAGTGGCGTAACGATTGTGTTGATACTGATTGGTGTGCCGATACCTATGAGTGGCGTAACGCTGCCAGCCCCAAGAGGCTGCAGGCGAGTGGTTCTCAGCGCTCAAATTATAAGAACAGCATGAGTATTCTTTGTACTATTCTTGTTTTGGAGAAGGGCACACTTTGCACATGACCTAGGATGTTGTCAACACCAGAAGTCCGCTAGCTTGGCAGCTCTGTCGAGTAACGGATACGGCCTCCCGAGCAGGTCGTCTCGGCGCTTCGGCACGACAGCTTCCAAACCAATCATTTCCACCAGCCCTGACCCTAGGCTTGTAGTAAGCTACGATAGAACTCCAAAGATGCCTTCGTTGTTTCAAATTGGCGTCTCTATCTCGTAGCCCCCAGACCGGAAAGCTGGCCAAGCTGGATGGCCAGAGTGCCACATGTCCCACACAGTAGAGCATGCCTGCGGCTCTACTTGGAATAACAAGTACTTAATTTGATAGGTAAATTGTGTAGAATTGTATTGTGCAAATACTCAACGTTGGCGTCGTTATTGCCTGAAATACTCACGTACCTGATGACTGAGGACCCGGCTTCTTACCAGCACCGGTAAAGTAAAGATCCCATTCATTAGGAATATACTTTGGTGCCTGCTCATATTCGCTCCCGTTCAAGAACTCGCGCCAAACATCAAACCATTTATCTCTCATAAAAATTGCGTACGCCTCCGTTGTGCGGCCATGAATAATTTCGTGGATAAGCTCGTACCAGTATCCGCCTCGATCATGAGAGTATTCCACCATTAAATGAGGGATGAAGGCTGGTCCAACTTCAAGTAGGTCCCAATATTCGTCGCCAGCGCAACACACGCCCCTGCTGAGGAGAAATTTGAACTCTGCACAATGCTCTTTCCATGCCTTAACAAGCTCCTGATAGACCTTGTTACGTTGGAAGCTGAGCTCAACAATCTGATTCGCATATCGCTGGAGGACCTCTTTTGAAATGAGGTCATTATCTGGGATCCCGCAGTACTCGGGGTCGTTTACTAGAGCGTTGACTGAGCTGTGTGAGCGACGTGGTCGCACCGAGAATAAGAGTAGGAGACTTGCATAGAAATACTCCGTATGAGTTTAGCTCAATGTCTGTAGTGAGCTTGAAAACTAAGAAGGCAAGTATTTTTGGACCCTGCTTTTTGAGAGTCTCGAACTCGTCCGTTCGCATAGAGTCACCAGGGCTGCCAAACAACCAGAGTTAGCGCGTACGATGGAAAGAAGAAGAGAGCAGTACCTCGCCGATGTTGGCAGCGAACGGCAAACAACTTGAAATGCTGCCCACTTTGACTCAAAATCTGCCACAGCCTCGGGGAATGTCCTCTGAACAGTGTGATAGACATTTCGGGCCGCCTCGATGGCTGCTCTGTTTGGCGAGGCGATTTGGTCGTCTGTTTCCATCACTATCGTTGTTCGAGGTTCTGCTGAGTGTGTGTATGTATTAAATCGAATAGAGTTCCGAGAGAGAAATGCTGTAGAGATGAAGGCGATATGATACGGATGGAAGCAAGTCGTTGATGGAGGTGTGTAAAGCCCAAGTTGTATCCGTAGATCTTGTCGAGATGGTCGTGCGCTAGCGCGGCCTGCAGTGCTGGCCTGTAGCACGGCTGACAGGTGATACATCTTCCAACCACCAATCGTCGGCCAAATTCCAGGTATCGCCCTTTTGTGCGCCTGGAATGTGCGAGCCTCGAATAAAGTGGCACACCATCTGTTCGTTTTGTGACGTCGTGGGTATTGTCACTTTGTCTGCTTCTTCTCCCGTCTCTAACTAGAAATATCGGCGTCGCTTGTCTTTGCCATCTATTATACCATGGCGAGCCGCATCACAGCTACAGCGTCCCGGACAGACGGGACGCGATGCTCCGTCACTAGCTTCGCAGCCATGCCCAACGTCCAACTCTAACGGTGCCCTTGCTTGGCCGCATCCAACGACAAAGCAGTGGTCTCTCACTCTATTCAATCAAAGAAACGTTAAATCCGGAAGGTTTCCAACCATCGATCATTTGCATTTCTCAAGGCTCTAGCTATCGATCCCGCCCCGTTCAATAGTGCGGCCCCACGTCTCGCCCTCCAACAGAGGCCAACGTCTCACCACCGCGCGCAGGAATGCAACCACTCACCAATGCCCAGCCCTCGTTCCTCACGCGAGCCCCTCCCTCTCCCCGCCTAAAAAGGTGCTTTACGCGCTTCCAAGAATCGACGCGAGACAGTCCGCCTCTCGTCGTAATGGACTCCCGGCTGCCGTTGGGGGCCTTCGTCTCTTTCACACAATGCGTCGTGGGGCGATTGTGTAGGAATGAAGGGGGCGGTATCGGCAAAATGTAGCCAGCCATCAGCTGCAAAACGGCTTCAAAGACATTGATACACCCCCTCGCCGTCTGCACTTTTGCAAGACTTCTTGTCCCTTTTTCTCTTTGCCTTGTTCTGCTCATCACCATTGCCCTCACAGTGTCTTGTCTCTTCAACACATTGTCACCATCATCAGCATCCTCGGGTGTATCGCCATCAATCAAGACCTCGTCCACCCGGCGCTGCAGAGTCATCATGGCGGCGCTCACGATAATTCTCGTGGCTCTGCAACTGGTCAGTCTCGCCTGCGGTAAACCGAACCTCGCGTTTCCGCTCAACGCGCAGCTGCCGCTTGCAGCTCGACTCGACACATTCTTCACTTACTCATTCTCGCCACAAACTTTCGTATCATCCTCCAACATTACATACTCATTCGGCCAAAATCATCCTTCATGGCTTTCAATCGAGAGTGCGAATCGCAGGCTTTACGGAACTCCCAGAGATGGTGACTTGGCCGACGGCGAAGTTGTTGGCCAAAAGGTCGATATTGTGGCCACTGACGACACTGGCTCAACCACCATGGACTCGACTCTGGTTATTTCGAGAAAACCTGCACCTTCTGTCCAGATTCCTCTCCAAGACCAAATAAAGAAATTTGGCAACATCTCGGCACCCTCGTCCGTTCTCTCGTACCCAGCCACCCAGTTCCGGTACAGCTTCAACCCAGACACATTTGGCAAGAATAGCGGTCTCAACTACTATGCCGTCTCATCCAACAATAGTCCTCTTCCTGCCTGGGTAAAGTTTGACGCTGGTTCACTCACATTTTCGGGCTCAACGCCGCCGTTCGAGTCTCTTGTGCAGCCGCCCCAGACCTTTGGCCTCAGCCTGGTGGCATCCGACATTGTTGGTTTCGCTGCCACCTCACTCACCTTTAACATTGTGGTTGGAAGTCACAAGCTCACTACAGAGAACCCTGTAGTTACGATCAATGCCACGAGAGGTACTGCCGTTGACTATGACGGCCTGGAGAATGCCATTGCTCTGGACGGTAAGCTGGTGAAGTCGAACGAGCTCGATGTTACGACGGAGGGCATGCCTCAGTGGCTCAACTATGACAAGGATACTGGAAAATTGAGTGGCACTCCTCGCGATGGCGACCATGCCAGCAACTTTACCATCACATACAGCAGCATGCTTTCTGCCACCTTGGACATTCTCGTTGTCGTCAACGTCGCCACTGGTCTCTTCAAGTCTACTTTTGAGGACATGGAGGCTCGACCCGGCGGCAAATTTAATGTCGACCTCAGCCAGTACTTTAGGAATCCATCCGACATCAACTTGAACGTCAGTGTCAGTCCGACCGAAAATTGGCTCAAGGTCGATGGCTTCAAGCTTTCCGGCGACGTCCCGAAAGACACAAAAGGCAACTTTGACGTTACCGTGGATGCCAGCTCCAAGTCCTCCAGCCTCTCTGAAAGCGAAAAACTTCACGTCAACGTCTTGGCACCTGACGGTACTCCGACAAGCACCTCGGTAACAACAAGCAGCCCGAGCTCGACGTCTTCAAATAATCCTGGTGAATCGGCTTTACCAACAATGGGCGGTCGACTCAGCACCGGCGATATCTTACTTGCCACCATAATCCCGATTTTGTTCATTGCTCTAATGCTCATGCTCTTTGTTTGCTTCCTGCGACGCCGTCGGGCTAGCCGAAGTTACTTGTCGAGCAAGACTCGATCAAACGTCCTCAACCCCATAAGCAGCCTACGCCATGGCTCCAGCTCTTCCATGCGCCGCGTCGAGAAAATGACTGCTGTACCAAACAATGAGAAGCACATGCTGAAGCCTACCGCGGCCGCATACATGGAAGCGGTGCATCTACACTCAACGTCGAGACGGTCGTCAGAAACGCTGGGCGGAATTGAAGAAGACTACAGGGCGATATCAGAACGACCACATACCGCTAGGTCCCAGCCAGCCGCGATACGAAGTATCAGTCCTGCTGAAAGCAACGATGGAAGGCGTTCCTGGGAAACAGTGGAAGGAGATGTTCCATATATGAGCGGCGCCAAGTCGATGCGCAATGGCGGTGCTCCATCGCCCGACCCAAGCATCTCCGAATCTACGCATCAAGTGTTTGCAACAGGGAGCTATATCCATGACGTTGGTCCAGGGGGATACAAGAAGGACATGGATGCCATCACCGGAATGAAGGGCCATTCGGTCAAGAAGGCTTCGGCCCTCGCTTACACGCCTATATACGGGCACAAAAGCGCCGACACGTACTCGACCAAAACCACCAGCTCCGTTGCTCTCCCTCTGAACGAGCGAAGCCGGAATCACAGACATCTAGCGTCAACAATCGCAGAAAGCGAGGGGTCAGACCCCAACTGGGAAAGCATCACCGTTTCTGATACCAGCAACTCAGATATACGCCCACCAGAACCGGCCTACCTCACGAGCGGCCCTTCTGGCGACGGCCTCCCCTGGGCTGACCTGACTTCCAACGGCAGTAAAAGCTTCATGTCGGGTCCCTCGTTTGGGTCCGCGGAGAACTGGCGCGTCATTAACAAGCGAGATCCCACCGCCATGACTCTCAAGTCCATTGTCGACGACACCCCGCTCAGCCCGTTCCCGGACAATCGCGAAGGCGCAATGTCGGGCGAGCGCTCGAATCCTACGCCCGCGCCCGCGAGTAAATGGGGCGAGGTGGGCGCAGAGAAGACGACGACGATACACGAGAGCGCAAGTGTCTTGTCCACAGCTGCGAGCGCCGCGAGTGCATGGCGAAAAGACAACTCAGGCAAGCTGTCTGAGGGCAGCAGCTTTAAAGTGTTCATATAAGTTGTCCTCGATTGGAAGGTGACGCGAAAAGCGCAAAGGCTTACTGAGTGTTGATGGTTTCCCATCACTTTTCTTCTTGTTTGATGCGATTGATACCATTATATCTATAATTGTTTAGTATACAGGACTAGAAAGGTCGACAAGGTGGTTGAGGTTGATTGGAGTTGTGTGAATACTGGCGTATTTTGGAACACATTCATTGCTTTCGCATATTTTGGCGGGCAATTTTTTTTTTTGGATTGTACTCTTTATATTACCCAGATTATAGAAGAAGCGGCTGTTATAAAATCAACAGACGCTCACGAAGCAAATACCTAGAAACTACTTGCCACTCAGCCTGACCCACTGACTCTTTCGTTTACCATATATACGATTTCGTATCAATTCCTCATCAACTCATCAATTCATTAATTCATCAATTCATTCATTCATTCCTGAAAAGAAGAACCCCTCTTATGCGACCCTGGTAAGAATACAAGGCTGGCCACATTAACTTGTGCACTTCTGCTCGCAGAACGGCACTGCTAAAAACAAACAAAATTTCAAACGGTCCGTCTCTGCAAGCTAACAGGTACTTCCCCAGGTAGCTGTTTAAGCCGCTGAATTTAAACTGGTGCGGATATGTATCCGTAAAGCCGTTTGTCTGTCCCCGTCGCATCCTTGTCGAACCCCTGCTTCCAGGGCTAGGTGAGCGGGAGATGAGTGTTTGAAGTTCAACTTCTCACTTTTTTATCAGACATTTTCTACGCACACACATTCACACATACACATACGCAATGCTTCCTCCCACACCACCCCAAGAGCAATGCCCCGACCGAGGCCTTGGCAAGCTCACTGGCATCGACAACTGGCACACCTGGCATATGAAGGCTCGCATGGCCCTGCAGACGAAAGGCCTCCGATACCTCCTTTCCGACGACGGCCCCGAAGATCTAGACGACTTTGACGCCGCCAATCAATACGATACAGACCGGGCAGCCGCTATCAGCATGCTGGTAGACGCCATGTCCGAGGCCATGCTGGCGAGCGCGTACCACCGCGGCTGGAAGCCCGAGGACGCCACCGTGCAGAGTACGCTCAACACACTCGAGATAATCGTTGGCGACGAGCAGCGGCGGTGCCGCGAGGAGGACGAGCGGGTGTCCGCCAGCCACCGGCGCCTGGTCGGCCTGGCCCGAATGGACCTCGACAGCGGCGCGCAGACGGTCCGCGAGTACATTCTGGCGGCGAAGCACTGCCACGAGGGCCTACTCACACACTACGGCGGAGGTAACGATGGCGCGGGCTCTGCCGTCGCGGAGCTTCTGGAGCAGCTGTTTGTATCCTCGCTTGTTGAGGGCCTCCGCACGGCCAAGCCGAAATGGTACGCCGAGTGGAAGGAGAAGATGACCGAAGGTACGCTGGGGTCTGCGGGCACGCGCGCGGGCGTCACCGAGTGGCTGCTGGCCAAGGATACGGCCGACCAGGAGGAGCGGGATGCAGCGGCGGCGGCCGCCGCCGTGGCCGCGCAACCTAGAAGGGAACTCATGAATCGCGGCGACAAATCGCCTGCCAAAGCGGCGACCAAGAAGACCAAGTTCACCCACAAGGGACCGCAGCGCTGCGGCTACTGCGCGGACCGCCACCCACAGACGTGGCCGCATGATGACGACGGCTGCTGGTACCTCAATCCGCACAGGGCGCCGCGGCACTGGCAGGAACGGTTCCGGGACGAGATTGCGTCGGTAAAGGAGGGACAGCGTCGCGACTTCAAGAGAAAGAGGTCGATGTCACCGCCTTTCCGTCGCATTTAGGCGGCTGGCATTGGGTGTGGAACGTCACCAAGACCGGGCTGAAAGCATTTGGGATTTCTGGGCTGTTCATTTCGACATGATAATTGGGAGAGCATAGAAAAGAGTGGAAAATCTTATTCGGGGATACGGGAAAAGTGCGAATGCGTGACACGGGAATATAAAGAGGCACTTGCATCTGCAACGTTGGGATTTATCGCTGCTCTAGCTCATTTAATGATAACCTGCCTAAAATGGTAGACAGACAGACACACATTAGCATTTGGCATGCTTGAAACTTTCTTAAACCTGACGCAGAACATCGAGAAGCGTTTCTGTAGTGATGTGATGCCCACCCCGTTTGATGCGTTTGCACATGGCAACCGGGGGCCTGGCAGCTGGCAGGCAGTTGCCAGCTGGCAGACCTGGAGTACTCAGGCAAGTACCTGTACTCTGACCTCTTCCTTGCTTTAATGATGACCTTTTTTTGTAACCTTTTCTTCAAAAAGAACCGTTTCTAACAGATGAGAAGGAAAGACGCGAAACGGACCTTACAACACGACAAGCGCAACTAGTCAACCACATGGCACGATACTTCCAAGACTCGACCCCAAGAATCAGAGAACTCCGCGGGCATGGCTCGTGGACAAGGTGGCACAAGGCCGTTCTTGTGCAGCTGGATATCATGGGCTTGCGGTACCTGCTTTCTGCCAACCTCAGGCCGCTAAACAGCACGGAGAAGTACCAGTATGCCGCTGACCAACGGCGGGCAGTGCAGCTTCTAATGAGTACTACGTCGGAGCATGTTCTACAGAAGCTGTGGAACTGTGGATGGGATATACCCGGGGCGACGCTCCAAAACACGCTTGCGCTGCTGGGCGATCTCCTGGCAGAGCCGGAGCGGCACCCTCAACAGACTTATGAGACGCACCGCGACATTGTCGATCTTACCCGTATCAATTTGGCCCCCGGATCAAATGGCCTCGACCAATTTGTTCGAGATGCGCAACAATGCCATCTCCGGCTTCTCGCACGGTACGGAAACGGAAACGGCAGCGTCGAGGAGCTTCTAGAGCACCTCTTCACGTCATCGGTGATGGAAGGGCTCAAGGCGAGCCAGGCCATGGAATATACGGAGTGGATTAAGGAGCTGGACAAGGGAAGGCGGTTTCCTTTCATCAACCAGCTCGTGTCGCTCATCAAGGGACCTCGTTTAGACGACATGGGCCGACATGATCCAGCGCTGGCGGGCGCGCCGCGAGGGCCGCGGGCGAGACGTCGAGCGACTCGCATGGAGAAGAGAAACCGTGCTGCCTGGCGATTGCGCCCATATGTTCCCTATCATAAACGTTATAGGGGAAGCGAGTACCCGGATTGTTATGTGCCGCGTTACAACGATGATGCGCCTCAACTGAACAAACATGATCATCCTGGTATGATGGACGAGATATTGTGAGTACAATAACATATTTTCAGAAGCCTTTTTGACTAGCTCGGGTTTCGGGGTAAAGTCAAGTATGCTATTGAGAACGGGCATGCTGGGATTGTGAGTGATACGACTGTTTGGGAATCATGGGTGAAGAACGATGATTCATGTTTTGTGCATGACAAAGTCACTACTATTAGAGCGAACTGGAGATGGGATTCTCTTAGTAGTATGAATCTATTTTGTACAACCCGAAATGCATTGTTGTACTTGTAAGCCGGACTTCTTATCTGGTACGCTCTTTTTCTGTGTTGGTGCTTGTTGTACTTCTAGGCCGCATTTCTCATCTAGTAGGACGCTCCTTTTCCGTGTTGGTGCTCGTGGAGGCGTGGAGGCACGGGCGTGAGCCAAGGCGTAGCGAACAACGTGGAGAAATGGAAGGGGGTGTGATTAGAGAAAACTAACTGTAGATTTGAACACGCGACCTGGGAGAAGATTCGGCTGAAAAAAAAATCTTGGACCTGCTTTGAGGATGGAGGGGTTGGGAATTTTTCTAGTGGCTTGTCCTGAATAGGTCGGGAGAATGGGTTGAGGTGGCGCGGGCCATGTGCATGGCGGCACCACCATCTTGGAGGAGAAGAGCTTCCTGGGCTAGTTTCGAGAGCAACGGCAAGGGTGTGTTTTGAAATTCACCCGGTCGCTTGGATTTGGGATATGCTAAATATAAGTCCATCGGCTTGTTTGAGGTATCGAGAAGCAGGGGCCCCCGGTGTGCAGGATAATAATACATAACAGATGGGGGGGGCCGCGTCGGCCGGGCCTTGGCCTGCCCGAACCCTGCCCCAATGGATTGTCCCCCACATTTTCGAAAAATGGGAGGAGATGGGGGAGATATTGTAGTTACGCGAACTGGGGGACGTGTCCGATGCCGTGTGCCTATTTTCTATTTTCTATTTTTTTTCTTGGTGCTGAAAAACGTGTTAGGCGGCAACGCGCTGACGTCGGCGTTTAGGTGCCTGCAGAGACTGGTAACTCAAGATGTGTGGGTGGTAACGGATGTCTGTTAGGTGGCTGGATGACTGAAAAAAAAAAGCTTGATCTGGGCACATGATGCACCAGCATGTACACAGGCAGGCAAGCAGGCAGCTACCTTGGATGTAGGCAGACAGGCAGGTAGGTAGGCAGCCGGCAGGTGTTTGTAACTTGAACCTTGCATTGGTTGTGTTCGGAGTTGAGGTGGTCATTTTCACGCAGTGTCGATTCAGTCAGTGGGAGTGAAGCCCGTCGTCGACTGGCCAATGTCTGTGATGCACACATCTACAGTGGCAATGTTTTATTAACTACCTACCTAGGTAAGTAAGCAATTTCTTGCATGTTGGAGTCAGCTGGTGGCCTGGACTCTTGAGTACAGGTAGGACAAAGAACCACGCAGAAAGCCCGTATTACTGTTCAAGGCAGCACAGAGAACTACTGTTATCGTTATCAGAGATGAACAGAAGTTTTGCGCCACCTCAGAGTACCGGCGAGAGCGACAGGGAAGCGGGGAGAATGCCTGTAGCGCGTCCTAGTAGCGTGCCTGTTTTGCGAAGAAGCTCTGCGGGGTCTCTGAAGTAGAGTGCGAACTATTTAGCTCACCGGTCGCTGCTGGCAGAGGTAGAATCACGGCAAAAGGTACTAGGTAGGTAGTGAGGAAGAGAGATATGTACCTGGAAATATTAACAGGTCCCGTCTGCTGGGACACTGTCGTTGGGAGGTTGCGTGGGATCACATCTACCTAAGGTACTAAGGTACCTATGGTGTGACTTTTTCAGTGTCTCCAACTTGGTGTTACCAGTACGAACAGCCAAGCTGCCGCTCCCAGCTACCTGGTACCTAGAGAGGTACATGGCACTGCTGCGAGGTCGGGCCTTTCCTGCCCCATTTTCTTCCTTGATCCCGCCCCCCCCAATGTACCTCGTAGTCAGTGTGCGTCGTCTGTCCTCCCTGGCGCAGCGCCCCCTTCGACAACGCCGGCCAGATCACTCTCTCCCGCTGCCTTGAAACTTGCAGGATTCACAACCCCCAACGCCGGCGAAAGAACATTCTCCCTTCGAACGACCGAGGAGAACCCTTTCTTTCTGCAACGCGTCCTCCGTCCTTTCGATATAAAGGCCTTGTCCTGCCCGCAACCTCTGGCAGCCCATCAACGCAACCCCTCCCCGGCTCTGCAGCCCCGCGCACGGTTTCGTCCGCCCAATCCATCCCACCTCCCCACGAACAAACCGCAAACTGCACACAACTCCAGAATCTCGCGGTAGCTGCCCTCGCGCCGCTCCCTTTCTGTAACCATGGGTCAAACCCTTTCGGAGCCGGTGGTTGACAAGGTGTGTTTTCTGATTTTTTTTTTTGCTTCCTTCTCTCCACAGGTTGGAGCCGTCATCGTCCCCCGCCGCGGCACATATCCGGGTCCCATCTGGATGCGCAGTTGAGCCATTGCTGGAGTCTATCAGTCACGAGCAACGCGCTTTCTGCCTTGCTGGAGTCTGGATGTCGCGGAGCATCAGCAGTGGCCCAGCGATGACTTCTTTATGCGCTGGCCATGAAGTTCTGCGGCCGCGGCGCTCTCTGGGTCTCTTGGAGACTGACAAGCTGCGCATTCACGCGCTTGTTGAGCACGGAAATCCCTTCCTCCAGCTGCCCCGCACTCACTCGCCCGCCACCACAAATCACTCCTGATACGCGTGCCAGGCCGCAATTTGCGAAGCCATGACCTCTTATTCTAGAAAATCCAAATTGTTCCCAAGCTAATTTCTTCTTTTTTCTCTCCACCGGCAGAACTCATCCAAGGGCCAAGATGACCGCCTCTACTATGGTGTCTCCTCCATGCAAGGATGGCGCATCAGCATGGAAGATGCCGACACTACCGTCCTCGACCTGATGCCTTCCCCTACCGCCGAAGAATCCGAAGTCCACAAGAACGCTCGACTGTCGTTTTTCGGTGTATACGACGGCCACGGTGGCGAAAAAGTAGCGACCTACTGCGGCGCAAACTTGCACAGCATCATTGCCAGACAGGAATCCTTCAAAAAGGGCGACTACGCTCAAGGTCTCAAGGACGGATTCCTCGCTGCTGATAGAGCTATGCTTGGGGGTATATTGCCGCTCCTAATACTACTAAACGTCCATCGAACCCGCTGACACGTAAATACAGATCCCAGATTCGAGGATGAGGTTTCTGGCTGCACTGCTTGTGTCAGCTTGCTTGTGGGCAATAGACTCTACGTGGTGCGTCAATGGAAATTCACGAATGTGGCGCCGAAATAGACCACGAGGCCGCTAACACACCAACAGGCCAACGCTGGCGACTCTCGGGGTGTCTTGGGCATCAAGGGTCGCGCTAAGCCCATGTCCGAAGACCACAAGCCTCAGCTTGAGACCGAGAAGAACCGCATTACTGCTGCCGGTGGTTTTGTCGACTTTGGCCGTGTCAATGGCAACCTTGCTTTGTCTCGCGCCATTGGCGACTTCGAGTTCAAGAAGGTTGCTGAGCTACCTCCCGAGTCACAGATCGTCACTGCCTTCCCTGATGTCGAGCAGCATGATCTGACCGACGAGGACGAGTTTCTTGTTCTTGCTTGTGACGGTAGGTTTTGATACTTCACACCATGTTTTTGCCTTGGCCAAGTCGGTCGCATACTAACCCATATGTAGGTATCTGGGACTGCCAGTCCTCTCAGGCTGTCGTCGAATTCGTTCGCCGTGGTATCGCCGCCAAGCAGGAGCTTGAGAAGATTTGTGAAAACATGATGGACAACTGCCTGGCTTCCAACTCTGAGACTGGAGGTGTCGGCTGTGACAATATGACCATGATTATCGTTGCATTCCTTAACGGCAAGACCAAGGAGCAATGGTACGACGAGATTGCCAAGCGTGTTGCCAACGGCGACGGCCCTTGCGCCCCTCCCGAATACGGTATGAATACCGAGTCACAGCCCGCGCCTGCGCGCTCTTGAGCACTCAGAGTTAACCCCCCATCAGCCGAATTCCGTGGCCCCGGCGTACACCACAACTACGAGGATAGCGACAGCGGATATGAGATGGATGCCGATGGCAGGAAAGGATTCGGTGTTGGTGGGTCTCGCGGTCGAATTATTTTCCTCGGGGATGGCACAGAGGTTCTTACGGGTTCAGATGATACCGAAATGTTCGATAATGCCGACGAAGACAACGACCTCGAGAGCCAAGTCTCGAAATCTACGACGACCGACAAGGACGAAAAGGCCAAGGGTACCAAGGCAGAAACCTCTGCCTCCAAATCGACCTCGGACGAGTCCGCCGAATCCAAACCCATCCACGCATCCGGGAGCCAAGAAAAGCAAGCTACGCCCGCCTTAGAAGAGGCTAAGAAGGACTAGGTGGTCGTCTTGACCTGCCAGAGTGACGATGCGATGGCCGAACTGGGTGACAGTGTAAATATTGAATCCCACGACTGAGCGCACCCACAACCACCAATCCCACGTATCAACTTTTTTGCTTCAATCCACCCTGTCTTGCGCTTCAAAGATCTCCATTTTGGCGATGATATCCTCATGTACCTCTTTTTTCCGTGTTCCCAATGTTCTTTTTCGAAAATCACACCTGCTAGTACTATGGGATTTGTTGGAAGGAGCTGTGTCGGTTTTTCTCTAGACATGACATATATATTTTTTCCATGGCCCACCCTCAAAAGTTATGCAGCCGAAAAGACGAGGAAATCGGGAAGCGACGTGATGTGGAAAACAAGCAACAAGTCTGTGCCAAAGGACGGGTGGTTTTTTCCTCTTGAGACGATGACATGACTTTAGAAAATGGGAGGGAACACGATGAGGTGATGACCTGCAAAGATCTCACCCCCAACGACGGCGAACGAAGATGGGCAAAGGGGGTGGAGGGGAAATAAACGAAGTTTTGGACCAACGATATCTTTTTTTTTAGTTTTTTGTAAAGACGGGGTCGTGAGAGTGCGGTGAAGAGGAGAGGAATGAAGGGAGGAGAGGGGGATTTCTGGGATTTGTATTTTCACCACAAAAAGAGACTAAAGGAAAGCGAATACTTTTCATTCGGGTCGTGCAATGGGCATTATTCTCGAGCATATGTGCATTTATATGACGTGTCCTTTTAAAGAAGGATGTTGCTCTAAATGTAAGGGTATCTAGGTCTCCCCCTGCCTCTGCGTCTCATCTTCATACAACTATAATACAATGATGCCGTGGGCTTTTATCTCTCTATATCAATCATGGTTCCTATGCGGATACCTTTAATGCAATGAGTTTAGATACTGTACAAGTGGATGGTTTCCGCTGCTATGTTGCTCCGAGGCAGCTGCTTCCTTGCCTTCCTTTGGTGCCGCTGTCTGGGTGGACGACGGGGATGGCGACGACGACGATGAGATTCCTGATTGGCTGCTCTTGTCTCTCGATTCGGTCTGCGCCACGCCGCCGCCCTGCTTCCGCCGCGCGAGCCAAGGCGGCTTCACATGCTGGTTGTACACGACCATGCGGCGCGTGTCAAAGGGCTGGTCGAGGCGCACCTCGGACCGCAACGGCAGACCGTCATCGTCCTCGACGCGCACGAGCGCAATCGTCACGGTCGGCTCGTCGACGCTTGCGTCTGCCGTCTTTCCTGCGGCGGCGGCACCCGACTCGCGCGCGCTATCGAGCGCGCGGGCGGCACGCAGCACGTCGACCAGCCGGTCCGCCGGCGCGTAGCCGGCCGTGGTCTCGCGGATGGCGGCCTCGACGCCGCGCACAGCGTGCGCCTTGGCCTCGACAGGCGAGGCGCGGAGCGCGGCGGCCATGTCGCGCGACAGCAGTTGCGGGGCGCGCGCAAAGACATGGCCGTCCTTGTCGAGAATGGCCTGGGCGACGGCGGTGCGCGCGGCACGGACGGACAGCGCACGCTCTTTGACGGCGTAGAAGACGACGGCGGCTAGGGCGCTGGCGGCGCGGGTGCGGAGGCACAAGTCGACGAGGTGGCGGTAGGTGGCGCCGACAGCGCCGCGGTCACGTACGGCGTCGGGCGACGCGGCGGGCACGCGGTCGAGCGCCCAGAGTACCGTGTCCCAGTCGCCGACGTGCGGCTGCGCGCAGTGCTCCAGGATGAGGTTGAGCGTGCTGCCGGCCATGGGGCGGCCGTGCTCGGCCATGCGCTCAACGAGCACGCGGTAGTCGAGGAAGCGCTTGCTGGCGGCGGGCGAGGGGTGGAAGAGGAAGAACTCGCGCAGGACGGCGTCGGCGGCGGCCTCGTCGGCGAGCCAGGCGGGACCGAAGCGCAGCACCTGCTTGTCGAGAAAGGCGGGGAGCGACTCGCCGGCGCGCAGCGCCTGGTAGGCGCGGGCACCGGCGGTGACGAGGGCGACGCCGCGCCGGGCGCCCGGGTCCTCGAACAGGCCGCGGTCAAACATGGCGGCCTCGACCTGGAGGCGGACGTCGTCGCGCTGGACGAGGCGCAGCAGGTGCAGCCAGGTGCGCGTGTTGGGGTAGAAGCAGCGCTCGCGCATCTTGACGAGGACGGCGTGGAAGAAGCGCGCGTCGTGGGTGCGGGCGTAGCCGTCGAGGAGGATGTTGAAGGCGTCCGTGTCGAGCGGCACGCCCCAGCGCTCGGCGTGCGCGAGGAGCCGCTCAGCGTGCGCGCGGTGCCCGCCGTGCGCGGCCATGAACTGCAGCGCCGTCTTGAGGATGGCCGTCGTGATGGCGCCGCGCGCGGCGGGGTCTTCAAAGGCGGCCATGAGCAGCCGCACGCGGACCGCGTCCGTGTGGACGTTGTGCAGGTACACGGGGAGCGTGACGCCGGGGCGCAGCCGCCCGTAGACGAGCGACTTGACGTACAGGTCCAAGGACGCCTCGGTCCAGTGCGCGGGCCGGGGCAGCTTCTCGTACGCGGAGTCGATCCAGTACTGGTGCTCGCGGTGGAGCCAGATGTTGTCGAGCCGGTCCGGGGGCACGACGGTGGCGGCGGCGGCGGCGGCGCCGTCGTCGTCGGCGGAGGCGATGACGGGCCAGAGGCGCTGCGCCGCGTAGTCGTAGCTGGTGAGGGCGCCGAGCTTGAAAATCTCCACGTCTGGGCAGGCGGCGATGAGCTCGTCGGCGGCCTTGGCGAGCACCGGGCCTTGTCCGCGCAGCACAATGGCGGTGGCGCTGTCGCGGTCGCTCGTCATGCGCAGCCGCGCGGCGAGGCCGGTGCGCGCCTCGACAA
>NW_006271969.1:1068311-1157416 GCF_000225605.1 Cordyceps militaris CM01
GTTGCTGTGGCCCCTGACCGGCGTCGCCCTTGCGCGCGAGGAGCATCTCCTCGCCAACGCGGACGCGCGCGACGCGGCGGGCCCGCTCAAGGCTCAGGGCCGTGGCGGCGGCGGTGGGATACTGGCGCGCGGGCGGGACGTAGGCGGTGCCGAGCATCTCGTCGACGGCGGCCTCGGTCTCGGGGGTCCGGTCCCGGTAGGCATAGCGGATGTCGTTGTTGCGGGCTAGGTTCGTGTGCGTGACGCTGGTCGGGAGGATGGCGCTCGCGGTGGCGTCTGTGTCGGCCGAGGCCGCGGCGGTGCTGCTTGCGGTCGAGGCGCTCAGGTGCAGAGGGCAGCGGCGCTGGAGAAGAGACGGAGGGCGCGGCGGCTGGTGTCGTCGGCCATTCGGGATCGATGCGGCTGCACTACATCGAGGTACGCCGGGCCGGATGGCGCGCGCCCTGAATAGTGCCGTGACTCCCGCATACATGGGCGTACTACGCCGAGCGTACGGGCCTTGCGGTATTCATGAATGTGGTTTGCTGTTGGTTGGATGGGCTGGATGATGAAAAGTTTCGGGGTCCCTTCGTTAGCAGGGCTGGGGCGTCACGTGCAGCCGTTGGGTGTAAGAGTCAGATTGATGGCAGCCAAATGTTTAAAACGCGACGGGTGAAGAAATTATGCAGTATGGCGAAAGTGATGATGGATAATGTAGCATAACTTTTATTTGATTTATTTATCTTTTGTGGCATATGTGCATGACCGATAGCGGAAACATGTCTTGAGAGACAGGCAAACAACTATCAGTTGGTGGAGTTTTCCCCTACGACTTCAACAAGAAATATACAAGAATAGATAAAGAAAACCCCGGCTTATGTGGTATGTCATTTTTGGTTATTAGGGAGAATATATCGCTATCGTTCTTCTTACTCTCATCAAGGCCCTTCTTCGCAGTGCTGCTGTAAGATGCAAAAGATGGACGGAGTCTGGAAGCAAGGCACTCGGAGGGCGCATCCCGAACGTGACCGACAACCGCCTGCCCCCGCCTCGTAAACCAATCGCATTACACCGCATGACACAAAGTCCACGATGGGCGACACCATACCCTGCCTTGCCGGCCTTGACGCTTGGCCAGATGGCTAGATCCATTATCTTGGCGTCCGGGGCTTGACCGATATCGCAAGATGGTGTTGCGACCATGGCAAACAAAGTCCAGGTTATAACACCCCCCCTTCAGCCATCGTCCTACCGCCTTTCTCAGCTGCAAGTAGTCGGCCATATCTACTCTTCATTGTGAGCCGGCAACATGTCAGCTTACCGAGCCCGCTTGACCCTGGGACACCTGACCACAAACAACGGCTTGCGATGGTCACCTCAGAAAATAGCGAGAGTTGGGGTGCTGCTACCTACCCAGCGGCGTGCTCGCCGGACTGCGTCGACTGCTGCCGCCGCTACGCCAGTGGCTGACCGGCCAAATTCGGTGGCTACAAGTGCGGTGCTACACAGAAACATTAAAATGACGCCGCTACAGGTCGTGGCAGCCCATGGAACGGCCATGCGGTTTTCCAACGGCCATGAGGTGGAAGACACCACAGGCGGGGCCTCGGTCGCCTGCCTGGGACATGGCAACAAAAGAGTGCGGCAGGCAATGATTGATCAAATGGACAAGTTCTCATACTGCAACTCCATGTTTTTCGGCCATCAAGTCGGAGAAGATCTTGCCACGGAGTTGATCAACGGGACTGGCAACGCAATGGCCAAGGCGTACATTGTGTCATCTGGTTTGTCACGTCCGACACCTTCTTGGATAAAACGGGCAACTAACATACAGCAAGGGTCCGAGGCCATGGATGCAGCTATGAAAATGGCAAGACAATACTATATGGAACTGAGCCCCAAACAGCCGAAGCGTATCAACTTCATTGCGCGCGAGGGCTCTTATCACGGCACCACGCTCGGCGGACTGTCAATGAGCGGGCATGTTGCCAGACGAAGCTTGTTCCTAGATATGCTACTACAAAACGTGCATCGGGTATCCGCATGCAATGCCTACAGAGGCATGAAGCCGGGCCAGACCGCGGAGGAGTATGTGGAGCAGTTGGCGGACGAGCTGGACAAGAAGTTCCAGCAACTTGGTCCGGACACAGTCTGCGCATTCGTTGCTGAGCCCGTTGTTGGAGCGGTGAGTAGTGAACGCACTGAATTACAAGCATGCATTGACAGGTTGTCCCCTTGACAGGCACTAGGATGCGTCCCCGCCGTGCCTGGCTACTTCAAGGCCATGAGGCGGGTGTGCGACAAATACGGCGCCCTGCTGATTTTGGATGGTGCGTGTAAATTCTACCTTGGTGATAACTCATAGCTAATTCTTTTGGCAGAAGTCATGTCTGGCATGGGCCGTTGCGGATCATTGCATGTATGGCAGCAGGAGGGCGTGGTGCCTGACATACAGACAATGGCAAAAGGACTGGGGGGGGGATATGCTCCAGTGGCCGGGATGATGATCAACCATCGCGTCGCAGATGCTCTCACGGCCGGGACCGGGTTTGTTACCGCGAACAGCTTGCAGAACCTACTGCTAACATGACATTAGGGCTTTCATGCACGGGCACACATACCAGGGCCACCCAGTCGCTTGTGCTGCCGCCTTGGAGGTGCAGCGTATCGTCCGCGAAGACAATCTTGTAGAAAACGTGAAGCAAACTGGAAAGGTGCTCGGAAGTCTTTTACATCAGGAACTGGACAGCCATCCGAATGTCGGCAACGTACGAGGCAAAGGGCTCTTTTGGGGTGTAAGTGCAATGCGTGGGGGGGGGGGCTACGTATGACGACTACGCTGACACAGTTCAAGATTGAGTTTGTGCGTGACAAGGAAACCAAGACCCCTTTTCCAGTGACGGCTGGTATTGCGAATGCAGTGCACACGACGGGTCTGATGGATGTGGGAATTATGTTGTATCCGGGCATGGGCACGATGGATGGCGTTCATGGTGACCACGTGCTGGTCTCGCCGGCGTACACGAGCACCGCCGAGGATATTGGTGGTATCGTGAAGAAGATTAAGGAAACGGTCGATAGGACATTCGCTGGGATGTGAAACCGAGCAGGTCCTCTTGGAAGGAAGGACAAGCGCCAGCCGACAGCCATCTGGCGACGGGCGTCTCAACACAAATTGAACACGAAGAACTACGCTGTACTAGGGTATAACTGTCCTGCCTCGATAACTACGGTACACGTACTTGTGATCGACCATTTATAACTCAGCTTGATTTACCCAAATAGCACCGTGTGGTTCAATAATCCGCTGTCCCATGCGACGTCTTACGCATCATCACCAGTTGCAAAAGTCTCGCGACCTGTTTGGACTTCGGTCGGCCATTTGGCACTCTTCAGCGCCGCCTCGGCCAAATTGATGAGCATCAGATCACTGCCCTTGGCGCCCATGAAGCTGCTAACAATTGGAAGATGCTCTTCCAATCCACTGATGCGCGAGCTGTACGGCTTCTGTCCGACTTTTGAATCAATGTCAGCTAGAATTACACGTATGTGGAGGCACCGATCACATACTGGGGATGATGAGCGTTGGAAGCTGAAGTACTGCTGGCAGATAGAAGACCGAGAACGAGCCGACGATACTAGGTAGCCTTTTATTGGTTAGGAGGAACATGTTCCAGAGGCAAGTGTGAGGGTCGAGGACGTACTTATTTGCGTCGTCGCGATACTTTGGACTCGCAGAGCCAAAAGGCATGACCATCACAGCATCGGTAACAGTGTCGTTATGCTGACCCATGATGTTAGCTTCAAACCAAGTCCTGAAAATCTTCATTTCGGCTACGCCCTGGGCGCGCTCTTCCTTTGTGAATGGAACAGCAATGCTCCTAGGTTAAGATTAGCTCCATCGTTCGCCTCATCGTTGCAACTCGATTCTGTTATCTACCATCGTTTGCGCATGTAGGGTCCCACAAATGCCTCCTTTCCGAATTTCGCAAGGTAGTCGGCACGGAATGCGTCGAAGGTGTGGTACGTATCGTAATACATGGGCCAAACTGCGCTCTGTTCAACATTTAGCCCAAGGCAACCTACGAAATTGAATTGAAGCAAAAGACAGTTACCATGCCTAAAAAGTCTTGCAGCGACTTCCCCTGGGCTTCGTCGGGAGGATTCGATGCCCATGTATCCGTGATACTGATGGGAGTGCGCTCGATACCAAGAAAACTCTCTACGGTTGTAATGAAGGACTCGGTCATGGCTTGTTGATCGGCATCTGCCTGCGGGAAAAAGTCCAGAGGATAAAGCAACCGTTTCGGAAACTTGAAGAGTCAGATGTGCAAGATGCACCGACAGGGTAGACGACTCACCCGAGACGAGTCGGGAACATCCAAAGTTGCTGCGGTCAGATGCTTGGCATCCTTCAGACTTCTGTGGAGCGTCCCTACTGTATCGAATTCACTTTGTGAACCAAGATTAGACTCATTGATAGCCCAGGAATGGAGCTAGTGCGCATACTTGCAGCTTGGGACAATGCCCTGGCGTGAGGTGACACCAT
This sequence comes from Cordyceps militaris CM01, assembly GCF_000225605.1. Taxonomy (NCBI): domain Eukaryota; kingdom Fungi; phylum Ascomycota; class Sordariomycetes; order Hypocreales; family Cordycipitaceae; genus Cordyceps; species Cordyceps militaris. Next base: position 1,072,840 of record NW_006271969.1, read on the forward strand.
AGGAAGTCCTGAGGCCAAAAAGGCCATTGAAAGCCGCAGGAAGGCGTATGCTACCTGAGGCTACGGAGCAGTAAGCAGGAGAAGATGGAATTTGCTGGGAAATGGGCACTTACTGTCCGTTCCAATCGAATGGTCGAGCCAAGAGTAGCCTGCAAGAGATGCACCGGCGCCAGTAGAGCTACACGAGGGAGTCTGATACTCGTCACCCCTGGGGTTAAATGGGCAGTGGTAGTCGATCCACTGATCAGTTGGCTCCTCTGCCGAGGCAAAGGCAGACATCTTGGTCTTGCCTACGATGACAGCACCCAGTCCAATCAGCTTCTTGACATAGTCTGCACTGGACGAACGGGCTGGGTATAGTTCGTTGTAGGCTCGATTCATCATGGTGGTCCGGATTCCGCTCAAGTCGTAGTTATCTTTGATGCTGATACGGGCACCAGCGAGTGGCTTCTCTTTGCTCGGGCTTGAGTAAAGTCGACTTGGTACGGCGACGCTTCGAAACGAACCCTGCTGCGACACCGCTTGCAGCACAGAGAAGCTGAGTTGGATGATTCGATATCAGTACTGCGTAGCGGGTGTGAGTAGACTCGGATGGGCTGACCTGGTCGGGTTGACAACATCATCTGCAATGGTAGGGATGACAAAGGCATCCAAGTGGTCTTCATAGAGCTTCCAGGCCTGATGGATGGAGTTGCCGCGGATAAAGTAGGGTCCCGGGGGAAGAAGCCCAAGAGTATGAGTCGGGTCGTTGGTGTAGGTGGTGAAGCTGCTTTGGGCAAGTTGGGCAGCAACATGACTGACATCCTCGTTGTTCTGGGGTTGCAGCACGAGTGTTGAGGTGAAGTCGTCGGAGATAACATCGTCCCGTTGGCGAAAGTCTTTTATCGCCTTTTCGGCATCTTGCGTACCGAATCCAGCATGGACAGACAGCAAAACGGCGGGGGTCCAAAACTCATCGCCTGTAACAGTCTCAACGAGGCGACCCTAGGCGACAAAATGGGTAGATGAGTTAGCCAAAGACTATATAGGGCCAGTTTCACGAGGTATACATACCACTTCTTGGGGATGAACATAGTACGAGCCTCTACTGAGAGCCCACATGGTCGAATGTGTTCGTTTCCACGGATGCAGATTTGTCAATTGGTTGTAAGCTGCCAGGCTGCTTGAAGGAGGAGGACAAAGGACAAAGGACAAAGCAACGAATTTTATAGCAGCAGGGGTGGATCCCATGTTTGCTATTGTGTGACAGTAATGAGGGGAAAATAGAGTATATGACTTTCCCTCATTCCAAGGAGATATCATGTTTACTTAGTCATTCTATTCTTTCGTCATTTCTGTATTTCTCCTACCTTGGAGTAGTTGACTGTACAGAGCAAGTATAGTAGGGAATAGTTTTCTTGTTTTCCAAGATGGAATAATGTATATAATGTATATAATGTATATAATATATTTAGATTTGAATTATTCTGCTATAATACCTACCATATATATTGCTATTACAATACTTCTATAACGTGACATCTGGACTCTTGTAGGCATTACATGACATCATAACGCCAAAGGCGGGTGACCCCCACTTGGTACCTACTACTAAAGTACCTAGGTACTAGGAGGTAGTTATACCTAGGCTAGCTCCAGCGGGGTTCCAGGGCTTGCTCTTATTCGTCTTTCAGCTTTCAGCGCTCTCAGCACTCACTGGAGCCCCGCTCCTCCCGCCTTGACGATTTTATTACTTGGCCGACGACTTCCTTGTTTGCAGTTGCAGTTGCAGTTGCAGTTGCAGTTGCACTGCCAGTGCCAACTCTTCTGCTCTTCAACATCTACATTTCAGAATCCGGGCTCGACTGGCGCGAGCTTCTTCTCCCCTCTTCCCTGGGGTGCCTCACTATTCTTCCATTCTCCCACCCTCTGAATCAACAGCGGAACAACGAGTCGACGACTACCTCTGTGACGGACTGGCCGACGCTCTGACGTACGACTTTGCCGTTGCCAAGACTCGTCCGCCCACCACCTACTTTGCGACATTAAAAACATAGAGCTCGACCAAGTTCTCATCCCGCTCACTCTCCAAAAGAAAGACTACACCAATGGAATTCTGACCACGGTACGGTCCACGGCTCTAAAACCCCAAAGGACGCTCTCCACGGGCGTACCCGCGCCTCGCCAGATCGACGGTGCCCACCCGTCAAGCATGCGTGCTACGAACCTTGCGCAATGAAGCTCCGCAGCTCGCGCCGTGTCGTAGGCCTCAGACCAGACGACTTTGACCATGAAATCACTCTTGTCGACAATGACGGCACAGTTTCTCCCCACAATGGCCACCACTATGCCCAGATAGACAGGACCACAACCACGTCCAACCTCCTGACGCCAAACCCCAGCACCCGAAGAAGCAGCCGCGCCCATGGTAGTGTCGATGCGTCGAATGCCTCTACTAGGCGCCCCAGTCCCAGCGGCAGTAGCCATGTCATACTCGAGCAACCAGACGAGCAAGAAAACCAGCCCCCTCTGCAGCTCTCGCCCTCTCAGCCTCAGCCTCAGCCTCAGCCCTCCATTGCAGTATCCGGTGCAACCCCGATGCCGGAACCCCTGCAGTACTCCATCACCAAGACGACAGTCGACAATCGAGAGTCTGAGATTGACATTCTTTACGAAAACGAGCGAGGCGGCTTTTTATGCTGCGCTGCTTTGTTTTCCTCGGAACTTCTAGGTTGCCTCGACCCGCCACCCTGGACAAACAAATTCCACAAGACTTCCCCGACAGACATCAACACCGCTGTTGTCCCGGACCCGACCTGGGAGTGGGCTTGGCCGGAATGGCGTGTGAACCATCAAGAAGGAGTCGACGAGTTTGGATGGGAATATTCATTTGCATTCTCAGGCGCATTTTCCTGGCATGATGCCAAGTGGTGGAATTCTTTTGTCAGACGGAGAGCCTGGATACGAAGAAGAGTAAAGAAGCGTTGTGACCACAAGGCCGATGAGCCTCATCTCCTCACCACCGACTACTTTTCTGTACGCCCAGCTTCCGACCGCACGAGAACCACTACGGGCAGCCTGGTTAGCCGCGTTCCCAGCCGCGCAAGTACGGCGCAAGCGTCTACTGTCGACTTTGCTCAAGAGGAGCCCGATATTCTTGACCTCCCGACGTTGATGCGCACCCTTCGCTTCTGTCTTATTGATCGCGAGAAGAGAGAAGCAGTAGAAAACTATCTGGAGCACGCCCAAGATCTCCCCGCCATGCAGAGAAGCATGCATGACATCATGGGGCACTTCGTCTTTCAAGAATCTCGCAGGCTCTTTCTATGCTATCTTGTCGCCAAATACAATGAAGCCGCCAAGGACGCCCAGGCAGAGCCCACGCCAGCCACGAAAAATCGAAAAGACGCGCTGAATGCAGCCCTCCGGCATGCGGACCAGGAAGTCCGTAAGCTAGCCTACTGGAGCGACGTCAAGCACATGGTAGCCTCGGGTGAAATGAGGCTCCAGTTGGAAGATGACCGCCATCAGTTCTATGAGACTTTTCAAGGCATCGATCAGAGTGGTCCTGCGCCACCTAACGGAGGGGACCTCCCAGGCAGATCATGACCTCGTTGCCATTGCACAACTGTACAACCGCATATACCCCCTGGCCTTGCTGGAATCCGTTTATTCTTCTCTTTCGTCTTCTCTCGTCATTTCCCACTGTCATGTCTATTCCTGGAGTCATTATTGCAGCCAAACGAATCGCGGTTACTTGAGAAGCATGCACAACAAACTGGCATCATTGTTGGACGCTAGCCAACTCATGTCGGCGCAGGTACACTATGAGCATTATCCTTGGAGCTTTGACTGTAGGAGCAGGGAGTCGCCTGTTTCATGAATCTATTATACGTAATTTATAGTCTTTTGGATATACATAATGCCCACATTGGATTACTTGATGCTTCATAGCGGCACCGATGTGCTCGAATGCCTGCATTGACTACTACGGGACTGCGCTGAATTGCACCACAAAATTTCAATTCTCAACTAAATACAAATAACTAGCACTATGACCAAAGATACAAATCCTTGGTTGTCGCCTCATATGAACCATAGTCCTGCGACATCACACACATTGCAGCTGCTCAGGCGCACTCGCCATAGCGCCACTATATCATGAAGGTCAGTATTGCTCTATAGGACAGAAGCGAGAGTATGTGGAATACTTACGTCTGGAAGTTTATTGCAGAGACCGCTGCAGCAGTTGCCGAACATGGAGCCGTCGGGCTGGCAAGGCATCTTGAAGTGGACGCAGTCACCACGAGCCGCGGCCTTGGCCAAGGGCTCAACCACAGCAGCATTGACGCTGGCCACTGCCATGGCGATGGCGAAGACGGAAGCGAAGAACTTCATGTTGGAATGGAGTGGTGGAGTTTTGGAAAGTGGTTGTTTTGGTTTCGGTAATGTTTGTTTGTTGCTTGTTGCTTGTTGCTTGTTGGTGAAGAAGTAAAGCTCCAAAACAGCAGGAACTTGGCTTCCTTTTATACCTGGGAATAACCGCCGACGGTTGCCTCTGGTACGTTAAGATAACCCTGCTTCCCACCGGACATTTGTCGCTGGCGTTTCGCTGTGCTGATGAGGACTGGGAAAAGGCATCTCAAAACGGACACTGGCCATGTAGTGACGCCCTCTTGGACGAAAAGCCGGAGTTATGTTCCGGGGTCGGAGCACAAAGCGCTACCTCATCACTCGTTGCTCTGCGACGAGGTCTGGTTTTGGTACTGTGGAAGAATAGACCGAGCGTTGTTCCCGTATTTGAGCTCGCCAGGATAATTTCTCAAATTCACTATTTCTTGCACCTTGACCATGTACGAATGCCTAAACAAGGCCTATTTTGCCCTCTGGGAACGTCATAAATACCGACGACTAATAAAGCCCTATATTTTAAAATACATCATCAATCGTGAACCCGTGTTTGAGGGCATACACCGTCATGCAACACTACACACGGTGCAGTTGCTTATTTCTGCCTGCACACGCCAACCCTCTGCATAACAGGGAAGCAAGGCGGTTAGTATTCGTCCTCGAGACAGCAGCGAGCCCGGGGTCAGAGACGTACGTTGCCCTGTGCGAGGCAGAAGCCGCTGCAACATATGCCCATGGAGCCGTTGGCCCTGCACCTTTTGCCGTTGGCGAGGCAGCGCGCTTCAATGTCAGCCTGGGGCTCAATAGCCACGGCGCCAACGCTGACCAAGGCCATGGCGAGGACGAGGGCAAGGGCGAGGACCTTCATGTTTGGAGGGAGAGAGCGGGTTTCTGAGAAGTGATGTGAGATTGACAAGGTTGGGCGGGCTTGTTTCAACGGCGAGATGTGTTGCACGAGGGCAAAGGTGCGGCATTCCTTTATACCTTTGTCAAAAGCCCGTGGCGGCCTCTGCTACGTCAAAGCTGCGTTGTTTTCTCGGCGCTTTTGCTCCTCGGCGGTTGTCTTTGATGGGGACTGCGTCGGCTCGGCCACTTCCAGGAGCACAAGGGTGATGTGCAGGATGTAGGCGGACGCAAATATACGTCTCAAAACGGAACTGGCCATTGCGGTGACCATCTCTTTGACAAAAACTGGAGCCGTGTTATAGTTGTGTAATAGTTGTATTATAATTGCGTCATAGTTGTGGTATATGCAGTTGTGTTATAGTTGTGTTCCATCAACAGTCGTACGCAACACAAGGCGTGCACTTCTCCTCCTTTCCGACACGAGACCTGGGAGTATTAGTACTGTGAAATAAATGACAAAGCTTACAATAAGTCTCTGTGCCGGAATACTCGGCATCAACGCAAAGGCACAACACTACAAGTCAAGCGCCAAGCAAGCTCCTTTGCAAGCGTCTGTAGTCGCGCGGGAACATTTCCTCCGTCACGACTCTTTCAGCCCTAGACACTAGCCGAACTGGACGAAGAACTATGGTAATGGACTCGATATATGTATCTTTAATTATGCGCATTTCAACATGGAAAAGGATCGAAAATGGGGAGTGTACATATTTGAGTGGCTGCAGGACGCTGCTTACACCCCGGAACCTCGCTCATGGAGGGGCCGGTCCGCCCCCAAGCGCTGCGATTGGTGTCAATGAACGAGGGGGTTGAATAACTAGGCTGGGCTAATCGTTGGTGGTTCATGCGGTACGAGGATGGAAGAGTAATTTATGCGCTGCCTCGAGCGACACGGCCCGGAATTTGTGGTCGGTGTAACGGAGGGCTGTCGGCGCAGAGCTCCGCGGAGCGTCCGAGGCACCTCAGCGGCAGACAAAAGATGGCAGCACAATACACAAAATAATGCAGCAAGATTGATGAATTTTATGCAAAAAGTACCTATTAGTCTATTATTTTACATTGTTATGCTGTGCGACGTCGTGGGGAAAGTGCAGCCTGCCAGCATAATCATGGCCGTTCTGTCATCGAGTACAAAGAACATATAGGCAGAGCGCCCCCAAACATGAATCTGGACTAAAAAAATCAAACCCCCAACTCCTAGTACCCGTCAAGTCGTGTAGAAAAAAAAAAGAGAAACAAACAAACCATGTATATTTTCTTTGAAAAAAAAAAAAAAACAGAGAGCCTCAGAACTCGCGACTCTCGCCAATCTCGCAGACGTCAAAGACGCCCTCCTCAGCGATGCCGCTACGCCCGAGCGCCCTCCTGAGCAGCCGGGGCGGCTCGAGCACGTCCTCCATGGTGAGGGCCCAGGTGCCCCAGTGGATGCCCATGGCGCGGCGGCAGCGGGTGTCCTTGAAGATCTCGACCGAGTCGAACGGGTTGGCGTGCATGGCGGAGAAGGCGGCGCGCGGGAAGTAGGCGCCGATGGGGATGAGGCCGAGGTCAAACGGGCCGCGCAGGGCGCCAATCTGCGCAAACTGCGGACACCGCGGCAGGTCGGCGTGCGCGGGGCCGTAGTCGTCGACGCCCGCCGGCAGGCCCCGCGGGATGCCCCGGTACCCCGTGTCCCCGCCGAACCAGACCGACTTGCCGCCCGAGGAGACGGCCCAGGAGCACCACAGCGTCGTGTCCTTGTCGAGCAGCGTGCGCGCCGACGTGTGCTGGCAGGGCAGGCAGGAGATGCGCGCGGTGATGGTGTCTTTGCCGCTGTTGCTGTCCGCGTCCCTGGAAGCGGCGGCGGCGGCGTCAGTGCCGGTGCTGCTGGCGCCGGTGCCGCCGCGGACGCGCTTCACGGTGAGCTCGGCGTCGTGCCACCAGTCGAGCTCGGTGACCTTGTGCAGGCCGCTGCTGCGGAACCACGACTCGAGGCCGAGCCCGACGAAGAACTGCGCCTCGGGCTGGTGCTTTTGGATCTCGAGCACGGACGCGTGCGACAGGTGGTCGTAGTGGCTGTGGCTGATGACGACGGCGTCGACGGCCGGCAGGTCCCCGAGGTCGCACGGTTTCGGCGTGTACCGGCGCGGCCCCAGGAAGCTAAACGGCGAGCAGCGGTCCTCGAAGACGGGGTCAAAGAGGACCCGCAGCCCGGACGGGTACTCGACGTAGTAGCAGGCGTGCCCGAGCCAGGTCGCGCGGAGCTTGGGCGACGCCCAGCGGTGCGCCAGGAACTGGGGCTTGACGACGTTGACGGTGGGCGGGGTGGTGTCGGGCGTGGAGAGCTTGCCTGTGATCATGGGCCTGGTTGATGATTTAGTTGGGGAGGGGGGAATGGAGCAAGAGGGGAAGAAAGTACCAGAGGAGCTCGTGGAACAGGCGCGAGGGCTCGTTGAGATTGTACCAGGACGGGTACGGGTTCTTGAAGCCCGTCAGCTTGCCGCTCTTGGTGGTGACGTGGTGCGGGTTGGCAATGGCTTCTTCGGGCATGCCCTTGACCTCGAAGATTTTGGAGACCGAGGTGGTCCACGTCTCGTCGGCCATGGCTGCGGTCGATGTTGGAAGACGGAAGGGTAGGGGGAGGTTTGTTGAGGATAGGCGGCGACCGGGGGCGAGGCAAAGCGAATGTCGAGGATGAGGGACGAGAATGGGCGGCGGGGTTGAGGACGGCGCGCAAGGTTTAAAAGATGGGAAAAGGAAGAAACGGGAATCGGACGCCGAAACGGGGCGGGCGCGCTAGTTAATGATGACGGCGCCGTTGACAGCTGAATTGGTAGACGGGGAGGTGATGGAAGCGGAGTTGTATATACTGGCGCATGCTGCTCTCGGAGTTCATTTCCACAATCATCTTGCTCGTTGTTCTCAACGGCCAAAGAGTCCGCATCTCATTCACCAATGCGGACCGGGGATCATGTTCACCTCTCTTTGTGGCTGCGACTCCAGCCGGCCGGCCCTAGGCTAACTCCGCCCCGAAGGCTCAAGCCTAGGTCCGGGGGCGGAAGCCGGGTGGGTGCCTTGTGCGTGGCCTCCTAGTTACGTGCTTGAGGCTGACGACACCATTGCCGCCTATTCACGTCAAGAGCAAGCTCGATTTTCTTTCTTCAAAAATCTCGTATCGGGCACCGAGGCACCGCGATGCTGTAGCCGGGCGGTAAGCACAAATGGACCCTGGAGCACCTGGTCGGTCCATCCTTGTATAGATCGAACACCTGACCGGCCGTATTGGCGGCGGGATCAAGCTCTTCTCTGCCCAAGATGTAGGTACTGCATACGCCTTGTATCATAGCTAACACAAGCACACACGACCAACTGAAGTGGTGTTGCATGGTCCCGTATATTTATCCTATTCAAGTCATAGTCACAAGTACAATCCCGCGCAACGTTTTCCAATATTTTTTTTCATATTCTCATCTCCACAAGATCCCATGCGCGAGAGCATCTATTTCACAAGACGCTCCCATCCTTGTATCCGTCTTCGCAACACGGCCAAGTCCCCGACTATTCCTAGCCATCCGGACTTGGTTCCAGTTGGAGCACCCCGCTTTTAAATAGCAAGACGCTCGACCTTGTCGCGCAGGGCCTTGATCTGGCCCGCGAGCTCGCTCGCCTCGTTGGAGTTGATCGAGGCGGCAATGACGGAGCGGCTGACACCGCAGGCGCGGCCGAGCAGCGACTTGCTGGGCACGTAGACGTACGGGGTGCCCTTGTCCTCGCACAGCAGCGGGATGTGCAGCAGGATCGCGAGCGGCTCCGTGTCGGCGGCCAGGATGGCAATCTCGCAGGTGCCGCGGTTCAGCGCCTTGGTCACCTCGTTGGCGCCCTTTTTCGACTGGCGAATGTGCGTCGCCGACTGCAGGAGGTCGAGAATCTCCTGGGTCAGCGCGGCGTCGGCCAGAGGCCAGGCTGTGAAAAACAATGTCTTGTTAGCATCTTCTTCATGCTTTTGCTGCTTCTTCTCTGTGGCGAGGAACAACATACCGACATTCTCCTCAGACATCTTGGAGAAGGAGTGGAAAAAAAAAGGTAGATTGGGAGGGGGTTCCTTGGTAAGAGGCTCGCCCGGAAAAGGTTCACTGCCGTTTGGGAGGAGAAGAGGGAAAAGCGAAAGCTGAAGACTTGGTGGTGGTGTGGTAACAAGATTTTAGAAATGCGGCCAAGAAAAAAATCAAAGCACCCATCACCAAACAGGTAGTGCCCCACCTGTGCAATCGGCATTGGTCAAACTTTTCTCCAAGAGTGCGACGGCCGTCAATTGGTAGATTCAGGTAGATAAGTGGGCCACAAATTTGGCTTCCTCTGGACTCATGTCCAGAGTCGGTCGATTTTATTGTCAGTCAAACAAAAATGGTATTCTCAAAAAAGATACATGCTAAGCCTCATCAGTCATGAATAGAATAATACGCCTGAAAATCCTTCGTTATCCGCTCACTCACGATGAAAATCCACCCGAAAAAAACACCACGAATCATGCTCGCTTCCCAACCAAAAATCCGACACAAGGAAAAGGCAGCAAGCAACCTTGTTACAGATCCATTGCCTGGGTATCATCCCTCACATCTTCCACGCCAAGCTCCTTTTCCAGCTCATCAGCCACGAACCCTTCATAATCATCCAGGTTCTTTTGTACATGAATCTTAAACTTGATCACGTCGTTCAGCATGCGGTCAATCTCGGTGTGCAGCTCCTCGCGCAGCGAGTTTGCCCTAAGAACCAACTGCTCATATCTGGAATGCAAATGTTAGCACTATGTTGTGACAGAGAGTTGTCGCTTGAGACTCACTCGATAGTCGTGTTAATCTCACGCTGCTCAAGAAGCTGGACAGACTCGGTGAGACCGGCCCGTATTCTGGAGAGCTCCCTCTCCATCTTCTCAATCTGCGCATCGGAAGCCATCTTCTGCGTCGTCGTCACCTCCCTCATCTTCTCGTACTCCTCTTCAGCAGCACGGACACGGTGATCGAGAGCGTCAACCTCGCTTCGCATGTCCTCAATGGCCTCCTTGATGCCGTCCAGAAGGTCGTGATCTTTGATCATGGTGTCCATGGCTGTGCTGCGACGTTCCGAAATTTCCTTGCGGAGCGCTAAAAACCCGTTGCGAACTTGACCGCGCAGGTCAACATTGATAATCTGGCTGGGCTGGTAGCCGCTTGTCGAATCTGCCAGCAGTCTGTCTGTGCCTCCAGACTTTGCATTCAACCCATAAATTTTACTTGACGTAAAGTCGGAGCTATCGTTGACTGTAAGGCGGAGTTCGTAGTCGGTTCCTTTGGCATTGGCTGCTGTCGGTGGGAGCAGTGCGATTTGATATGCAAGCGAATTATACTTTTCTACCTGGTCTTCCAGGTCGTCCAGCTTCTTGCTTACTTCGCTTTCCTTGTCGGCCACCTTTTTCTTGATCTCATCTAGTCGTTGGCTGGCAGATTCAATTCCTTTCTGTAAACGCTCCTTCTCAGACGTCATGCGGTCAATATCCTGCATGCTGATACCCAGGGCATCCACAGACTTTTGCAGACCTCTTCGCTCCTCATCTGCTTCTTTAAGCTCATCATTCAACTTTTCCAGCTCTTCCTGTAAAATTTGGATTCTGTTTTCGTATTTTTGCGAACGTTGGACGGCAAGATGGTTATAGTCCTCAAACTTGGCTTTGTCCTCTTCCATGATTTTGAAGTGATCATCCAGAATGGCAGGATCAGGTGTGGACTTTTCCAAGTCTGAAATCTCCTTTATAAGCCGTGCATTCTCAGCTTCGAGCATCTCCAGCTCCGAGGTATATCTGCCGTTTGAGCGATCAAAGGCTTGGGCCATGGATGCTACATGCGGCGCAAGTACCTTTTCGGCATCATCGTCGCCAATATCCTCATCCATCGCTAACCAGTCTCTGTAGGCGCTGCTAAGAAAGTCGAAAATGATGTGGTCGCCGCTGACGTCGACGCCAGCTTCCATACATGCATCGTCGTATTGTCGTCCCACGTATCCGTCAAGCATCTGCGCAAGCTGCATCATCCAGTATAGGAGGCCTAGGAACGTCGACCAATTTTGCCCACCAACGGCAGCAATTTGACTCTTGGTGATGCTCCTCTCAAAGGGATAGCGTAGCTGCTTCAGAATTGGAGGTACTTCCTGGTCGATGTTCTTCTGAAATCGGTGGCTTGGATCGATACGGTGGTAGAGCCACTGGAACATGTAGTTGAAGTCTTTTTGAGTGGGTGATTTCATAGCGTTGGGTGACAGAACATGCTTCATTTCGAGCTCAAAGTTATTTTGCGTCATGTACTCCATCAGTTCTTGCCCGATTCGCGCTTGGAACGACCTGTCTTTGAGCGGTCGGGGATCTCTCGGTACGCCAGCGGGTTGATGCGTCGTTTGAAAGAAGCTTTGATGGTGGTTCACCGGGCCGTTCATAGATGAGCGCGATCGAAATACGCTGCTTCGTCGTTCGGTCTCTGTCGAGGTACGCGTCGCGGCCGGCGTTCCCATGGCAGCAGCGTACGGAGCCTTTGGTGCAAGTGACTGCCTCTTCACAGAGGAAAGCCCAAGATCTGCGAGATTGGAACCGGACGAGGTTCGCGAAAAGAGCGGTTGATTGGGCCGCGACGGGGCCAGCGACTGTCTAGATCCTGACTGCGCCCGTACATGACTGTTAGCGTTGCGCTTCATAGTCGATCCGGGTGGCGGTATTCCTGTATTCGGGTTTAGCCCTCCGAGGGTCTGCAGCATCGCTCGTTAGTCTGGTTGAGCTCGTCGCAAGATGCATGAATCCTAATGTACCTCGCGCGGCCTGCGAACGCTCCACAAGCCGGTGTCCTGAGACATGATATAATGCGTTGCACAGTGGCAGCAATGGGTTCTCGGCCAGTATGCGGAAGCGTTCTAAGCTTCCGACTGCGAGAGAATAAGCTGTAATGTGATTTGTCGCAAGTGAGAAAAGTCGATCTTCAACGGGCTGCGAAGGCTGTTGCTAGGCGAGAAAGTAAACAAAAATCCCGTCGCGCATTGCGATTGGTGAGCGTTATGATGGGCCAGAGTGCGCGCCACCAAAACACGTGATGCAGTGTGGCTAGTCAGTACATCAGCCACATTCCATCCGCAGAGCTACCTCGGCACAGTCCATCGGTCTTTGGCCGGGGCTCCACATTTACCGCACCCAGCAGATAGCAGATGTTCCCTCGTCATGTTTCTTCCCCAGCTTTCGCACCTCCCCATCACCTCCCCAGCTTCCATCCGCCAGCTCGACTTTCAAGACGAAAATTTGAGAGCGCCGAGCAGCCATGGCTATTCGGGAAGATCTCGTGGCCTCTGCTGTAAGTTGTCATCTCTTGCGTCATCGCTGAAGCGACTTGGGTTTGCTGACTGAAGCTCTTGCAGGTCCAATGTACGTGGGCTGGATCCCCAGCCTCTCCACGCGCCTGCCCTTGCTGACCCTGTTGCAGTTCTGCAGGATCCCAATGTCGCCTCCTCTTCGGTTGAAAATAGAGTCGGCTTTCTACGATCAAAAAACTTGACGGCAGAGGAAATTGACCATGCCCTCGCTCGCACCGGCGCAGGCCCGTCGCCTGGGGTTCCAGGACCATACCCGCCACAGGGCTCTCCCCAACCATACTACTCGCCATACCAGCAGCAGGCATGGCAACCACAACCCCCGCCTCGACGCGACTGGAGGGATTGGTTCATCATGGCCACACTTGTGGGCAGTGTGAGCTACGGTGTTTACACTCTTGGCAAAGTAAGCTCGGGCGCCTGCTTCCGGGCATCTCTTTCAGCAGCTGACACTCTGCGTAGCGCTATGTATATCCCCTGATAGCCCCTCCCACTCCGGAGAAGCTGGAACAGGATAAAAAGTCCATTGAGGATCAGTTTGAGCGAGCGTTCGTACTGGTGGAGCAACTCGCCAAGGATACCGAGGAACTCAAGCAGACTGAGAAGCTACGAACAGAGAAGCTCGATGCTGCTCTGGCAGAGCTTGAGACGGTCATGTCAGACCTCAAGACGGCGAACCGACGACGAGACGATGATGCCCAGCGTATCCGCGAAGACATCCAAGGCCTCAAGGACGCGATTCCCAAGGCCATGGAAAGCCAAAAGACTCAGGCCGACAACCGTCTGTACGAGATCAACACTGAGCTGACGAGCCTCAAGACTCTCGTTTCTCAACGCATGACCGCTGGGAGCAGCTCAGCCAGCGGCTACTCGCGACCGGGCGCATCGTCAACTCCCGCCGCGGCCGTTCCTGTCCCCGCCGTCGCCGCCACGCCCAAGCCTGCGACAGTGTCTGACCCCGCCGCTACCAGCACCGAGTCCGGCAGCACCGAAAAGGCTGCCGAACCCGTCAAAGCCGCCGAGTCTTCGAGAACCCCGTCACAGACCCCATTCAACAAGGGCTCCGGCAAGGCATCCATCCCTGCCTGGCAGATGGCCATGGCTAACAAGAATGTCGCTGGATCCTCCACAGCCGCGAGCGGAAGCAACACTGGCGAGGGTGCTTCCAGCAGCTCATAACGGCAGAATATGGTTGGAGGCTTGTACAATACGATAATACCGGGATAACTTGGAGCATTGTAACTCGGGCAGTCGGTGCGTGTTCAACTTTTTGTTTCAATACATAATAGGACCAGGAAATGTGAATTCTTCTGGGGAAAATGTGTCTATTAGTTTACTATGGTTCGGAACTTTCTCATCTTATTGAAGGGGACTCGTCTAGCGCACGAAATAAGGCACTGATTGAAACCGCGTCTGACGAGGAAATCAAATTTGAGCTGTATCAAAAGGGGTTCAACCTTCATTTGGAATACACGCTCTCCCTGGGGCTCGCCAGAGTTGTGATGCTTGCGCCTTGAGCCGAGGCACTTGTCCTGACTAGCGCTTGTACATCCAATTCGCCCGACAAACCCGGTGCGGAGATGATAGCCGCATCCGTGATCTGTGAACCGGCAATGTGCCCCATGTTTCTCCTTTTCTCAACACCACGTTGAGTTGGTCCAGTTGGCGATCCCTACACCCAGTTTTTAATTTAAAACTTTTTTTTCGCTTGAAATTTGAGCCTAGCACATACAGCCGGATTTCGAGTCTCGGTGAACGACCAACCCGGCTCACGCCTTCATCAATCGGCATCGCGTTCCTGGCAAAACCGCATTGGTGTCAAAAAAATGGTCTTGCAGGCGGACACGGACCCCAAGGTCACGCAGGCCCTCATTCAGTCGGCCAAGTCGAAATACGCATGGAACGCCGTGCGACGCATCCCGCTGGCGGCGTGGGTGGCGACGCAGCACGCGCTGGGCTGGTCCGAGCAGTCGCAGTACGTCGACCTCTGGACGCGCCTCGTCGTCGGCGTCGGGCAGTCCTTCTTCTCGGGCCAGGACGGCCCGACGTCCATTGCCGAGCTGCAGGCCATGACGCTGCGGCCGCGGAGCGTGCCCGGCCAGACGTGGATCAGCAAGTACACGTCGCCGCCGCCGCCCGAGACGGGCGCCGTGGACGCCGTCATGGGCGCCGTCAATAGCATGGTGCGGCTGGATCCGGACGTGGCGCGCCTGACGAGGACGCCCGGCTACGTCCCCGTCGAGGCGGAATGGACCGCGTACAGGCCGGAGGCGGGCCCTTTGCCCGAGGTGTCGGAACAGGAAAGGTATGTAGCGATGATGAAGGATGTCACGGAGCCGACGACGATCGTGTATCTTCATGGGGGCGGGTACTTGATGCTGGATCCCAAGTCGCACCGGCCGTTTCTGAAGCAGTTGTGCAAGCGTACCGGCGGTCGCGGCTATTCTGTGCGCTATCGCCTCTCGCCCCAAGGAGTCTTTCCAGCCGCCCTGTTGGATGCGTTTGTCTCGTATCTGACTTTGCTGTATCCACCGCCCGGTGCATTCCACGACCCCGTTAGACCAGAGCACATTGTCATTGCTGGGGACAGGTAAGCGTCTTTCCGGTCCCTCGGCTACATCGCGATACTAACAATGGGCCGCCCGACAGCGCCGGGGGAAACTTGACTCTGTCACTGTTGCAGCTTCTTCTAGAACTGAGACGGCAAAATGTCCGCGTGGCGTGGTACGGCGAGGAGCGCGCCGTTCCGCTCCCCGCCGGCGCCGCCTGCAACTCGCCGTGGCTCGACGTCACGCACAGCCTCATCCCGTACGGCGGCGACCGGCCGCGCAAGTACGACGTGACGTCGCTGCCCGTGCCGGAGACGGGCTGGATGCCGCGCACGCGTGCGGACCACCTCTGGCCGGCCAGCCCGCCGCGGCTCAACTTTTACGCCGACGACCACCTCGTCGCGCACCCGCTCGTGTCCGTCATCGGCACGCGCGCCGAGGACTGGGCCGGCGCGCCGCCCGTGTACATCTGCACCGGCTGGGAGCACCTGGGCACCGAGGCGCGCGTGTTTGCGCGCCGGCTGGCCACCGGGACGGACGTGCCCGTCGTGCTGGACGACTACGAGGCCATGCCGCACTGCTTCGCGCTCATCCTCCAGACGACGCCAACGGCGGAGCACTGCTGGCGCGGGTGGTCGGCGTTTATCAGGCGCTGCGTCGACGAGCCGGGGCGCATCAGGAGCAAGGCCACCAGGGTCAAGCCAAAGACGCTGGTGGAAGAGGAAGTGGATTTTGAGGAGCTGCTGGAGATGAGCGACGATGAGGCGCGGGCCATTTTTGAATCACAAAGCTACCCTTTCAAAGTTGCACCTCGATTATAGATTATCGACGTATATGTCCAGGAGGCTGTTTAGAGCAAGGTGAACCTGCTACTCACATCTTCTATTATTAGTGATTTGTATTCCCGCTTCTTCTTGATTCCATTGATTCCATTGATTCCTTCGTTACTGTTGCCCCAGCCTCCTCTTCAACTTGCACGCGTGATTGCACACCTGTGCGGCCAGATTCTGTGGCCGTGAGAGGTATTTATCACACCAACTTGTTTCAGTCCTGCCATGGCACAAGCCACCCGGTCTGGCACGATTCCAGTGCCTCTGTTTGCTTCAGCTTCTCAGCCCGCTCACGGTCCCAGTATACCATCCCGAACCACGACCAAGATGCCAGCGCCTCCTTGGCTTTTTCATATTCTTGAAAATCTGGGCTGTCGGGGAAGTGCTTCTTGACCACATCAACCCCCCATCTACAAGTGTGCATCCCTTGCAGCGCATCTCTCCAGGCCCACGGCTGGCCGCATATGGCTTCCTCGCCAGAGTCATTGCCGTCGCTGCCCTTGTCAGAATGCGCGTCGTCATCTGGAAGAGGTGTTGTAGTACAATGACTTCCACGGAGAAAGAACCAACTACCGTAACCCGGATGTAAGGTTCCAGAAAAAAGCCATTCCTTTTGGCATAAAAAGTCAAGCACCGATTGATCCACTGAGAGATCACTCTTTACCCTTTGCACGTATGCGTCTAGGTTATGGCCGTATGCGTGCTTCCAATTTTCGTACGAGACACGGCGTTTCCTGCCTGCATGATAGGAGCGCAATGCGTAGAGAAGTCTCCCAAGGAAGGCGCTCATGTCCGAAATTTGATGCCATTCCCATACTTGAAAGAGCGAGGACGAGGCTCTGGCAAATTGGGGAGTGTCGCCACCGCATCCCCATCCGGCTCCAGAGATAAGTATGAGAATTTGCATGCGCAGAACGGCTTGAGCGATACGGGCGTATTCTCGGCGACTTAAGCGAGCTCTTTGAGGAAGAAGCGCCCCATTCTCTGTTGGGTCCATGTCATGTACGAAATAAAGACAGTGGACGTAGCCAAAGATGTCAACGCAGAATTGGACGAGCCGAGTCACCCGTACCAATGTAACGGCAGTTTCTGCATCTATCGTCTTCACCCACGGCGGGCCGGTCACTCGCAAACGGGCCTTGTAGTCTTGGACTACCTCGTCGACATGACGATCGAGGTGATCGTCGCAGTACAGCGAGGTTTTTGCCAGAAGAGCGGCGTCTCGAGTTGCGGGACCGAGAATGTTCCCCGAGACGTACAGGAGCACCATCTTTTTAGTGGAAAGAAACGTGTCGAAGAACGTAGGCGAGGCACGAATGAGTGCGGCGAGATCATCGAACGAGTGGCAT
This sequence comes from Cordyceps militaris CM01, assembly GCF_000225605.1. Classification (NCBI taxonomy): domain Eukaryota; kingdom Fungi; phylum Ascomycota; class Sordariomycetes; order Hypocreales; family Cordycipitaceae; genus Cordyceps; species Cordyceps militaris. The sequence continues at coordinate 1,090,213 of NW_006271969.1, forward strand.
GCTGCCAAGATGGCAATGCGAACGTCGTAATTAAGAGACTCTAGCGGAGAAAGATGAACGTATCTGTCCATGGCGGGATTATCAAAGATGCGAAGAGTAAAATCACGCAAGGATCCCAAGAGTGATGGAACAAGGAAGTTGTGGCTGATGACAAGGAAACAAAGGAAAAGGAACTTTAAAGTATTACAGGGTTGGGGTCACTGGAAGCAAACAGCGCTTCACTGCAGCGCGGGCTGTTGCAGGTGCAGTAACCCGTCGACTCTCGAGGACATTGCCCATAGATGACTATGCTTGCGAGAAATACATGATGCATTTTGCGATTCGAAACGAGTTGTTGCAACAGGTAACGTTAGTTGGACATTTTCTCTCTACTGCGAGTGCAGGGGACAAAAGAAGGGAAATGGGAGATGATTCTTGATGATTGTTCTGGGTACTCAGGTACTCAGAGCCTAATAGGGCCTAGTTAGGGTTAGTCCAGTCCAGTCCCGGCCGTGACCAATCAGAGATCTCGCCTGCTGGGCTGCTTGTAGTGCTACATCTCTCGAGAGCCCACAGAACCTCTGCAATACATCATCATCATCCCAGCACAATGGCATAACATTGTCACCCTTGTCACACCTCGGGACAGCTTCATCTACGGGCCATGGTCGGTATTTAGTTGACTCCGCCGATTCTGTTGCTGCAGCTGCCAGCATAATCGATGGACACGAGGCACCCGTTGCCAAAATGTTTGGAGCCGCACCTGCGGCAATCTCCAGCCTTGCGAATGTCCTGGTACGCGTCCCATATCTTGTCACCGCTTATCTTGCAGTCCTTGCCGTTGCCATCCTTGCCGCGGATCTGAACACTGCAGCCGTAGCCGAACCGGCTTGCCCAGCAATTTCCACGCCCGGCAATCGTTCCAGAGCTGGCCATGTATATCTTGTTCCCGCGTTCCATGTTGTTCACGGCCAAGTCGCAAAACTTGACATTGAGCGTCGAGCATAAGGCGTCTCCCTTGCAGTCATAGTAGGGGGTAGGATCTGATGTTGGTTCTGCCCTGCCGGTTGACCAAGTAGTGGCGGAGGAAGTAGTGGCGGAGGAAGTGCTGGTAGTGGAAATGCTGGTGGAGGAAGTGCTGGTGGAGGAAGTGCTGGTCGGCTTGAAGGTCAGGGTATCGCCATCGTCTCCGCCGGACGGGCTGCCTGGTCTTCTAACTAGTGGACATGAGTCGTCACCTTGACGTTTCCGAGTAGATCCCGAAGTACCAGCGCAGTCTGCTCCACGAGGCTTCAAATCGGCAATTTTGGACCTGGCCTTCAGCTCAGGCGGGCAACCTTCAAGAGTGGGCTGAACCAAGCAATTCCCTCCTCCTTTCACGCTACCCGTCCAGATAAAGGGCACTCTCATCTTGTTGGGATTCTCCTCGGGTAAATCGGGGATTCGAAGTCGGCGGTACTCCAGCGACCGATGCATGTACATGACGAGCTTTTTCACATTGACTGGCCTTTCGAGCTCGCTACCCCAGGAGCCAGCCAGGTTCAGGCTTCGCCAGTATGCAATCAGGGCAGTGATGTGAGGAGCGGCTATACAAAAAGAATTGTCAGTTAACTCTCGATCATACGTACTTTCACGCTTATTCACAGGCCTGTTAGCCTATATCTATCAGAGCAGTTCGGACTGACCTAGAGACGCGCCATCAGCGAGAGATAGCGTTTTCGACTCTTCGTTGGCAACATGAACTCCGAATCCAGGTGCCATGGCAATCCAGTTCATGTACGGGTTCAGGGGAGACACCACCGAGTTGATGTCGATGCCACTCACGACAATCAAGTTTTCTAGCTTTTCGTGGGGCGGCGCATTGGGATCCGCGAATCGACTCGGCCAGCCGTTTATCTTTTGGCGGTATATAGGGCCCTGATTATTTTTATTGTGTGTCGCCGCGACCATGGCCACGCCAAACTTGTCAAAGACTTGTAGCAACTTGTCTAGCAGCTAGTTAGCAATTTGCAACGACAAAGGGAAACGACAAGGCCAAGTTATTCCTTACAAAGAATAGCAAAGTGCTGCTTTTTCATGTACTCTTCAACTTGCCGCTCCTCCCAGCCAAAACTCATATTGATCACCACCTTGGCCAGCTGGGCCGGACTCAGTGATACAATCTCATCAAGAATGGCGACCAGACTTGCCAAGTACCGATCATGGATGTGCATGTTCGGATCTCTGGGCGAGCTATTGGAGTTGCGCACTACGACGAGCTCTGCATTCCTCGCCAGACCCAACGTCTTGCCCACAATGATGCTGCCAACCTGCGTGCCGTGTCGAAGTAACCGGTCACCTGTGTGCTTTGGAGGGAAGTTTTGAGCGTCTATGTACCGTATTTTGGCACTTGAGAGTTCCTATAGTCATGTTTAGCGATGCGTCTCGACTTCGAGTGGCAGACTTCGGCGTACGAAAGCACGTTGGTCGACGTCGTCCTCAACCAGATAGATGGTCTGTCCTCGACCTAGTGGACCACCCGCATCATAGTCAAACCTCTGCGGATTGTTCTTGTTATCCCATGCGTCGGACCATTTTCCCCCAGGGGGGGTTGAGATTTGTGAGAGCTCCCAAGGACCACGATCCGGCGGTCTTATATCCTCGTTAGATCCGGAGCCGGTGAAGCCAGCAGCATTGTTGGTGTCCACAATAGCATAAAAGTCACCGACCCCTAGAGACGTTAGTGACTTCATGTGCTGTGCTTCCATGTTGGTCAGTTCATCGATGTAGAAAAACGCTGTGAATGCGCCTCCATGGACTTGCGTGGCCTTCTCCCAGAGCTTGACTGAGTTGTCCAACTGTGATGGGGTGTTTTTAAGGTAGTCAACAAGATATCGGACATTGTCAGGATCTGTTGGGTAGATGATATAGTCATCCACCACAACAGCAGGACACTCGTATCTGCTACCGAGGTGGAGGTTTGACTCTGGTAGCACGGAGAAGGGTACTTGTGCCGTAGCAGTTGCCGCTGGTATCGCTCGACGACCTAAGGTAGTTGTTGAGCCGCCGGTACATTGCTTTGTAGTGGTGCTGTCATCATCCTCCACATGACAGCCGTGAATTGTTTGGCACGAAGAGACGGTCGAAGTGGTGGTGAGAGGTTGCTGGTTGGCCGTGGTCGTGATGATGATGGATTCAGTCGTTGAGCAAATCTCTGCGGACTTGGTCTTGCATTCTGTGGGCTCATTCGTGGGATATGTGATCTTGCCATCCCTTCCCAGCGTGACCGGTGGCCAAGGACCGGGTAATTTGCCGCCAGGGATGGTAATTCCTGGAGGAAGCTTGATGTTGGGCGGTGGACCAGGAGGCAGCACAATACCGCCGGGAAACTTCCAGTGTATACCGCGGATCTTGACTCGACCCTAAATGACACACATCTATCCAGCTGTTAGATTGCGACGGTACTGTAGCGTGATGGGCTAACTTACATTGAGAAACCATAGATTACAGGCAGTGTGTCCGTCTTCTGACGACCTGTCATCCTCTTCGAATTCAATTTCTCCAGGAGGCCAGTCCGTGTAAGTTGGCAGCGCTTCGCCCGTCCCTGTAAATGCGGTACACCCCAGCGAAACCGTCTTGTCAGTGGGCGCTGCTATGGCTACCGTGGTGGTTGCGGCACAGCCCCATTCGAGATTGGTTGGACCATGACAGTCAGACAGAGTGATGGTGGCATCAAACTCAGCGACGTAGTGCTCGGTCGGGGGGCACTTGGCGTGGAATGGTTGGCGCGTGCTCGTATATGGCGGATCAGGGAGAATCGAGGTCGGTTCGGCGCTGCCACTCGTTGTGGTGGCCCATGTTGTTGTATTGGTCCATTGATGCGGGGGACCTTTGCTAATGTCTGGCCGAGGACGGAAGCCGGTGTTTTTTGCAGTCGTCGTCCCCTCGCCACTGGTCACACTCGCACTCACACTCGGCTCAGGCAGCGGCACACTTGGTCTCGTTGTGACCAGTATAACCGATTCAGCTCCGCCACCTGTTGCTTTCCGGTGCGGAGGGGACTCAGTCTCAGTCACATTACCTGAGCGAAGTCTCGTCGTGAGGTTATCCGCTCCCCCGTCCACCACCCACAGAGTAAGAACGAGAAGACCAGAAAACAATACCATCTTGGAGTGAGAATTTGTATAACAGTTTGATAATATTGTTGTTTTGCACCGAGTACTTTATTGACCACACGTTCTATACCGGGGAGTCAATGGGCACTTATATACGAACAACTTCTACCATCGAGACCGTTCTGCCCTCCACTCCTTCTCCAATGTTTGCTAGTCAAACACTTTTGGAAGCGGCTTATGACAGAGTGAGATAGAGTCTGGAATCACTCCTTACTTTGATGTTGGAGCGGGCTGTCGGCTGAGCACCTAGCCCCCAACATAATTTCCGATATTGTCAGAGCCTCGCGAGGAATTTGGACCTTGCCGGTACCATTGCAGGAGACCGCTCCGTGTCATGAAGTCCGTGTCATGAATGAATTTGTTCCACTTTCTCCCGTTGACCCCTGTTACCCTGTTCTAGAATTCTCATCTCTCCGAACGAGGCAAACACATTTTACGAAGTCGCTGTCGGCGACCTGCGGAGGCTTGCTTGTGTTACACTGCGCCTACCTTCAGCTACGGATAGTTACAGCCTCGGGCAGGATTTGGAAAAGGCTGCCTTTCCTCGAACACGAGTTTCGCGTCTAGATTGCAGGGACACTACAAAGGTGCGGGAAGCTACCTGTTGGCTGATTCATGATGCAAATGCAATTGCCCACCACCACGGTGACAGAACAGACCACCGGTTAGTAACTATACGGATTCTTGCTATTTTCTTGATTATTTCAATTCTTTTGTATTTTGAATTCCACTTGTTTTTTGACTCACTGAATTTATGTACCCTCTCCCCCTTTCACCCTTTTCAAAGCTGGTGTTTTTGTCACTCGCATGAGAGGGTTTCTTTCGGCGAAACGGAGACTGGAATGGGAATTTCTTTAGCAGTTCAAGTAGCAGAGAATAAACAGGAAATAGGTCTGAATAACCCTGCTTCATCTGGAGTGCCTGTAAAGAGACCATCTCGCCTCATATCCGGCATGTCCCCCGTAGTGGAGCTCCACCAAGCACCACCAAACTTGGTCGCAGAAAAAAACACGGACAAGCTTCATCATCTCGCATCCCGCCCGCCACGACAGCCCCGATCGACGCCATGGAGCGCCACAAACAGGCCGTGACCAAGATCGCGGCCGCCGTCCGCGGCTTCTTCGACAAGCGCGAGTCGTACCGCATCTTCCACGGCTCGACAAACAGCACGCGGCCGCGGCCGGGCCAGGCCGGCATCGTCGACATCAGCGCCCTGCGGCACGTCTTGTCGGTCGACCGCGCCGCGCGCACCGCCCTCGTCGAGCCCAATGTGCCCATGGACCGCCTCGTCGAGGCCACGCTGCCGCACGGGCTCGTGCCCCCCGTCGTCATGGAGTTTCCCGGCATCACCGCTGGCGGCGGCTACGCCGGCACCGCCGGCGAGAGCTCCTCGTTCCGCCACGGCTTCTTTGACGAGACCATCAACTATGTCGAGATGGTGCTCGGCAACGGTGAGGTCGTGCGCGCCTCCCGTGAGGAGCGTGCCGACCTGTTCCGCGGCGCTGCCGGCGCCGTCGGCACCCTCGGCGTCACCACCCTCATGGAGCTCCGCCTCGTCGAGGCACGCAAGTACGTCCAGACGACGTACCACCGCACGAGCTCCGTCGCAGAGGCCGTCGCCCGCGTCCGCGCCGAGACGGAGAACCCGGCCAACGACTACGTCGACGGCATCCTCTTCTCCAAGGACCACGGCGTCGTCGTCACTGGCCGCATGACCGACGAGATTCCCGCCGACCGCACCCCACAAACCTTTAGCCGCGCCCTCGACCCGTGGTTCTACCTGCACGCCCGCGATTCCACGAAAGCCCTGCCCTCGGCCGCGACGGCCGCCGACGGTGCCGCCCAGACGTCCTGCACCGATTACGTGCCGCTCGCCGAGTACCTCTTCCGCTACGACCGCGCCGGCTTCTGGGTCGGCGCCCAGGGCTGGAACTACTTCAAGCTGGTGCCCTTCAACAAGTGGACGCGCTGGTTCCTCGACGATTTTATCCACACCCGCATGATGTACCGCGCGCTGCACGCCAGCGGCGAGTCGGCGCGCTTCGTTGTCCAGGACTTGTCCCTGCCGTACCCCAACGCCGAGGCCTTTGTCGACTACACGGCCGACACGTTCAACATCTGGCCGCTGTGGCTGTGCCCGCTCAAGCCCACGCAGCAGCCGACGTTTCATCCGCACACTGGCCTCACCGAGGTCTCTGGGCCGCCCCCGACGGGTACCGAGCAGCAGCAGCAGCAGCAGCAGCAGGCGCCCATGCTCAACATTGGCCTCTGGGGCTGGGGCCCTGCCGACTTTGAGGAGTTTGTCGACAAGAACCGCGACCTCGAGGCCAAGTTGCAGGCGCTCGGCGGCCGCAAGTGGCTGTACGCGCACACGTACTACGCCGAGGAGGACTTTTGGACGGTCTACGACAAGCCGTGGTACACGGCGCTGCGGGAAAAGTACAGCGCCACCACGCTGCCCACCGTCTACGACAAGGTCAAGATTGACGTCGAGGCCAACCGCCGCAAGAGACAGGAGACGAGGCAGTCGCTCAAGGGCAAGTGGCCTGTCGGTGGTCTGTACGGCATCTGGAAGGCCATTCAGAGTGGCGACTACCACCTGCACAGACGAGCCGAGTGGAAGTACAAGGAGAACAAGTAAGAAGAGGCAAGCCCCAGGGTTGTCGAACCAGATTATAGAAAACCCGTGTAATTCGTGTAATATTATAGTGTAGAGCGCATCGCCTGGCTTTTTGTGCCGCCGATGACCACCCTCAATAGAGCTGCAAGACCAAGATGAAGAAGAGCCTCGCCCAAGACGGTCGATGATGCAGGGCGGGGAAGCTCAGCCCCGTCGCACATCGATCGCGGAGTGTCGCCAAGATCGGCGGGGGAGGGGGATAGCAAGTAAATGGATAGCAGCATGTATGCATGTACTAGTATCGCTCTATAAATCCAGCCCTCCTCTCTGCCTAGCTCAGACCTCCGGTCCCCTACTTTGTTCCCTTTTATACTCTTCCTTTCCCTCTCCAAAAATGCTCTTCCCTCAGTTTGTCGTGAGCGCCGCTTTACTCGCCTCGTCCGGGGCGGCGCAGACGACACCGGCCTCGTCCGGCGGCGGCTCTCGCGTCTGGCAGTGGCGCAACTACGGCGACGCCAAACCCGTCTCGCCCCTCCGGCAGGCCGTGACGATGCACGTGCCCCCCGACACCGACATCTGGCGACCGGCCGCGGACCGCGACAACTTCACCGCCCCGTTCCTCTTCACCACCGTGTCCGCGTCGGCGTTTGCCAGCGTGCAGGTCACCGTCACGGCGCCGTGGAGGACGCTCTACGACCAGGGCGGGCTCGTCCTCGCCTACCCGCCGTCGTCGGGCCGCGCCGCCGCCGCCGCAGGCGCGCGGTCCATCAAGGCCGGCGTCGAATTTACCGACGGCGCGCCCGCGCTCGGCGTCGTCGGCACCGACATCCTGTCCGACTGGAGCCTGAGCCCCATCGTGGACACGGCGCGCGCCAGCGTCACCGTCCGCATCGAGCGCCAGGGGACCGACGCGTGGGTGTACGTGCTGGAGAACCACGGCCGCACGAGGCGCCAGCTGCGGCAGGTCACTTGGGCGTTCAACAAAGATGACGGCCAGGGCCTGGCAAGCTGTATTTACGTGGGAATCTACGGCGCCAAGCCCACGCGTGAGAGCGCCCCGGCGGACCCCTTGACCAAGCTCCCAGTCACGTTTTCCGACTTTCAGTTAAACCTGAGGGAGGAATGAGTTGCGAAGCGAATTCGTTTCTTTGTTCCTAGCCAAATGCTGCTGTTGCGATCCTGTGCCGATTATCGTCTATCAGAGTCGTGAGTCTTCTCCTGTGCACATACAAGTGATGATTATTTAATCGACAACTGAAGTATCATCTATTATATACTATACATTCACTTGGCATAATACACCAAACTTGTAGTACAACCCTCCTACATGCCCGCAGCACTGGCCCATAAGTTGCCACTCCCATTGTCCCCTACCTGCGCAGAACTTTCTCGCAACAAGCTTTCGAAAAAAGCAAAATCAACACCCTGCAATGCCCAAGCATTATTATCCTCCGAAGACGACGGATTTGATGTCACAGGCAAGAAACCATCCTGAGAAGAGTGCACGGAGAGTGTCCCAATGTCAGCAGACACTCCGTGCATTGGCGCCGCCCTCCCACTAGAACCGCCATCATATGTCGGGCCTTGCGGCTGTGGAAAATCTCCTGCCGAGTCGCCGGTGCTGTTGCCCTCAAAGGTAATCTTGCCATCTCTGGAAATGTTCAACACTCCGAAGCAGGGGACGAAAAACCGGATTGGTTCAGCATCGTGTGGGCGGACGGTACCGGAGCTACTGCTGTCAGGCGTACCACTACCAAAGCCCGAGTCTAGACTAGCATCTATTTCCAGAAGCTGCCTTATCATCTTGGCCGCTGGTATCTTTGACTCGCCACCATCTACCGGCCCGTCTACTTCCAGCGCCTCTAATAGCTGCTCAATCATGCCGCGATCGGAGAGACGCTGGTGGGCCAAGTAGAACGGGCCCGTCCCCCTTGCATAGAGGTGACTGAGTAGTAGAGTAAGGGAAGACATCAACGCCAAGAAGTCAAGTAGTCGACAGTGAGACACGAAGCCGTCTTGGGCAATGTTGTGTAGGCAGCGCGTCAATATGTCCCGGCTGGCACTGATGCAGGTACTGCGGCTATACTCGTAGTGGCTCTGGTTGGCTTCCGATGGTGCCGAGCCAATGACCATGTACGGCAGATGTAGTTGGTGCAGAAGATAGAAGTGGTATATCTGGTTAAGCAGTCGCCGCGACTCCCAGAACCGCTGTGTGCTGGTGAGGGCGGGCTTCCAAGTAGGCTCGAGCCACCATCTGCTAGGCATATTATTGGCGGCTTTTTGTAAATCTGCATCGATGCGCTGCGTTAGATCATAGTCTTCTGGGGTTGGTTCGCGATCATTGCGCTCCAAGATCTGACCAGCCGCAAAGGCGTGCCGGCGTTCGAGCTGGCCCATGGGTGTATCCTGGGTGAGAGCTGCTTCAGACACCATGGACGAATCGGAGGAGGCAACTGGCAGGCCAAGCATCAGGCTGAGAACGCGATCAATGTGGACGAGACGGTGCCAGAGGAACCGAGGATCCAGGATGCAGCTGGATTGAATTGACTTGATACTTAGGGCTCGATAAGGACGGCGGTGCAGGCCGAGGGCTTGTGCGATGCTCACAATGCGTCTGTGGGCAAGCCAGGCGCGGCGCACATTGCCTTGATTGGCTTGGTATATGCTATCGAGTATCAGACACGTCATGCCGTCGCACGTGTCCAGAATCATGTTGTGAGTGGTGACCATGGCCGTGGCAGTGGTAGCTAGACGGGCCATAATAACCTGTGGGGGCTCATCAGAGAGTGCTTCGAGTTTGGCCAGCGTATCGCTCCCAGCTTGTTGCAGGACGTTGGCAAAAATGAGCATCTGCTCTGCGATGACGGCGGGATGTGACTCGGCCGTGTGCCGCGTGTGAAGTAAATGGTAATCTGGTCGGGCCTGATCCGGATGGTCAATCCAGACGTCAATGTCGCGATAGGAATGATACATGGTCAGGTACATATTGAGAAATAACCTGCCTGCATCAGCGAGTACTTTTATGAACGCTTCGCCGGGATAGGCGGCAAGCAGGGTTCTTGCAACGTCGCGAGCCTTGGTGCTTGTCGCAGCCGGTGTCGGTATCGGTGCTATGATCACCTGGGGGTGAATAGCATCGGGCGACGAAGCAGGTGTGCGGAACTTGTCTTCGTAAACAAAGAAACCAGGTATAGCAGCTTCATCAACACTCCCCTTGTGAGTCCAAGGTTAGCGTTTGCTGTCAAACCGTGCGACTAGGAGTACCTACCGGAGTGGGCTCCGACGCAGCAGAGACCGACGCAGCCACAGAATTGGGGCTGCGGGAATCAGTCACCAAGGGCTGCTTCGCCAGCGTGGCAATCATGGCTTCCATGCGTTGGAAGCGATCGCCGACCAGCCTACTGCTGCGCTCCGGCGTCGTCTGGTCGGGGAACTCCTGGCTGACGCACTCTTTGCAGCGCCGGGCACAGCTGGCGCACACGGCATCTTCCGGCGCCGTAAAAATGCAGCGGATCTTGCGGTGCTTGCATTCCCAGCAGCTGCGGGTGCCCTTTCGTGTCTTGCGCCGCTTTGCCTGGCGAGAGTCTCTGTCCGCCATGGTCGGAAGGCGGGCCAAAGAAACAGTTCGGAGTGCGGATCTCGGGCCAAAGGCGCTGCTTGTGGTTCAAATGGGCAGGCGTAAATCAGCGAGAAAATGGCATATTTGCGAGTTCAGGGAAGAGAGGCATGTCGCTTAGGTATGAAAGGTGCATGTTGCGTGCCTTGTCAACTATCAGCCATCAGAGCTGCAAACGCCGAACGGCGGAGTTTTGGTGGACTTGCGGAGAGACGAGTTACTGGCCCAGGATACTCTAATGCGGGTGAAGGAAGGGAACGGATATTGTCATATTTGTATCATTAACTGTTCCAGGATCCTTGAGGTTTTTAATCTGAGTAATAATATTTTAGGCATAATAACACGACGCTCGGCATCGTGTTGGTTGGATCGCCAAACTACAGCAGACAGGCACATTGCAGCGCAGACAACCTAGACTTGAGACCTCGAGGCGATCTCACGTAACCCACCTGCACTGAGCAATTCATCCGAGTCCTTCTCCGTAGCACAGTTTCTACTGGCGGTCAATGGTACGTTTGCTGCCTCGAACGTTATCCTCTGTTGTGCCGAGGTGGGATCCCTCAGTTCAGCCCTGTCCGCCGCCGCGTCACCCTGCACCATTTCGTATCGGACGAAGTAACTAGATCGGTGCAATTGTTGCCCGATTCTAGGCTTTGAAGAATCTAATAAGAAATTAAAAATCAAAACAAGCGTAGAAAGTGGAGCGGCCGGACGGGTCGTTGCCCTTCGCAGACAGTTACTCGTGACATTCGTCCGCCGTTCGGCTAAAATTACCACCTACACTTATACGCGCGACGACGTCGGCGAGGCGCAACATAGAAGCCGATCAAGAATACCTGTCCCCCTTTAAACTCCTTGTCCGATATTTCCGGGCGCATATGACCAATTTCCCTTGCGGACAAACTCCCACAACAAGTAGAGGCGCCAATACCCTGCGGTGCTTGTAATGTTTTCATGTGCCCGCGTATAAGACTTGATGCTGTCCCGGCAGTGATGTCTACCTGGTCGTTGAAACCATTCTTTCTAGCCAAGATAGTGGAAAGGCAAAAATACCGTTCGGTATATTCGATCTGTCTTAAAACGAATTGGCATTCGCCATGGCCACGAAAAACAACACCACAATGGCAGAGCCGGAGCAATTTGCCGGCGATGGAGGCGAGGCTCTACCTGAGCATCGTCAAGCAACCGCCGATTCTAAACACAGCCTCTCTGATGAAGAAAAAGGCATTTCGGAGCCAAAAGCGCAAAACAAGGACGACTATCCGCAGGGGCTGACGCTGTTCTTTCTAACCTTGGCCCTGGGCTTGGGCATGTTCATGATGGCCTTGGATAACGTACGTTAACACCCACCAACACAGCCTAGATCGATGCCGGGCTCAAGCTGACACAGGGCGATTCTAGACAATCGTTGCCACGGCTATTCCGAAAATCACCGACGAGTTCCATGGTCTCTCCGACGTCGCCTGGTACGGGTCCGCCTACTTCATGACCGGCGGCGGCTTCCAGCCGCTCTGGGGCAAGGCCTACAAGTACTTCCCGCTCAAGACCACGTACCTCGTCGCCTTCTTCATCTTTGAGCTGGGCAGCCTGATATGCGGCGTGGCGCCGACGTCGACGGCCTTGATCGTCGGCCGCGCCATTGCCGGCATCGGCGCCGCCGGCATCGGCTCCGGCAGCTACACGCTGCTCGCCTTTGCCGTCGAGCCCGCGCGGCGCCCGCTGTACACGGTCATCATCGGCGCCGCCTACGGCGCCGCCTCGGTCGTGGCGCCGCTGATTGGCGGCGTCTTCGCCGACCGCGTCACCTGGCGCTGGTGCTTCTACATCAACCTCCCCATCGGCGCCGTCTCGGCCGTCATCATCCTCGTCTTCTTCGCCAACCCCAAGCTCGCGCGGCCCACGCAGGCGACGTGGCGCGAAAAGGCCCTGCAGATGGACCCGGTCGGCGTCGTCTTCGTCATGGGCGCCGTCATCGCGTACGTGCTGGCCATGCAGGCCGGCGGCCAGACGGACGCGTGGAACTCGGCCAAGGTCGTCGGGCTCCTCGTCGGCTTCGTCCTCATCGTCGCCGCCTTTGTCGGCTGGGAAATCTACAATGGAAGCCGAGCCATGATTGAGTCGCGACTGATGCGCATGAACATTGTCTGGGTCAATGCCGCGTACTCGTTCCTCGTGGTCGCGTCCTTCTTCACCATTGTCTACTTTCTGCCCATCTATTTCCAGAGCATTGACAATGTCAGCCCCATCATGTCAGGTGTCAGAAATATCCCGTTCATATTGGCAGCCATTATCGGAAGCATCCTTGTCGGAGCGAGTATCGCCGCCAATGGCATTTCTACGCCGCTGATGGCTATCGGAGCAGTGCTGGGCACCGTTGCCTGTGGGCTGCTGTATACATTCGACATTGGCACTCCCACAGGCAACTGGATCGGGTACCAGATTCTTGCCGGAGTGGCGTACGGCGGTGCTTTCCAAATCCCCATCATCCATGCTCAAGGCACCGCCAAGCCAGAGGATCTATCTGCCATTACTGGCATCATCATGTGTAAGTCGCCAGGGTCATCGCTACATTGCCAGCCTCGGATGCAAACTAAATTCTTCTTCCATATTCAGTCTCTCAGACGCTTGGCGCCGCGATGGTCCTGTCTTCAGCACAGTCTGCCTTCGCTAACAGGCTAATCCAAGTAGTGACAGCCGCCGCACCGGATATTCAGCCCGGTGCTCTGTTGGCCACGGGAGCGACCCAGATCCGCGCTGCGTTTCCCCCAGAGCTACTTCATACAATCCTTCTCGGGTACATGTCGGGCATCAAAACAGCCTTTGCCATTCTGATTGGTGTCACCGGACTGGCGATCCTCGTCCTGCCCTTCGGGGACTGGAAGCGCCTCGATCCAAAGGCGCTGGAGAGTATTGGGGCCGCTGCTTGAAGAGCGATTCCCTAGGATGCAGAGACTCGGAAACTCTCGCCACACAGCCTTTCTTTGTAAGGTCTACGACCAGTTGATCGGGGGGGGCACGCTTACAAATCTAGAGTCGTGGCACAATGCGACGCAACAATGATGTGACTACTATCCGTCAATACTTACAATCCCTCCTTATCTCAGGTCCATCTCAACTTATTAATCATTATTTTTTAAATATTAAAATCACCCCTATCCCGCTCACAAGTGCAGGATACGTTTGCTTGCGCACTTGACACTTAGTGGTCAGTCAATTGTACTGTAAAAACGCTCATTGATTCTATGGCCTGTGGCCTTATCTGAAGATATTCCATCATCAGTTTATATCGCGTGGCGCGGTTCCTAGACACCAAACATATATACAAGGTGCAGCTTCGAGTTCAGAGTGTAGTCTGGCACTGCAAAATCGCCGCAATTAGTGTGTCCTTGTTCCCTCACACCAGCTTGTCTATTAGCAAAGTTGGACGAACCCTCGTTCTTTTCCCGCTCATGGCAAATTCGTATTGCGTCATTCTATGTCCCAACAATCATCTATGCATTTAGGCCTGGACAGCATATTCGCGCTTGAACATATCATCCACCTTGGTGAGGTAGTAAGCACCGGAGCTGATGGTCGAGGTCTCACCCTTGGGGGTATAGTCCTTCTGGAGATGGGCCTGCTTGCGGAGGTTGCACATATCGTCGTAGGTAGCGGGGGGGACGGCACGGCGGGCTTCGAGTCTGGCAGGGATGTCGAGAACCTTGGCAATGTTCTCGACGCTGCCGTTGACGCGGAAGGACATGAACGAGGCGGCGAGACCAGAGCCGTAGCTGAAGAGGCCGATGCGCTTACCCTCAAGGTCCTTGGCGGGGACAAGGGACAGCAGACTGGCGAGGCCACCCCATACACTAGCGCAGTACATGTTGCCACACATGGTAGCGACCTGGATAGCAGGGTTGACGCGCTCCTGGAAACGCTTCTTAGTAAGGGCCATGAAGGTTTTCTCGACGGCCTTGTCGGTCAGGGACTTTTCGTAGTCCATGTCGCGGAGTTCAGGGGCGACCTCAGCGAATGCGGGCAGGTCGGCGTTGGCGAGGAAGTCGTGGTACAGGAGACGAGCGTAGGACTTCTGGACCAGCTTGCAGGTGGGGGCGTGGAAGGTCAGGTAGTCAAAGCGGTCGAGCGAGGTCTTGCCTCCCTCGCTAGTGGCGGCGCCGTTGCCGTTTTGTTGCTTGGCCTCACGCTTGGAGTAGTCGCGGTAGGCCGCATCCAGGGCCTTGGTGTAGCAGTTGATGGAGTAGTGGCCATCGACGTAGGGGTACTCAGAGGTCAGGTCGGGCTTGTAAAAGTCGTAGGCGTGCTGCATGTAGGTGCCACGCAGACCGGGCTCGGCAACGACGGGAGCGTTGGGGCCGACAAGCATGGCAACGACACCAGCACCGCCAGTAGGGCGGGCAGCACCCTTGGCGTAGAGAGCAATGTCACCACAGACGACAATGGCGTCACGGCCGTCCCAGGCAGAGGACTCGACCCAGTTGATGGAGTTGAAGAAGGCGTTAGTGCCGCCGTAGCAGGCGTTGATGGTGTCAACACCCTCGATGCTGGTATTTTCGCCAAAAAGCTGCATGAGGACTGACTTGACCGACTTGGACTTGTCAAGGAGGGTCTCAGTGCCGACCTCGAGACGGCCCACCGAGTTGACATCAATGTTGTACTTGCGGAGGAGGTTCGAGGTGACGGTCAGAGCCATGGAGTAGATGTCTGAAGTGACAAGAAGGTCAGTTTGGCGTGGTTTGGGGCATGCACGCGGTGCACGAGGCGGTGTCGGGAGCTGGAGGGGTAGTCTGTACCTTCGCGGTCGTCGCAGAAAGCCATCTTGGTCTGGCCAAGACCAATGGTGTATTTGCCGGCGGCAACACCGTCAAACTTCTCGAGCTCACTTTGCTCAACATACTGCAGGGCACTGGAATTAGTTTTGGGCGAGGTTGAGCGAGATGGTGGCGGCCCAACCCAGAATCGTAGTCATGGAGGGGTCGGTTTGGAGGGGTAGGTCAAGCAAAGACATACCTGGCTGGGGAAGTAGATTTCGATGGCCTTGATGCCAATGTTCTGAGCACGAGCAGCCATGTTGAAAGGGTGTCAAGGAGTACAGCGGCAAGACAGGAAAAAAAGATAGAGGAGCAAGAGACAATTGAGGAGAGAGGTGTGGCAAAGGGGGGGATGTGGGAAGGTTATTATTGTCGAGTGCTAGTTAGTTGAGGTGGAGAGGAGGGTGCTTGGGTGGCATCGCAACAGGATTTTCACCGCCCTTTATTATTATTTATTTAGGTGTAGGTACCTGGTAGGAGGTAGCAATGAACTCTGTAGCGGCAAACGCTCCAACCAGCCTGGGGGCGATTCTGCCAGGGGCAGCGAGTTTTTTTGGTGGGGTTAGTTAGGTCGATGGGGGAAGACGAGCTTGAAGGGACAAGCCACCAGCAATGCCCAATCACCCACGGCTCCACCGATTATCTCCAGTCTCTCTCTTCCATTCGGGGCTCCCATCAGTAGTTACATCCATCGGCTACCCATGCCAATTGCATTCGTTTCTAATTCGACGAGTCCGGTCCGAGTGGCTTCTTTTTTTGCTAAAAAAAAATACTGCTGCAGTGAAGCCGTTTCATAGCGGCTGACAGACATGAAGCAATCTCCTCATCGAGGCAAACGCCACCATGACCACGGCCCCAGCTGCTCGCCTCCCAGAGCCGAACTAGCATGCACTCCCATCATCATCGACCATGTCTCATTTCCCGCCCGCACCAGCTGCCGTTGACGCGGTAATCGGGAGTCGGTACTGGGACCTCGCATCCACAGCCGAGCTCGAACCGTAATCGCTCGCAACCGCAAACCGCCCGGTTTCCCACAGCATCGGCAGAGCTCCCAGCAGACAAGACAAGACATTCATCAAAATGTCGCTAAATCAACTCTGTCATCAGCCTCAACAGGGGGCTGCATCAACATCTCCAGACTCTCGCCAATACATGAGATCGCGTGCACCTGCCCGTTCCCACGCGTATTCGTACCCTGTGCCGGCTAGCTTTTGCCGATAAGCTGGCGGGCTGCCTACAGAGATCGGTGGTTGCGCCAGAAAACTGGTTCCAGTTTCGCTGAGCTTTGTCTTGGATAGGCTTAGTCGCAGACCCTATTTGCGCAAAGAGGGTCTGGTCCGATGCATGAGCACTTGGCCAGCCTCGCCAACCCTGACTCTTGACTTGAGCCTCTTGTTACAAGCAGAGGCTCACAGCCAATTGTACCAGTCCTGCGGATAGTGATTTGGTCGACAAGTCTGCCCCCTGCATCCCGCAGCATTTGGAGTTGTGATGTCGCGTCGCAAGATATGGGCACATTGGTACGTACCCAGAATCTGCAAGTATGCCTAACAACATACAGAAACGAGTGCAATATCCGTGGCCACCCAATTCATTTTTTAAAAAGAAGGATTATACCCCCAGCGACCGTAATTGAAACACCTAGCCGCCGGTATCATCTATTGTCAAGTCTTCGCGCCAAACGACCAACCATTTGTCCGCAGAAACGGCACCCATGATAACACATGGCCTCATGATACGATACAACCACCAGATCGATGATCAGCAGATACACCATTGGTTAGTAATGCAATAAACAACTGCTAGTACATGTGTTATGCACGCTGAGCACGATGCATGCTTTCAATAGTTACGGACGCTCTACTCCCTCGCATGTTCCTTCGATATTGTATTTATGGCGACTCGTGATTTTCGTTCGCACTAGGCCCGTCTACTCATCGGATCCGGCTCGTGTTCGCGTCCGATCGGCTCCGGAAACCGGCGCAGCTACAAGCAAGCTTTAACAATAGAATTGCATGTTCGACAAATGCTCTCATCCCCAATTACTTCAGAGAAAATCGAGAATCGCGCGTGCAAATGAGATTTCAGGGACGCCAGCGCCATTGCTTCAGTAGGTAGGCTCCCTGGGCAGACAGCGTTTATGGCTCGGCACACGATCGGAGCTTGGGTCGGCGCCCTAACTCGCTACCCACCCTACACCGAGCGCTTTATCAGATCATCTCTTCTGCAACGTCATGACCTCTCCACTGGCTCTGTCAAATGCCTCACGGTGGATGTGTGAGATAATCATCCTCCCTTCCGCTTTTTGCGCGATTAAACTCTCGTCTTCGTTGCTAGGAGCAGGCAGCTGCCATAGCATAGCTGAGTTCTGATCATGCCCGCCCCGTCGCATTGTGATGTGCTTGTTGTCGGTAGTGGCAACGCCGGGTTCTCTGCAGCACTTTCAGCACGACAATCTGGAGCCAAGAACGTTGTTCTCATAGACAGATGCCCCGAAGAATGGGCAGGTGGAAACTCTTATTTTACGGCCGGTGCGTACCGCATTGCGCATGACGGGCTGAAAGATATTCTCCAGCTGGTGAGCAACGTGTCCGAGGAGCAAGCCGCCAAGGTTCAGCTTGCCCCATACACCCAAGATGATTTTCTCAGCGACATCCGTCGTGTTTGCGAGGACAAGTCCGACCCAGACCTCTCTCAGGCGCTTGTATCCGAGTCCAACGCGGCAGTCAAGTGGCTTGCTGCCAACGGCATTCGTTTCGCGCTGTCGTTTAATCGACAGGCGTACGAGGTTGATGGAAAGCTCACATTTTGGGGTGGTTTGTGTCTCAAGACTCTGGATGGCGGTAAAAGCCTGATTGAAGACTACAAGGTCGCAGCTTCCAAGCATGGAATAGAGGTATACTTTGCCACAGAACTCATCTCACTGCATCATGCGGCAGATGGTAGGCGTGTTATAGCCCGCGTCAGAAATGATGATACAGAGGCAAACGTGACAGCCAGCGCGGTGATACTGGCGGCCGGCGGATTTGAAGCCAACCCGGAGATGCGCAGACGCTTTCTCGGCGCGGGGTGGGATAAGGCTGCCGTGCGCGGCACTCCGTACAATACGGGCGAATGCCTCCAGCTCGCGCAGGAAGCGCTCGGTGCGCAGCCCGTCGGCGACTGGGCCGGCTGTCACTCCGTCGCCTGGGATGCCACGTATGCGGACCCGCGGCAAGGCGACCGCATGGCCTCCAACGAGTACACCAAATCTGGCTACCCCTTGGGCTTGATGCTCAACATCCACGGCCAGCGCTTCGTGGACGAAGGGGAGGACGTGCGCAACTACACCTACGCCAAGTTTGGCCGCGCCATCCTCGAGCAGCCCGAGCACGCGGCCTTTCAGATCTGGGACGCGCAGACGAGCGGATGGCTGCGCAAAGAGGAATACCGCCGGGAGCGCGCCGAGCGGCTCGAGGCCGCCACGCTGGAAGAGCTGGCCGCGCTCTGCGCCGCGCGCGGCCTTGTGGACACGCAGGCCTTGCTCGCGACCATCCGCGCGTACAACGACGCCGTGCACGCGCTGCCTGCCGACAATGCGGCTGCTAGATGGAACCCGGCTGTCAAAGATGGCTTGTCCACGGGACCGCACCTCGTGCCGCCCAAGTCCAACTGGGCGCTGGCGCTGGATACGCCGCCGTTTCTGGCCGTCAAGGTGACGTGCGGCATCACCTTTACGTTTGGCGGCCTGCGCGTGGATCCAGCGACGGCACAGCTCGTCGGCGAGAAGGGGAGGCTGATCCCAGGCGTGTACTGTGTGGGCGAGATGCTGGGAGGCTTGTTTCACGGCAACTATCCAGGCGGCAGTGGCCTCACGTCTGGTACGGTCTTTGGGAGGAGGGCAGGCAGGGCAGCAGCCGCATATGCCGGGCAAAGGGACATCAATGTAGGAGCGTAATGGGCGGCGCAAAGAAAGATGGGGTTTTATGTAGTCGTAATGTATATTTTGTGGTATATGTTGTGGCTTGAGAAAAGACAAACGCCGATGCTATGCAATACAATATTCTAAGGGGTGGCATACCCCGAATCAGAAGAGCCACCACTCTTTTGCTTACCTTGTTGAGCTTTATCTGTTTTGGCCTCTGCTGCGACCAGCTCTTGCTTTTGCTTCTTTTTATTCTTCTTCTTGTCCTTGTCGTTCTCGTTGTCCTTTTCCTCTTCCTGATCCTCATTACCCTCCCCGTTGTTTTTCTCAGCATCCTTGTCCTTCCCATCCTCGCTCTGACCCTCGTTCTCACTCTCATCCCCAGTTTCGTCGCCGTCCTCTTGTTCGTCTTCTGTTTCGTCCTTCTTGGACTTCTTGGACTTCTTCTTTTCCGTCTTCTTGCTCTTCTTACTTTTCTTGCTCTTCTCCTTCTCCTTCTCCTTCGCCTTCTCCTCCTTTTCCTTTTTCTCCTTTTCTTCCTTTTCCTTTAGCTCCCGCTCTTCCTTGTCCTTCTTGTCCATGCGCATCTGCACCACCCACGCCTCGACGGCGTCGACGGCCGCCTGCGAGGAGCGCTTGTGGCGCAGGAGCAGGCCCTGAATCTCGGCGGGGCTGAACTCGCCCGCGGGGATGCGGCGGCCAAACTCCTTGGCGAGCACGGCCACCTCGTCAATGAGCGTCTCCTTGGCCTTGGTCTTGGTCAGGGCGCCCTCCGCAGGCTCGCCGTCAAAGGGCGTGTAAATGGCCTTGAAGATGGACTCGCTCATGTCGGCGTCGGCAAGCTGGAAGGGGATAATCATGTCTACGCGACCGGGGCGGATGAGGGCCTTGTCGAGGCTCTCGAGGTGGTTGGTGGTCATGATGAGGACGCGCCCCTCTTGAGCCGCAACACCATCGAGGATGTTGAGCAGGGCGGAGAGGGAGAGTTGACCCTGAGAAGGCGTGCTGTCGCTGCCGTCCTTGTCGTCGTCGTCCTTCTTCTTCTCGCGCGTCTTGGACAGACCGGCAGTGTCGATGTCTTCCAGGAGAACAATGCAGTTGGTAGGGAGTTCTGCAAAGAGAGACGCAAGATTCTCTTCCGTAGCCGTTAGAGAGCTCAGGCTGACAATGTAAATCTTCATGCGAAAGTAGCCGGCGAGAGCCACGCTGAGGGAGCTCTTGCCCGTGCCGGGTGGACCCCAGAGTAGATAACCTCGTCGGTACGGGATACCGCGGTTGGAGTACCAGCGACGGGTGGACGGCTCGAGGTAGTCGCCGGCATCGGCAATGATGTCCTTCTTGATCTTGTCGGGGAGGATGACGGTGGAGAAGTCGCGGTTGGGGCGGGACATGCAGCGCTGCCAGTAGCTGTCGGTGCCGTAGCTGGAGACGGAGCTGGTGGCGCGGTAGATGATGGTCTTGCGATCGTCCTTTTTGAGGTAGAGCAGGCGGGCGTCGGCAAGAAGGCGCTTCAGGATGGCCGGGTTGCGGCCGAGGCACGAGACGCAGAGCTCCTCCTGCTCGCTGGGGTTGCGCAGGCTAATCTTGTCCTTGGTCTGGCGGCGGGAGAAGCGCAGGGGGACGCCCTGGTAGAAGAACCAGTGGGTGCCGGCCGAGGGCGTGTAGTGGAGGACGTGCTTGCCGCGGTTCGAGGTGAGCGCGGGGTCCTCGCCGCCGGGCGCGTGGGCGGCCGCACCGCCGTCGTCCCCGTCGTCGGCGTCCCCGTCGCTGCTATCGTCGTGGGCGCGGTACAGGTAATCGCTGCGCGAGTAGACGGACGTGTTGACGACGAAGTTGCGGGTGCGGTGGCAGAAGGGCTGGCGGGTCATCCACCACATGAGGATGTTGTACGTCTCGTCGTCGGTGTGCACGGTGAAGGAGGACATAAAGGCCGACTCGACCAGGCCGACGACGGTGTCGCAGACGTGGCGCCAGCACAGGACGACGGCGACGGCGGCGAGGATAAAGGGCAGGTACCGGTTCGCATCGACGCCGAGGCTGGTGTGCAGCGTGGAGAGGAGCACCGAGTACCCGGGCAGGAAGTAGTTGAGGAGCGCAAACTGCGGCGACGGGATGCCGGCGCCGTCGTCGGCCGGGCCGGGGAGGGCCTGCTGGCTGGCGTGCAGCAGAGGATCCATGACGGAGAAGGGCCAAAATAAAAAAAAGGCTTTTTGTCTTTGCTGCGTGAAGCTGCTTCCTGTTTGTGTGGGTTGGAGGTGGTTTGCTGGAAGCTTGCCTGTTTGGGCCACAAGGCAGCGCCAGAAACGCAGATGTGTATCAAGGCGAGGATGGAGAGTGAATGAGGTGAGCCTGGAGAATAAGGGAGAAGAGAAAAATCAAAGCTGAAGAGAGGGAAAGCTGGAGGTTCTATATAAGTTTTTGAAAATCATTGAGCAAGGGACCATTGTCCAGTCAAACGGGAGGAGGGGGTGTAGAATGGTGTTGTTGCCTAACAACCCTGGTCGTTTAAGCGTATTCACGCCGCTTCAACGCATAAATTGCCACCGAGAATATGGAGATTGGCCGCTAACAGCGCACTCAGTAATTTTGTACTCCGTAGTACTCCGTTACGCAGATGGTTTGCCGATTGAGTCATCCAAGCCCCTTGTTAGCGTAGCGGCGATGGGTGATGGGTTAGAGGAGAGGGTTGGTTGAAGACGTTTTTGCAACTGCCAAACGAGAGGATGAGCCTTGGGTCAGCATAAAAATTCATGGCCGTGATTCTTTTAAATGAAACGTTTCCTAATTTTAATTCTCCTTTTTTGTATTTTTTGAAAGCAGTTGGCCCGTCTTGTAGGCTACTTCACCCACGCGTGGCCTTGTCCATCTTACACCATGTCGTTTGTTATCCTCACCCCCAATCTGATCATTTACACCACCCACGCTGCGCCTCGGGGCAATGCATGCAGCAAGGAAAAAAGCAAAGAAAACCCAGCATTGCAGTCCCCTGTTTCTTTCTCTTAGCGGCGAATGGACCCTGCAAGGCTGATTCCCCACGCAACTACAGATTACAATTATTGTATCCGGAGAGTGGTGACGTGGCCAAGACATGCCACTTACAACACGCATCGTGTCTTTAACTATAAGATAGGGCTGAGTTGGGGCAGCAAATGGGAATGTGATTTGAACGCGGTGCGTGATGGCACGTGAGGACGCCCTGTCCGTAGTCGATATCTTTCTGGGAAGCTGCCGCGACCTTGTTCCCGGTCCTGGTATTGCTGGTGGCTATGCTATGCTCGTGTAACTTGCACATCATCCCCCCCGGCCAACAGTCATGCCGATCTTGTGCAAGGGTCATGTTTTTACGTTGCAAGCGAACCCATTGGATAATGTTGTACTTTGTACCAATTGTCTGTTGGTAAAGAAAAAAAAAAGGCTGTCTGATGTTCAGATACTCTTTCACTGTAACTCGTAACTAAGCCAGTAGACGGCCGCCCTACCCATTACGACTTTCATTGCTCCTTGTGCCAGTCGAGCACCATCTCCGTAATCGACCAGTACCCCCAGCTCCGCGCCTGCGACAGCGGCGTGCGGCCGTAACCGTCCCGAGCCTGCACCTCGGCCGCGCCCGTCGCCAGGAGCCGCGCGACCTCGGCCTCGTCGCCGCGCACCACGGCGTACATGAGCGGCGTCTAGCTGAGCCTGTCGTGTGCGTCCAGTGCCTGCCGGAATCTGGGGTCTGGGGTCAAGTGCGACCACTGAAGTCTAACTACCTTGGTAGCTGTAACTCCCACAACGACATAGTACAAGTCGTCCTACCTGATCATGTTCAAGTCTGTGCTCCAGCTCATTTGCAAGATCTAACCATTATGCATACTAATTCGCAACTAATATTCGTCCAAGTCGTACTGTGATTCTATTAATACTCCATCCAGGTATCCAAAACGCCGTTCAAATCATGCATCTAGTTATGTTCTGCGAGGTCCCGTCTCGCCCCGTCATTATTTCCACGATCCCGTCTCTCCTTCTCTCATCCCCCTACTACTGTCTCCCTATCCGCACCGATACTGCTCCACGCCTGGTCCCCTCCCAGGCGGGTCGCAGATGGGACTATCCAGGTAGCTGGCGTAGCGCACGCGGCCAGCAGGCCCTTCGCGCCAGACGTAGCCGTCGCCGTCCTCGCCGACCGGCGTCTCCATGGGTGCGTAGCGCCTTGCGCGGCGGTCATGCGCCGGCGGTGGTCTAGTGGGAGGAGACCACGCGACTTCGGTGCACGGCCGCGATGCCGGTCCATAGCTGCCCCAAGGGTCGTATGGGTTGCCGTACTCCTCCGGGACACACCCGCCTTCGACAGGGCCGGGGACAGGGCCAGACCATCCGCCCTCACCCCCGGGCCACCCGCCCTCCCCGGGCCACCCGCCCTCACCGGGCCACCCACCATCGCCGGGCCACCCACCATCGCCGGGGCCACCAGGCCACCCGATGGCGGGCATTGCGCACGAGTAGCAGAAACCTCCCGGGATGTGCCCGCAGCCACCGCAATCGTCGTCGTCGTCGTCATCTTCTTCATACGAGTTCCGACCCCGTGCGATCCAGCGGAATTTTGGGTTGCTCTCCTGGTACCGCAGGTGGGTGCCGTCATACCAGGTGTTTTCGGGCAGGATATCGCTCGTCTTGCGAATGTAGGATGACCCGGGAGGCATGCCGGCGCTCCAGCCTAGAAATCGGAAGCGCCTGCTCGGTGTTTTGGGCAGCTGCTTGTGACGGATGACTCGTCCTCCTTGACTGAGGGCGCCAATTGCGTTCATCCACGAGTATTCATCATTCGCCACGACCAGAAGCGCGCCTGACTTGTCGACAGGCATTGTGAAGAGCGTGCGGCAAAAATTAACTGAAGGATATTGGGGGCGGGGGGGGGTAGAGCCGATTGTGTGGTCAGAGATGTGTAGTTACTCTGCGGCGTCCATACGGAGAGGGATTGAATAACGAGCAGGAAAGGGACGGCTGGGTATGGTAAGGATATTTATGCCGTCGGAGCAGTGATACAGAGCAGAGTGCTATCCGTGATGGGCCGTCTGGCCGCAGTTGCCTATGCTACACGGCGTTTGGCCAGGTGCGCAGGCGCCTAATACAAAGAGGCAGACCACAAGGCAACTCAAAGGCGACGGAGCAGGTCGCCTGCGGGGGAGGGCACACAGTGCAGTCACTGACGGCGCTTCGGTCCGGGAACGCTTTTTCTGTAAAGAAAATGGTGATTTGGTTTCGCGCCGTGGCGCTGTCGCAGGCCGACCAGTGAGTGACCTTTGATTGTGCACCCAAGTGCAGTTGTTTCCCATGCGTTCGCGCTGAGCGCCTCGGGCATCGAGACCGCCTCGAGGCCCAACGAACGAGCCCGCGCGGGCTGAGTGGGCGAACGAAAGGAGGGGTGAATCACACTGATTGGACCAAGGATAAAAAAGGCAACACAAAGCCCAACCCGGTGACTGGAGGTACCGCCAGTAATATGTCATGGAACCTGCCACGGCTGCGGTGCGACCAAAGAGGACATAACAGTTTCTTAGGGTCTGACGTCGGGTCAGCCCTCGCCGGGTGACGGACATGTTACCCCGACATGCTTTTCCCCTTCTTCTCTTTGGGCCTTGCCTGGTCGTACTGGGGGCCACAGGGCGCTGGAGATGGGTTGTGGACGGTGAGGACCGAGTGATTGGTCGCACTTGTGACGGACCCTTTGTGCGGCCAACGGGAGGGAGAAAGAGGCCGGGCGGCTACTTGACGGCGGCGCTTCACTGGCTTAGTAGAGCAGTAGTACATTGTACGCGCCGGATGCCGTCGATAAATTAAACAACTGCACCTTGTAGTAGTTAGTTAGTTATTGCGACCCGTCAAGAACAAAAGGGACTAGAGTTCCTGGTCGCCGTTTGGGTCCTTGTGTGATGGTGTCGCGGGGCTCTCCAGTTTCTTGTCGCCCCTTGAACACGTGGGCCACTGCCACAAGGTGGCGAAGCAGAGAGCCGACCTGAGCCACGAATGCTCGATGAGTAAAGTGTAAAGTGGCATACACATTCATTATGCGAGATAATTAAGTGAGATATTATACCGATAGATAAACCATGTAATTTGTACGGAGTAATTGGTTATTAAAAGGGGATAAAAGCCACCCGATGCCGTCTAGCCTTGCCTAAAACGTTTGGTGCTGGGAGTTCGAACTACCAACGTAGCATCGTGGACTCTGGAGTAATGGGTGGGCCGAACCTGAAACGTTGGCCAGTTCTTGACGATGAATTAATGGATAAATGGATAAATGGATAAATGGAAGGTGACGTAAACAGTTCTTCTTGACCCCTTTTACGATTGACAGTGACAAGGGTTTCGCACTAAAGGTAGGACGTTTGGAGGAATGAAAATAGCAACAGGACAGCGAGAGCGCCATTTTCATGTCAAACTGTTTTATTTATGCTTGAAGCTTGCATAGCTTTGCCACTGGGGCAAGCCACGGCAACAAAGGAACCAGCCACAACCCCAACCCGGGCTTTTATGCAGGAAATTTGAGAGAGTCCTGTCCCGTCGCGCTAACAGTTTAAAGATCACGTCACTGCATGAGTTGGGGGATTCGATCATCTTGTGCTAAAAAGGAAAGTGGGAAGATGAAGATGGTGACCGGTCACCAACACCACAACACCATCTGTCGCTGACCATGCCCGTTATTTCACCCACGTTTCGAGGCCTCCCAGCCGCCCGGCCAAAACGGTGGCCTCACCAGAGGATCAAAAGTGGGCGGCCGCGAGTGTGCAAACATCCTTCTGCAATAGCAGTGCCATGTTATATAACTCGCAAGGTTTCGCGTCAATGCTGAGGCTCCGGCGCGGCGGAGATGCTTCCCGCAGGATGGGAACCCCACCAGCCGATTGCATGTCGGTCTTAATTCACTCTGTGCATTGGGCCATGAAGTCACTGAGTCGGATATCGTCTTATTACTCCGCAAATCACTAGCCGATAATAATAGTTACTAGTCAACTAGTTTACCAGAACACTGGATGGGGGCTAACAAGGTTTGCCTCTGCCGCTGAGCATTGGCTTCTGCGATCCACACGGCAATAACAAGAGGGGTATTATTCGGCGTCGGAGAGACAGTCGGCCATAATCACGTAACTATGATTTTTTGAGGGCATCCTTCGGCAAGTGCCGTCGCGGGGCTCACGGGCAATGAGATGGAAGGGCATGGAAGGGCATAATAGGCTCCAAATAGCAGTAACTATGCTTATCTTGGTCCCCATGAGCCAGCCCAGTCATTCTTTTTCAAAACTGCACTTCTAGTTAGGCGGTGACTTGAGCGCACTCTGTAGACAATTCAAAGGCTCTACAATTCTAGACACGACGCCTGCGCATGTCCTCATCATCCTTTGTTGTCAGTGTCTTGGCCATTTCCTCTGCCGGCGCCCATTCGATTGTAACAAGAAAAGGTCGGGCATATCTGAACGATGGAAAATAAAGCATCGAGTCGGGGAAGCATAGTACCAGCAATTATTATGGCATATGCCAGCAATCCACTGTTACCGTTCATTATGCGTCGGATCGTGGCTGCCAAGCTGCCCTACGACCCAGCCGAGCTAACTACCAGTTTGCGCATAAAGAAGTTGCCTCTGACCTTTCGTGCACTAGTTAGACATGGCTCTGCCGATTTCACAGACAACACACTCATTATTCTTAGGGTGACTGCAAGGATAGTGCCCGAGACAGTACAAGTGGCGCGGGAGCAAACAACACCGCAGTCAGGATTGGGGATTGGCTGATCAGCAAGATCCCGCATCGGTGGCTTGCCGTTAGATATGCCTTGTCGACGAGCTGAGAGGGCGCGCTCGCCTGTTACATAGTTGGCTCTTCTCTCCCCATGCGAAGGCCGAGCGAGACTGAGTTGTCGTGCGTGATGCATGTGCACGCCGAGGGCAAAGGTGCTGACAATTGACAGCAGCATGTCATCATTTGGCGACGGGGTGCCAGCACTCTCGTCGACGATATCTATTGTCGAATTCGAATTGCCTGGCCCTTCCCACCGAAACTGGGTTGGGAGCACAGGCCCTGGGCTGGTCCATTTCACAACGGTGGCCGCGAGACAATGTCGACTCGGTATTGCTTCGCAGATCATCGGGTGATGAATGAATGAATGGCCACGGCTGGCTGCCGTCGCACTGTCGCATGCCATGACAACAGACGTTTTTTTTGTCGTTTTCTTCCTTTTTTGCCGATAAAGTACGCTCGGCTTCGCTTTTGTGGCTTGCGGTAGGTATAGGACGCTGAAGTAACGACTTCTTTCTTAGCTTCTTGACTGGTACTAGTCGATGTATGATGGGTAAGCTAGCTCGTTGGAAAAGAGGCTAGGCTTTTACAGGTAGTGTGGTATTCTCGGGCGGGGAGAACGGTGCGACGACGCTCGACTTAGGATGCCAAGGCCCAGATGAATGTACAGAGTACATTCCTTTGGTGGGAGGAGCGGTGGCTTTTCTGGGCAATTTGCGCGTGCGAGAAAACTTGGCCGAGGCCCCGCTCGACAAGTGCCTGGTACATGAGGCACTACTGGCACTATGTACCCCTTCTCGCTCAACGCTCAACTTGTCAACTCAACTCAACTTCGTAAGTCCGCGCCGCACACACCAATGGGCAGCGCATCGTCCGGCAGAGCGCCATAACCTGCCCTGTGGTGCCTGTGGCTGCCTTTGGTGGTGCCCTGTGGGTGGATTCCCCGCCAGTCTTGGGGGGCGGAGGGGGCACGGCTCCTCTTTCAGGGCAAGCCAGCACCAACCAGAGCGCATCTGCACCAATTGAACAAATGAGGCCCAATGTCAGTGTATGTCAGAATGAAGATGATATTCCTAGGCCCTGCCCTATGCTGGCTACCTATCTAGTGGTGTGTGGGGCTATAGCCACTACACAGCCCACAGGCTATAGGTGCCGCTATCTAAATAGTGATATCCTTATCAGATAATAGAAGCTATAATAATAATATCCTTATCTTATCTAATAGTGATTTATCTTCTTATCCTTATAAAATAGTAAAGTAATTTACTATACTCTACTAAATAATAAAAGAAAAAAGAAAAAAAGCTAAGTTCTTAATTAAATTTCCTATATCTTTCCCCTTTAGGCTTAGTCCTTTAAGATTATTAAGCCTTATAGCTACTCCTCTAGTATTTAATCTATATTATATTTCTCTTTATAGCCTTTTTATATTATAATTATTATTATTATAATTAGATTCTTTAATACTCTAGTATATTAGTATATATTATCTTTTTATTACCTTAATATTATAAATATCTTAAGGCTATACTTCTTTATTATATACTAATAAAGGTAGAATAATAATATTACTTTATAGTTATACTTATACCTTACCCTCTATATTTCTATAAATTCTAAAATATTTACTATCTTTTATAATATACTATATCTATATTTAATTATTTACTATAAGGCTAAAATATTATCTAGGTCTTTATAGCCTTCTAGTTATAATCTTATAAATTATAAATAGAATTCTACTTAGGCTTCCTACTACTAGGCTAATAGTTATAAATAGCTTTATCCTAGGTCTAGAAAGGGGCTATAAAATAATATTAGTTATAGCTTTATAAGTAGGCTAGTTAGCTATAGCTATAGCTAGGCTAGGCTAGCTTTCTATTCTATAAATAAGCTAGTTAATAATAGCTATAGCTAGGCCCTTAGTTCTTATATTAGCTTTAATATTAGTATTAGTATTAAGGCTAATATCTACCCTAGTAGTATTAGTATTAGTATTTACTCTAGTTTTAATATTTATATAGCTATAAGTTAATCTATTAGTATAGCCTTTATTAAGTATAGTAGTAGTAGTATTAGTATATATTAGTAGTATCTATATCTCCTAGTATTTATCTTAAGAGTAACTAGCTTAATAGTAGCTACCTTAAGGGCTACTAGTTTAGTAGTAGTTATCCTAAAAGCTACTAGTTATATAGTAGCTATAATTACCTTATCCTTTATAAGGCCCTTTATTAGTCTAAAGGTATACTAGGCTTAGTTTATACTTAGTATTAGTAATATAGGTAGGAGTAGTTAAGGTAGAGTTAGCTAAGGTAAAGCTAGCTAAGGTAAAGCTACTAGTTATATAGTAGCTATCTTAAGAGCTACTAGTCTTATAGTAGCTACTCTAGTAATAACTAGTTTAATAGTAGTTAGTATTATAGTATTAGTCTTTATAATATTAGTAGTAGTAGCTACTTACCTTATATATACTACCTTAACTACCTTAGTCTAGGTATCTAGTAGTAGTAACTTTAGTTTATTTAGTATCTAGTATTACTCCTTAGATATTAAGTTATACTATATAAGCTTCTAGACCTTATATAGGCCTTAGATCTATATCTAGATAAGTATTTATCTAAATAGTAAGAATATCTAGGTATTTTTAATTATAGTATAGGCTATAAGGAATCTAGTTATTATTATACTCTTATTACTAAAGGTTATATATAGATAGTTCTATCCTATTATTATTTACTAGTATTTATTAAATATATTAAAGAATAGCTATATAAATTTTATTATATTATAAAGTACTTTTCTATATTTATTAAGGGAGGCTATATTAATATATCTAGGTAGGTATTCTTCTATACTATTTAGAGTTAATAGGGTTTAGTATATCTTTTTAAGCTAGGTTAAGTAGTTATTTAGGTTATTATTAATTAAGCCTTTAATAAGCTTTAAGACTATTTAGTATATCTAATTAATCTATTAGTTACCTCTTAGTATAAGTAGTATATCTAGATATACTTTATTATTTATATCTAGGTTAAGCTTACTTCTCTTTAGGGTTATACCTATTTCTTATTTAGCTTATCTTTTTATTTAATCTTTATTACTACTAAGACTAGCTAGGGTAGCTAGATTTATAGCTAGATTTATAGCTAGATTTATAGCTAGATTTATAGCTAGATTTATAGCTAAGTCCTATATTATAGATATAGGTAATACTTAATTAGTTATAAATATAGGTATTACTTAATTATTTATTTATAATTTATATATCTATATTACTTTAAAGGCTTATTAGCTACTATATAGTATATAATAGTATAGTTATAGAAGGATAGAAGAGAAGGAAGGGAAAGAGGAAGAGTAGGAGAAAGGGTAAAAATATAAGCTAGAGTAGGAGTAAAGGACTATATAGTTAGTTATAAGGAGTATTAGAATAGCACTAGGTATAAAAAGCGCCTAATATTATTTATATTACTATAAGTTATTTTCTATACCTCTTTATTTATTCTTTACCTATATTTACTCTAAGTATACTTACTTATTCTATACTTATTCTAGTAGTAGCTAGGATATATATCTACCTAAATCTTTAGTATAAAGCTATTAGTTATAGTTACTATTAAAATCCTTAAATCTTACCTAGAATTATTCCCTAGGGCCCTATTATTAGGTATTATAAATATAGTTAATAGGGTAGTCCTTTATATATACTAATATCTAGTCTAGCTCCTTTATATCTTATTCCTTATATCTATAGGCTAGCTTAAAGTAATCTACTAATATTATATTATATATCCTTTATAACTATAATAGCTATAGTCTATATACTACCTATTCTATCCTTTCTATAATTATAAATAGGCTAGTAAATTATATACTAAATTTATATCTTAGTAACTTAGGTATAGAGTAGCCTTTATAGAGTTATAAATAGACTTAGTTACTAATTATAAAGAATACTATTTTATATCTTTAGTTATAATAACTTTTTATAGTTATAGCTATTATTATTATAGTATTATAGGCTATAATCCTTACTATAATTATATCTAGTTTAGCTATTATAGCTAGTAGTAGGCTATTAACTATATTCTAAAGGTTAAAGTCTATAATAACTTTATAGGTACTTTACTTTATTATTATATTTTAGGCTATATTTAGCTAGAATTATAGCCTAGGTAGTATCTCTTCCTATCTAGTTATATTAGTTATAATAGCTAAGTATATATAGATAGCTAATAAGATAGTCTAAATAACCCTTTCTATCTATCTATTAGTCTATAAGTAATATACTATAAAGTATATTAGCTTTATTTCTAGCTATCTCTATATATATTACTATATAGCTAATAGGAACTTAAGGTCCTAGTTAGATAGTATAATTTATAGTAGGCCTTATTCTTATAAGAATAGGGTATTTATAATAACCTTTATTATAGTTATTAAGCTAGCCTTATAGTTAAGTAGTCTTAAGATAACTACCTTACTAAACTTATATACTAGTATTATTATATAAGTATATCCTTCCTTTAACTCTAATAAAGCTAATAGGAAGTTAAAAGATATATAATAAAAGGGGATTAGTAAAGGTAATAGTAGCTATAGGTTCTTATATAGTATATAATATATCTTCTTATAGGTTTAATATAGTTAGTATTATTTAAGAAATTTATAAAATCTTTATAGCCTATTATAAATATAGAACTATATTAGAAGATAGACTAGCTTATTATAACCTCTATAATTCCTAATATATAGAGATTTAAAAAGCTTAGCTATATAGCTATTTAGAATATATAGCTTCTCCTTTACCTTATAACTATCTAGGTATTTTATAACTTTATATAATAGCTTATTCTATTATATAAATAGTAGCCTAGCTTTATTATTTAGTTATAGCTTATTATTTACTTTAATAGTATTAAAGATCTTTTTCTAAATAAGGTTTATAGTATATCCCTTTATTAGTTTAGCCTTAAAATCTAGGCTTATCCCTAGTATTAATATATAGACTAGTAGTATATAGTCTATAGCTATATATATTTTAGCTAGTACTCTCTTTAAATAAAGTATATCTAGTTATAGCTTTAGTCTATTATTTAAAGGGTTATTTAGTTAGTCTAGTACCTCTAGATATATATATAGGGGCTAGGTTAGTAACCTATTAAGTATATTTAGTATAATATAGTCCCTACTATATTTATATAAGACCTATATATTAAATTAGTTAATATATTTTATAGCTTTAATAAGCTTCTTATTAATTATATATTAGGATATACTATTTATAATATTAAATTACTTAGAGAGGTTAATAATTAAGCTATAATCTATAAAATATATAGCTAGTAGGTACTAAGAGGTATATAACTAGTAGTAAAGCTTTTATAGTATTTAGATATAGCTATATACCTTTATCTTTATAACCTAGTAGTTCTTTTTAGTATTTAAGAGGGTTCTTAATAGGAAGGTAATAGACTTAATAGCTATATATAGGGGATATTATATAACTTACCTTTAGTTAGTAATTTTTATAAAGGCTACCTTTATTATATAATAAACTATTATACTTATACTTAAGATAGATATATCTATATTAAAGAATAGCTTTTAGTAAACTATAAAGTATATAAAGTTATTATAATTAGTAAAGGCCTAGATAAGGCTTTTAAAGTTATCTAATTTAGCCTAGGATAGTATAGCTAGTACTATATAGCTAGCCTATACCTTATACCTTAACTTATAGTCTTTTTTATACTTTTACTATATACTTATATTTCTAGTTAAAGAAGGAGTAGCTATATTTTCTACTAATTAGTTCTTTATAACCTAGATAGCTTATCTAGCTTATTTCTTAGCCTTTAATACTCTTTAGAGTATTATTTTCTACTTTTATAATAGCTTTATAATTATAGTATAATATAGTATATTATATCTTAGTAAGCCTATAAAGCTAAGTAAAGACTTAAGTTCTTTTAAGATCCTAGGGAATTTAAGCTTCTTAACTATAAGTAACTTATCTTCTATTATACTTAGGTCTATAGTATTTACTAGGTAGTCTAGAACTATAACTAATATAAAGGCTATAAAGTTTTTTTTTAGTCTAATTAAGATATTATAGCTTAATAGGCTTTTAAATACTATCTATAGGTCTTTTATATAGTCTTTAAAAGTAGGTAACCTAGTAAAGATATTATTACTATATAAGATACCTTTAATATCTCTAAGTATATTATCTATTTACTATTAAATATAGATATTATAGTTTTTATAGCTTATAATAAATATTTAAAAAGTAAACTATCCTATATAGGTTATAATTAAGAAGGCTTAGGTTAAGTTAAGGTATAGTAGCTACTAATAATAAAAGGATATAGTATTAATTACTATAATATACTTTATATATACTAATTTTACTATAATATTATTTTAATAGTATATTAGGTAGGTATTATTAAGGGTATACCTATTAAAGGTCTTAATATTTATAACTATATAGCCTTTCTACTTATCTCTTTATCTTTACTAGATTATAAAGACTAAGAAAGTAAAAAAGACTTATATTTATATTTACTAGATCTTTCTTATATCTAGAAGCTTACTAGTAGTCTACTTAATAATACTTCTTTCCTTTAGCCTTTATAAATAGATCTTATATTTCTATATTATAGCTTCCTCCTATCCTAGCTTTAGCTTAATATATATAAGCTTATCTTTAGGGACTTTAGTAAAGCCTTTATTTATAAAAAAGGCTATATATTTATTTACTAGCTTTTATATAACTAATATTTATTAGTCTATACCTCTTTAGATATATACCCCTATTAGGTATTCTATTAACCTATTAGATAGGTTATCTAGTTATATTTAGAAGTAAGGTAGTTTTTTATTATAAGTATTAGCTAGTTTTAATATTATAAGAGTATTTATATATTCTATTTAATATACTTTTATATTTTAAGGTAGGGTTTATAGGTAGTTAAGTCTAATACCCTAGTATAGCTATAAGTAGTATTCTAAGTTATTCTATAATAGTATTTATATAGTATTAGCTTTAGTTAATACTATAAAGGTTATAGTTTATTATAATATTTATAGTTTATATATATATTTAATATTTAGTTTAGCCTTATATATTATAGCTATAAATACTATTTTATTTAAAGTAGCTTATATAGTCTAGGCTATTATAACTAGGTAACTCCTTACTTAAGATTATACTTATATCTATAGTATTACTAAGATTAATATACCTTAGTATATATAAAATACTATAGTACCCTAGCTAAGTAGGATATTACTCTTAAAGAAGCCTAGTATATTTATACTAATTAGTATATTTAGTTTTAAGTCTAATACTATAGATACTTAGGCTAAGTAAAGTGCTATAGCTACCTAGCTATCTAGTATTATACTAATAAAGTATAGTAAGATATAGGTATAGTACTTAGCTTAAGCCCCTTTAGGTCTAATATTATATATATATACTAGGTATAGGTAGCTAGCTAGGGTTACTTCTAGGTAGTATTAAGTTAGCTAATTCTTATCTACTAAGATTAGTAAGGCTTCTATATTTATATATATATTTAACTACTTTCCTAGGATCTTTAGGTTAGGATATAGCTATAGGTATAGGTATATCTATACTTATCCTAGTAGTATTTCCTATATTAAGATACTAATAGCTTTAATAATAGGTAGGTTTATATCTACCTATAGGCCTATAAGTCCTATACTTACTACTATCTCCTTAGTATCCTACTCTCTAGTATCTATCCTAATACTTACTACTATCTCTTTAATATCCTACTTTTTAGTATTTATCCTAATACTTACTACTATCTTTTTAATATTATAGGGGAATATATAGTAATAAGTAATAGTAGTATTATTAGCTAGGCTAGGGGTAAAGAAGCTAGTATTATTATAAGTAATATATATATAGCTATAAAGCTTATTATTTAATTTAAATTCCTAGCTATATTCCTTATAGATATAGAAAATAGGTAGCTCTTTAGTCTAATAGCTTTAGTATCTATAGTTACTTATAATTAATAATTCTTTCTTTTCTATTATATCTTAGCCTATAGCTATAATAAGATCTATAGTCTAGTTACTATAATCTAGTAGTAGTTACTAGTAATAATCTTTACTACTATATCTAAAAGGGTCCTCCTATTATACTTACTATATATCCTACCTTATATTCTAGGTATCCTACTTATATCCTCTCTTATCTATATCCTAATAATAATCTATATAATAAGCTACCTAGGGGGTATAGTATAATATCTAATTAAATTAGGGTTAGTTATCCTAGGGTTAGTATAGTCTATTATAGCCTAGGTTAAAACCTTAGCTTTAGCTAATATTAGCTAAGGCCTAGTTATTATTATTACTATAAGGTAGCTTCTACTTATTACTTAAGGTAGGTAATTAGACTTTTTATTAGAATAACTAGTATAGCTATTATTATCTACCTCTATATTTATTTCTTTACTAAAAGCTATTCTAATAGCTATAACTACTTTTATTTCCTCTTATCTATAGCCTATATCCTTTTTAGTCTTAACTACCTTAATTATAGCCTACTAAGACCTATAGTTAGGCTTATAGCTATTAAAGGCTACTATTACTATAGTTATTATACTAAGCCTAGTCTTTATTAATAAGACTATTATTACTATTATTTATAGCTAAATTATAGATAATACTTTAGTAATTATAAATATTTTAAAGGAAGCCTTAAATAGTAGTTCTTTCTAATAATAGGTTTAAAATAGCCTTAATCTTAAGGTTTAGTAAGTTAAATACTTATTAAAGCTAGTTCTAAGAGTCTTAATTAACTACTTAAGTATTTTATAGTATTTATAGAATATATATATCTATATTTTTTCCTATCTAAGTATTATCTAGTAAGTAGATAGCCTATTTTAAGTATCTATTTATTTTAAAAAGTAATAACTTAAAGTAATTAATAAAGGCTATATAGATATTTAATATTAATATATAAAGTATATATTATCTATTATCTATTATAAATATACTTATATACTATTAAAAAGCTATTCTATATAGGTAAGTATATTAAATATTTTAAATAGCCTATTCTTTATATAACTAGCTATATATTAATAGTTAATTAGTAAATATATATATATAAATATATAGAATATTTTTATTATTTATTATAATAGTTTCTATACTATTTTAGTCTAGATATTATAATTTAGGCTTAAAGAAGCTAATATCTACCTTTTATAAGCCTTTTATTATTAACCTATAACTATATATTAAGAAGGTATTTTAATTAATTATATCTTTAGGTATAACTACTAGAGTCTTAGCTACTACCTAGGAGATAATCCTAGTAAGTATATCTAGATTTATTATAAAGTATAGCTAGATACTATTACTACTTTATTTACTAATATCTATTAAGAAGGTATAGCCTTAGCCTAAATAGTCCTTAAACTATAATAAAGATACCTAGCTTTAACTTTATAATAGGTTAGTTACTTATCCTTTCTAATAATAAGGTATAGTTTCTACTACTAGCCTTTAGTTATCTTATAAGGTAGGCTTATATATTAGCTATTTAGTTAGCTTAGTAGTTATTCTATCTTTAAAATAATATATAATAACTTAGACTTTTTATAACTATAGGAGTCTTATTATATCTACTTTTAAGATTATTAGTAGTAGCTTAGTTTAGTTTACTATATATCTTTAATAAGTAGTTATATTAGTTAAATATATTAGCTTAGCCTTATTTAGTTTAAAGAATATAGGTTCTACTTCTAGGTAGTAATAAGTAATATA
The DNA here is from genome assembly GCF_000225605.1 of Cordyceps militaris CM01. Lineage (NCBI taxonomy): Eukaryota > Fungi > Ascomycota > Sordariomycetes > Hypocreales > Cordycipitaceae > Cordyceps > Cordyceps militaris. The sequence goes on from NW_006271969.1 coordinate 1,126,889, forward strand.
TACTAAGATATATATATTCTATAGTATATATCCTAACTAGTCTATATAGTTAGCTATACTTCTTAGTTAATAAGGGTTATAATAATAAGGGTTTTAATAATTTAATAGTTTAGTATAATTAGGTTATAATAATTTATTTTTTAATATAATTAGGTTATAATAATATAATAATTTAATAATTTTTAATAGAACTTCTAGTTATACTAATTTTTTAATATAATTACTACTAATTTGTTAGTGTGTGTTAGAATGAAGATAATATTCCTAGGCCCTACCCTATGCTAGCTACCTATCTAGTAGTGTGTAGGGCCACAGCCACCACACAGCCCACGGGCTACACCCAAGGCCCTACGAGGCCGCTAATTCCTGCAGGCTACAGCGCTGCCAGCTGCAAAAAAAAAAAACGGCTCTAAAGCCTGCAACTTGATAGTCTCAAGACAGTGTTTTTTTATCCAGGGCCCACTCTTTGGCTGGCTGAGAGGCTACGGTGCCGGCTCCGTGCTCCGCCCACACGTCTTGTAGCCAGTTTCCTTCTGGAGCAGGGCCTAGCCGGCCACTGTTTCCCTCCCCCCAGCGCTCACGTTGGCTCAGCCTCTCGATCCCCCCGTGTCATGTTCCGTGCCAAACCACTCCTGATCATCACAACCGACCGCCGCCCACACACTCGCTCGCAGGAAAGTCCTCGACTCCTCCACCGTTCTCGATCATCCCCCCCTTCATCGCCCATTGCAAGACGCGGCCTCTTGCTTCCGATCACAACATCCCGCTCATCTATCGCACGCCCGAACCGGTCGCCGCGATACGGCCTGCGCTTCTCCTCCCTTCGTTTTCGGCCTGGCTCTGCCCAGAACTCGCCCAGCCAGCGAGGCCGTGGGTTCCGCCAGCGTGACTGCCATCCCCCTCGATTGAGTGAGGGCCGCAGTCCGCCTTTTTTTTGTCGTTGCAATTTGACCCCCGAATATTTTCTTCGTTTCCCGATTGCCGCCTTTGGATGCTAGCCCGAGCCTCGACCACCGCGCCTCGCCATGGACAACTCTCGCCGTACCTCCGCTGGCAGCCGCCGCCAACGCTCATCGTCGACTTCGAGTAACGCGTCAACAGCCTCAACGGCGTCGTTTGTCACCGAGGAAGACTATGATCTGCTGGCCAGTGCTGCCATCCCCGATGGATTTCGACCATCGGGCCCCGTTCCGAACTTGTCCGCCATCCGTCGCCCTCTGCTTCCTCTCTCTGGCCCCTTGCTGCCACCACCCCAAGCAGTCAACCCATCATTTTCGAAATGGAATCATCGACCTTCCAGTGTTGCCAAAGCCCCCAGACCCCATGATTCTCTCGCTATCCGTGCCGACGGCTCCAATGCCTCCAACACGGCCCAGACGCCTGGGGGTGGTGTCCCTCCTCTGCGAGGCGAGGCTCCATACCGTGGCCCTTCGAATCCTGCCCATCAGTACGGCATGTATCCCCAACGAACCGCTAGTAAGGCTACCGATCGAAGCGCCCGTGCCAATCGCCCATCCTCATACACCGGCCCTCGTGGCCCTACTCATCCATACACACTATATACCCAGGGTACCGCAGCCGCACCTGTCGAGGCTAATCAACAAGCCATCCCCGTCGGATTTACTGGACTGGCCGCACCATATGAACGACAAATCGGACCCGACGGCGAGGATATTGGTGACTTACTAGGACCCCTTGGCCACACAGAGGAATTGCCTCCCTACTCGCGATACCCCGAAGTCGCTTTTTCTACCAAGCCAGCACCCGGTGCCGCCGTCGTCATCCGCCGTTCACCTTCCTCGGCACAGAATACACACTTAGAAGAGGCCTCGGGTAGCGGATCGGCCCCAACTGTGGCCGCTGTTCCAGAGACACTGGACAATGTCGATGCCGCCCCGGAGAATCCATTTGCCTCTGCTGACGACGACCTTGGGCGCGCAACGTCGAGGCAATCAAGACATTCCATCAGAACCGTGTCAACATATCGCGACAATCCTTCTTCTGACGAATCGTATTCTGAAAAAGCACACCCAATTCAGACGAAATGGCAACGCAGAGCGAGAAGAAAACTCTGGGGTGTCATTCCATACTGGTCCATTTGCCTCCTGTTTGTTGGTCTTATCCTGGGTAGTATCATGGGTGCAGTTGTTGGAACTGTCTTGACAAAAGGCCGCTCGAGCAAACAGCAGCAAACGAAGCCCACGCCAGAACCAGACCATAATCCGACTCCGACAGTTGTCGATATTCAGCCACTGCCAACCGTCCCCAACGCGCTGCTGCCTTTGCCTGTCGGTCGCTTTTCGCTTCCCCAGATGGATGGTGGTGGTACTAGCAAATTATGTGTCAATGACAGCAGACAACTTGCAGCCTGGAGTTGTAACATGGCTTTCCGATTTTATTCTGTCGATGTCTCTCCCGATGCAGGTCGAGCCTCGATTGAGCGATACAATCTGACGCTCAAGCCTATCAACAGCACTCAATCTCAACTACTATGGGGCACACAGCCACCTTATATCAAGGATCCGGTGAAGCTCAGGCTTGTCAACGATAGTATGCAAGGGGAAACGCGTGGTCCTGCCTGGTGGACCTCCGTTTCCTATGACAAGACTGTCGTTGTTCGGCAAGAAGACCTGTCGCCAATGCACAGTAAACGGAACTGGGTTTATCCCGGACTCCCAGCGACAATTGCTACTGCCAACTCGCAAAAGTCGAGATTTTCAAGGTCAAAATATCAACCGCAACCTGGCGATTGTATGTGGATCTGCACATGGCCGCAGACTGTACTTGAAATTCTCATCTACCCCGGTCAGAACGTAACAACGGATCCGGGACCACCGACGGGGCCGTCTCTTACGATGTCGCCGGTGCCATCCCGCACGTCCTCCCCCCAGGATGATTCCAACTTTGGCAACTTTGATTTGAACCAGATGCCCCAAGACCCTCTGGCGCCCTACCCGAAGCTTGTCCGGTTGATCGAACGCCGCACAGCAAATAGCCGTCCTGCCACGTGTTTCGGTTATGAGATGAACAGCCGCGGCAACATTGTACCGCAAACAAACCCCCAAGGCGATGCCAACCAAATCCAAATCTCCGAAAACGTCAATACGGTTCACAGAATGGACCGATCTCCCGGTCCTTACAACGGCCCGCGTGGCAGGGAGGACAGGGACATGCAGGTAGACGGCTCCGGCATCGCTCCCCGGGAATCCCTCGAATTCACGCCATGTTCCTGTTTTTGGTCGCAGTGATAGCCAGATGGGTCCCTTTTTATGTTGACGGCGTTTGTTTTTCTACTGTATGTATCGGGAGCAAGAACTCTGGCGTTTAAATCTTTGGAGCATTTGCAAGGTTTTCTTTTTTTTTCTTGGAAGTCTCTGTATGACTTTACTATTGACATTTGGTTGCTGGGCGTTTTACCCCCCTCCCCCTCTCTCGCTCCCTCCGTCCCTTTTAAGGATTGGCTGTTACAAGTCTTGTCCTCGGCTATTGAGTTTGAGAAGAGAGGAAAGTGTATGAATGATGGGGGTTGCAGTTTCAATTTCTCTTCATTTGCATTGACTAATGGGTCGAAGTTGCCGCCACATTGAAGATAGCCAGTGGCGGATTATACGCTTGTGTATGTATGTATGTATGCACTTTGCTGGAACAGCATGAGTGCAAATAAATAAATGAAATCACTATATTCAAATGAGTTGTCTGACACCTGTATTGTGACAAACGTCTTGACTGTACATGCATGATCTTGATGTCAATACACCTCCATAGGGTGATTGCACATAATCCAACCCTCGGTCCTTGTACACCCCGCCGCGTCTGTATTTACGAGTTGTGTATGCTCAGTACCAGCCGGCGAGCCGATGGAGGCCGGCCGCATCTCACAGAAAGGGGTCGCCCATGTAGTATGCACACGACCTTGGCCCAGGGCAGAGGAAGAAGCGTGACTCAGGCCTCAGCCGGCTGTGCTGCTGCGGTGCCGTCTTTTCGTCCTCGCGGCCTGACTCGCGCGCGGATGGCGCGCCGTGCGACCGCGCACCCGCGGTTGCGTTCTTGTCCGTCATTCCCCCCGAGGCCAGTCACGTCGCTGGCGCCTGGTCGCCGAGGCTTGCTGCCATGGCCACCGCCGCAGCGGAACCCTCATCGCCCAAAGAAGCACCGCCCTCGGTCGGCTGCACCTCGTTGCCGACAATGTCCTTTTTGCCGTCGCGAAAGTCGCGCATGAGGGCGAGGAAGACGGAATTTTGCCACTTTTCGCCGCTCTCGTGTTGCACCGACTCGAGCAGCCGCTCCGCCGCCTCGGACACGGCCGACTTGTTGCGCGCGTCGTCGTCGGCGAGCATGTCAGCAGCCGTGTTCTCCTCCTCTAGCGGCTCCGGCGGCGTAATGGTGGGCGCTTCGCGGCTTTCTAGCGTCAGGTTGTTAAGCTCAGGCACGCCGAGGTCCGAAAAGTGCTTGTCATCCGTCTCCGTTGCGGTGGTCGCCTGCGCGTCGTCTGCGAGCGCCTGCTCGTTTAGTTCCAGTTCTCGCGCCATCTGCTCCATGGCGGCGTCCACCTGCGTCATGTTGCCGGTGGCCGTATTGCTGGCCATCCACTTGGCCATCTCCTGGTCAAAGTCGGCCTCGCCGGCCGCCTGCGGCTGGGCGTACGCACTGCCGGCCGGCGCGAAAAAGGGAGAAAGGTTGGACTGTTGCGGTGAAAAGGCGCTTTGAAAGTTCATATGCATGGGGTTGGCGGCGCCGGCAAACATGGGACCCTGGCGCGGTGGCTGCTGGTGCATGGGCTGGCGTTGCGGCTGCTGCGCCGCAAAACTAGCAAAGTCGGCCGCCCAGTTACCACCCATCCCGGGAGCGGCGGTGGGTGTCTGGTATGCGAATTCGGGGGCGACCGCCGGGCCAAAGGAACTCGCGGCGGCCTGTGCGGGATTGAGAGCGGCGGCGTGAGCGGCGAGTCGGCTCGCGGGGTCGTGGTGCATGCCTGGCAGGCCGACTGGAGTCCCCATGAAGGCATCGAATTCTTGGGGACCTTGTGCCATGTTCTGGGGTCTCGATCGGAACGCCTGGAAGCAAGAGGTTCTCAGTTAGCATGTTGTCCGGTCGAGGAGTGTTTGCAACACGTACTCCGCGGGCCTGGTTGCCGTTGACCAGACGGTCTTGGTGATGGCTGACATCGCGCGCCTGGCGGTCCAGCATCTGCTTGAACGGCGTTCCGCCGCTGCATGAAGCGTCGGCCATGGCTGCTACTGGGGTGTGGTTTGCGTGGTCCGATGGAGGGAAGGCCAGGTGCCGCGCGGGGATGTCGTTCTGCGCTGTGCCAGCAATGGAAGGGTACGCGGCAGATAATTGGAGCAGTGGCCTCGACTTAAATGTAGAAGGTAAAGGTAGAAGCAAGAGGCGAGGTGAAAAGAAAACAGGCGGAGTAAATAAATGCCTTTATGTGTAAATTTGAGATGTAATGATGAACAGATGACAAACCCAGCCGAGGCTGTGGGTGGCAAGCAAGCTAGAGTCGGGCGCTGTAAGGTGGGGCGCCGAAAACACCGATGCGACTGATGAGCGACAACCCAGCAATACAGCAATACCGCCAATCCGACGATAGGAGCTCTTGGCGCGGCTGCACCTCCCTCTCCACGTGCCAAAATGCGACTCCAGTACATGAAGTTCGCGCCGGCACTCCAAGTGGTGTTTCTTCAAGTCAGACCTCCTCCCCCCATCTGCAGCCTATATATGTCGGAGTTACAAGCCGCGGGAGTGTGCAGGACGCAAATAAGACAGCTAGCTGTTCTCCTCCCCGTTGCATCTACATAAAATCCCTCCTTACTTCGCAAACATGGCTCCAAACAATGACCAGGAGCAGCAGCGGAAAAACGAGATTACAGCAGTGCTCAGCCAAGGATATTTTCCCCTTTTCCAGCAGCTGCCACCTGAAATCCGCCGTCACATTTGGCAAGAGGCGCTCTGTGAATGGGCGGTCTGGTATACATCGCACCCCCACGTCAATCTCCAAGCAAGTGGCCTATTCATACGTATGAGGCCCGTCGGCATAGCGCCGTTCCATGTCGGTCTCGCGTGCCAAGAGTCGCGACACCTGATGGAGGGGCTGTACACAAAGCTGCTGGCCGGCGGTGGCGGCTCTGCGGCGTCTCCTGCCGCCGTGTATTGGCTGATACCAGAGCGGACCATTACGTATCTCGGCTGCACCGCGCGCGCCGTCGACTTCCTTGACATCATCCACGCCCACCAGAGCCTGCCCCTGAGACATCTGGTGCTACACTGGTCTGACCTGCTCGATGTGACTCGCTTCAGCCATAACCTCGTCTACCAGTGCCCCGACCTCCAGACTCTTACCCTACATGCCGCTGACAGGGGAACGACGCCGGAGCTGTGCCGATGCGATTCGCCGCTCAGCCAACACCTCGCGAACTGGTACATTACCGTCGCGTCTTGGCAAGACGAGACGCTTCCGTATGTAGAGCACCCGGAATCAGAGATGCTCAATTGGAGTGTGGGCGAGTACTTTGGCGACCGGAACGAAGAGGTGGAGGGGCCAAGGCTGCATTTTCTGCCATCCAAATTGCAGCCATCAGCAGCTTTGGAGCGGCAGTGATTCCCACCTTCATCCTGCAGTTGGTGTTGCTACTGTCGACTGCCACCGCATCTTCTTTTCTCAACCTCGTTTCTTGACGCAAGGAGAGCTAAATTGAAGATTTGTGGCTAAATTGACAATACCAACATGTTGCCAAAAAGATGTCAAGATGATATACCCCAAGCTTAGGCCTAACTAGATCTTGCCATCAGGTGGGGCTTATATCACGTGCAGCACTTGTCCCCTTGCCAGCTGTCCCCATCACCAAGAGCCTACACCTAAGCTACTGCTGCGCTGGCGTCTGAGCTTCTCCGTGTCACTGTTCTTTCTTGGGTCATATCCAGCTTCTTTTCCTTTTTCTCACCGACCGACTGGCGTTGTCGTAATAGCAATGGTACTGCTCCCCCCTGATCTCAGCACATGGTAAATTCTGGGCCAGACAGCTAACCGTGCACAGGCGGCGCAAGTCATCTCCAACTCCGGCCATGATGATATGATTGTACGTGCGATCCCACAGACCCTTCTTCCACCGCCGCTCGAGTCCGCATCAGAGAGCTGCAGCAGCTCCTAGATTCACCTTGCAATGCAAACGATGCTTTGCCCCCGCATTCCGAGTAGCGACACCCCAAGCTAACAGAGAAACCCCCCAGCATGATGCCGTCCTCGACTATTACGGCCGCAAGCTGGCCACCTGCTCCAGCGATCGCACAATCAGAATTTTCGAAATCGAAGGCGAGTCGCAGCGGTTAATCGAGACTCTAAAGGGGTAAGCTCCTCACCTACCCCGCGCCTCCTAGCCGAGCTTCACAATGCGACAGTAAACATAACCTACTCGACCTGATGATTAACGAATCGCGTTTACAGTCATGAAGGCGCCGTCTGGTGCGTCGCCTGGGCTCATCCCAAGTATGGCAACATTCTCGCATCGGCCGGCTACGACGGCAAAGTTTTTATCTGGAAGGAACAAGGACCGCAGCACCAATGGCAACGCATCTACGACTTCCCACTACACAAGGCCTCGGTCAACATTGTTTCGTGGGCGCCGCACGAGGCAGGCTGCTTGCTAGCCTGCGCCTCCTCCGATGGGAATGTCAGCGTTCTCGAGTTCAAGGACTCAGCCTTTGACAACACTACTTTCCCGGCCCATGGCCTCGGCGTCAACTCTGTCTCCTGGGCTCCTGCCACCGCTCCCGGCAGTATCGTCAGCAGCTCTCCCGGTCCCGCTGCCGCCGGCAACCGCCGCTTTGTCACTGGTGGTAGCGACAATGTTGTGAAGATCTGGGCTTTTGACCCCGCCACGCAGTCGTACAAGCAAGAAGGAGAGGCGCTCACCGGCCACTCGGACTGGGTTCGCGATGTTGCTTGGTCTCCCACTGTCCTCAAGAGGTCATACATTGCCTCAGCTTCCCAGGACAAGACTGTTCGCATCTGGACTGCAGATTCGACGGCTGGTGGCCCTGCCCAGTGGGATTGCAAGACGCTTGACTTTGAGGCCCCCGTTTGGCGTGTGAGCTGGTCCTTGAGCGGGAACGTTTTAGCTGTCAGCGGTGCCGATAATAAGGTCTCCCTGTGGAAGGAGAATCTCCGCGGGGAATGGGAGTGCGTCAAGAAGATCGAGGACTAAGCTAGCCAAACGCAAGAAAAGAAACCTACACCGAACAACAATACACGTACGCAACTACGCCGAGAACCCAAGAGAAATAATTAATTGAAAAATCAGCTGAGGGGCCTAGGGGTATGCGAAGAATAACTGGCGTTTTTCGGGGGGAGAATGACCTGCATAGAGCCAGGCGGGATGACAGGCGACTGAGAAGATGCCCATAACGGATCTGATATAGAATGGGCCACAACTGCCCGAAACCTTCACTATAACTATACGTATACGTGCAATGAGTCCCAATAAAAACAACATAACGACACTTGATCATTTACGTGATTTATTTGAACCTGATTCTTACTTGTATGTGATGTTGGTGTATTTTTCTCGAGCTGGTTGTCATATAGCACCTAAAATAAAACAAACTCAGCTTTCATCCGTGATGGACCTTCGAGGCCTTGTCCGATTCCTGACCATAGTGATTTGCCCCAATGCCGTCACCAGTTTGTGCGTTCTGCCCTCTTCATTTGTGCACTGCATGATGTTAGTACCGCACAGCTAATAAAAATGTTTGTTTAATCTGTTGAAATGCCTCGAATGTACAGCTGCTACCCAGGGTTATCGTGCCATGACGTGGTAGTGCTGCCCCTCCACCCCACCACCAAACAAGGTATAAGTAGATGACTTCTCCCACCGGCAGCCTTGCTTACCTTTGACAAGACAACGACCGCCCAAGATGGCCAACATGGAGAAATATCCGCTTTTCGGCATCCCAAACGCTGTAACAGTCGACGCGACGCCAATTCCGCTCGACGACGCCACGCGAGAGCTCTACCAGCGCGCCGTAGCGGACCCGTCCTCCATCACCGACGCCGAGATGCGCACCATTACGCTGCGCCCTCCGCCAGCGCAAGAGGACGAGCTGTGCCGCGAAAAGTGCGACCTGCCGTTCGACGCGGTCGTGCAAAAGGCCCTGCGCGGCGACAAGCTCACCTACGACGAGGCCGAGGCCATCAAGCTCGGCGTGCGGTGGAAGCAGAAAACCGAGACGACGGCCCGGCAGCTGCGCCAGCCGCCAGAGGACAGGGAGCTGCGGTACGCCGCCGTCGAGGCCGTGACGCCGCAGAGCCTCAAGGACGCCCGGGTGATTGCGCAGCCCGTGTACGCGGCGGCGGGCGACGCCGCGTCGGCCGCCGTGCTCGAGTACTACCAGGGCAGCGAGATGCTGCAGATCAAGCGCGCGCTGATGACGCCGTGGCAGGCGCACATCCTCGCGCAGGGCCACGGCGGCGCGTGCGGCCTGGTCCTCTTCCACCCGCGGCGGGCGGCGGCGGCCCGCTGGGACGCGTTCCGCGCGCGGATGGACCTGGCCGTGCACCACGGCCTGCGCGCCAAAGCCGGCGGCGTCAAGGCGCCCATCATAGACGGCTTTGCGCTGCACCTGGTAGAGACCACCGGGGAAAGCAGCGGCGGCGGCGGCGGCGAGTGGCAGGAGACGTTCAAGGAGCTGCGCGACGCCGGGGCGGTGCCGCCGGGGCTGCGGACGGACGCCTTTCTGTACGTCGACGACGAGGCGCTGGCGTCGGTGGACGGGAAGCGCCCGTTTGCGTGGCTCTGGGAGCCGCAGGACACGGAGCACGGGCCGCTGAGGGTCGAGCTCAACAGCATCGTGCCGCTGCTCATGGCGAGGCTGACGCAGCGCGACCTCGAGGGCGACGCGAGGACCAAGCCGTTTCGACACGGCCCGGAGCTCGCGGCGCTGCACAAGGCGGCGAGCTACGCGAGGAGCGACGACATGATTCAGATCTGGCCGCCTGATCCTCGCGCTACGTGATACAGCGTCGGCGTGGCAACTTGTACATTTATGGCTTCGTCGCAGGCGAGAAGTAAAAGAAGAGGCACGAACAAGGTTACGTGGCTCACGATTCTTGCGCAAGGTACTCGAATGCTCATGGCTTGTAGAAGAAGATTAAAGAAGAAAAACACAATTTAGAGGAAAATACATCTCCTTCTACTGGCTGCTATCGTAAACCTGGAATCAAGTATTTACTACCTTCTTTATATTCCTACGCAAACGTAGTAGTTGGGAAAGAGTCCACTGCAGTCGCTCTTGACAGCCGGGTTCCACGAGTAAAAGTCATTCAAGGCGATATTGTTGCTCTGAGCAAGGTTGTAGCAGCCGTCTCCCGACTTGACCTGGTAGAACTTCTTGCAGTTCTTGACCATGCCATCTTGCACAGGCGTAGGCGTCGCGTTGGCCGGAGGCGTGCTCGTGGTAGGCGTTCCGGCACGGCCGACGCAGAGGTAGTAGTCGGGGAAGAGGCCGCTGCAGTCGCCCTTGAGGGCCGGGTTCCACGAATAAAGATCAGAGATGGCAATGCTGTGGTCGTGAGCAATGTCATAGCAGCCGTCGCCGCTTTTTACTTTATAGAAGCTGTTGCAGCCAGACACCATGCCGTCCTGTGTTGGTGTAGGCGTCCCGTTGCTTGGTGGCGGGGTGGTGGTAGGCGTGGCCGACTGGTGGCCGACACAAATGTAGTAGTCGGGGAAGAGGCCGCTGCAGTCACTCTCGAGGGCTGGGTTCCACGAGTAGAGGTCGTCTAATGCGATACCATTGCTTGATGCAATATCATAACAGCCGTCGCCCGACTTGACCTTGTAAAACTTGTCACAGTTCTTTACCATGCCATCCTGCACAGGTGAAGGAGTGGTGCCAGGAGGAGTGGTCGTAGTGGTGGGGGTGGTGGTAGGTGTGCCGCTTGAGCTAGAAGTTACGCCAACGCAGAGGTAGTAATCTGGAAACAACCCAGAGCAGTCTCCCTTGAGCGCAGGGTTCCACGAGTAGAGATCGCTCAAGGCGACTCCATTACTATCCGCAATGTTGTAGCAGCCATCACCGCTCTTGACCTTGTAGAACTTGTTACAGTTCTTGACCATTCCATCTTGGGTAGGCGTGGGCGTTGTGACGCTGGGGGAAGTAGTCGTGGTCGTGGCCGGGGTACTGGTGGGAGACGCGACTGTAACTTGCGCGCAGTAGCGGAATCCCTTTGTCAAGACACAATTCTGGGGGTTGTTCTCGTCGTACTTTAGCGACGGGTTCCAAGAGACGAAGTCCGTAATGTTGGCTGAGCGAGAAAGGTTAGTATGGGACTGGACAAAAGCGAAAGGAAAATGGACAAGACGTACTTCCGAAGACACTGGCCACAGAGTAACATGCGTTGACAGACGAGCCGTTTCTGGCACCGTCAAGATAGGTGACATATGTGGCACATCCCTCCTTTGTTCCGGCGGCAAGAGGTAGAGTGTCCGGGTCGGTTCTGTTTGGCGCCGCGGTTGGAAACTCCCAGCGGGAGACTGTGCTCACGGAGCCAGTTTCAACACAGCTTGCGGGGAGAGGAATCTGGTTGACGCAAGGATTGACGATACCACTGCGCAGGGATTTAGCCTATTGTTCATCGGTTCTGTAGTCGCTGCGACGTACCCGTATCCAGGATAGGCGCCAATGTCACCCACGGGCTTCACGCAGTACGAGTAGCCGAGCAGCAGGTTGGTGCAGTTGGGGTTGTTCACTTCAGGGTTCTACGCCAGATGTTAGAGTTCATCCAGTCGTAGAGACGATATTTGCTGGACGTACCAAGAAGTAAAAGTCCTTTAAGCTGATGCTCATCATGACCGTGACGGAGCCGCAAGTATCGCCTGGAGAAACCTTGTAGAACTTGCCGCAGTAGTGGTTGGTGCCGTCGACGACGTCAGTTGGCACGGTGCTAGTACAGAGATGGAAAGTCAGCGCTCATACAATATACCTTGCAGCTGTAATCAATCCCAACTTACGTCGGCGTCGCTGTCGTCGTGGGGATTGTGGTAGGATCTGGCGGAGACGTATCTCCCGGCGCGCTGATGCACAGGTGCGTGCCCACCAAGACCTCAAGATTGCTGCAGTCCCTGTTGACGCGGGGATTCCACGATATTACCTGCGTGGCCGAAAAAGAGCCATTGTGCGCCTGAGAGATCCCAAAGCACGTGTCGTTGGCCTGCAGCGTGTACAGTTTGCAGGTTGCCGGGACACAGAGATCCGTGCCCGGCTTGGGAAAGTTGCTGCAGTCGGCCGCGATGCTGTTCTGGTACTGTAGCATCGATGTGGATACGCTCAGCGCCGTGCTGACGCTGTCGCAGTCGTCGCCCGCCTTGACGGTGTAGTGCGAGGCGCAAGCCGCGCTGCTGGGCGTCGGGCTACCGGAGGAGGTGGCGGTGCTGTTGGCGGGTAGCGTATAAGGCGCAGGAGAGGTGACCGGGTAGCTGGTGACGCCGCATGACGAGGTCAACGAGCTGTAGTAGCTGGATAGGTCGGCGTCATAGCCGAGGGGGGAGTTGAGCTCTGCCTGGAAGGTACGCAACACGCAGTCCTTGCATCCGTCCGATGCAGAGCCATTCGCGGCGGCCCACTGGTCTACCTGGGGAGCGCAGAACTGGTTTGAACTGTGTATTCGTGTAAGTGACAAGTCAGAAATCTATTCCATCCCGTATTTGGTGTTGTAGTACTTACTTGTCTTTGAGACAAATGTAGCTGTACGCGAAGAGCAGCGAGTCGGTCATGTACGTGGCAGGATAGCGGATGCCATTGAGCGTCGTGGCATCAGTCTGGCAAGCGTCCTTTTGGCTCGATTGTAAGCTCTTAAGCGAGGTCAAACAATCATCCTTGCAGACGCTGGTGAGGACGTCGCTGGTAGGCTCGAAGCCGTCAAAAGCGATGGAGGACAAGGTCGCATCGCATTTGACCGACGTGCCAAAGGTGGTCTTGCAGCCACTCGACACAGTATCGGGTGCGTCAATGGAGCGAGAGGTGCCGTCAGGATCGGCCAGAAAGACTTGTGACTCTGCAGCAGAGAGGAACAGGGCCGCAAGAGCCAGCGTTCTGAACGAAACGGTATCCATGGTTGGCAAGTGTGTGTGTGGTTTCCGCAAAGGAATGAATGACACGAAAAGCACACAGACTTGGCCGGACACGAGAAAGAGTGTAGCTGTCACGGGAGCGAGTTGATCAGGTCATAAGGAGGGGGGATCGCTGCTTTGGAGGACTTCTTCTTGATTGTGACGGCCGAGATGGACCACCGATATGGGCCGTGGAGAGGGAGTAGGTTTACCTGTACATGTGAGATGGTCAACCACTTGCAAGAATTTGTCATGAGCTTCATTCAAATGCCGAATAGACGAGGAGCTGAAAGTGAATATGACGGTTGCGTGACTCGCCTCTTGCATCCTGCTCATTTCGGCGTTGTCTTTCAACGGTTTAGACAGCCCCGGTGACCCCATCATGATGCATCGCTAAAGAAACGAAGCGTGAACGAGGCGACCAATGCGAGGCGTCGGCACGGGCTGCCAAGCCGGCCTTTTGGCGCCGGGAATGCCCTTTCAGGGTTTTCGACTTGATTTTGCATAAAATACTGGGATAAACAGCGGTATTTTCGTCGTTTTCGCCCCCAGCCTGTCAGCACGGCGTTGTGTGTTCCTGGTTAGCCGTGAGTCGATCCCCCTGCTTCAGTGGACATGGCTAAGCTAGTGTCAGTGCGTGTGTCAGAATGAAGATGATATTCCTAGGCTATACCCTGCTCTGGCTGCCTATCTAGTGGTGGTGTAGGCCTACACACACCATAGGTGCCGCTATCTAAATAACGATATCCTTATTAATACCTAGAAGCTATAATAACAATATTATCCTATTTAATAGTAATTTATCTTCTTATCCCTATAAAATAGCCTTATCCTTATAAAATAGTAAAGTAATAGTAAAGTTCTTAATTAAATTCCTTATATATTTCCTTATATATCTTAAGCCTAGTTTTTTAAGATTACTAAGCTTTATAGCTACTCCTTTAGTATCTAATCTATATTATATTTTTTCCTATAGCCTCCTTATATTATAGCTATTATTACTATAGCTAGGTACTTTAATACCTTAGTATATTAGTATATATTATCCTTTTATTATCTTAGTATTATAAATATCTTAAGGTTATACTTTTTTATTATATATTAAAAAAGGTAGAATAATAATATTATTTTATAGTTATACTTTTACCTTACCCTTTAGTCTTTTATAAACTTTATAATATTTACTATCTTCTATAATATATTATATTTATACTTAATTATATACTATAAGGCTAAAATATTATCTAGGTCTTAATAGCTCTCTAGCTATAATCCTATAAACTATAGGTAGTACTCTACCTAGGCTTCTTACTATTAGGCTAATAGCTATAAATAGCTTTATTTTAAGTCTAAAAAGGGACTATAAAATAATATTAGTTATAGCCTTATAAGTAGGCTAGTTAGCTATAACTATAGCTAGGCTTCTAGTTTTTATATTAGCTTTAGTATTAATACTAGCTTTAAGGCTAATACCTACCTTATTATTAGTATTATAACTATAAGCTAGCTAGTTAGCTATAGCTATAACTAGGCTAGGCTAGCTAATACCTATACTAGTTCTTATATTAGCCTTAGTATTAGTACCTATATAGCTATAGGCTAATCTATTAATATAGCTTTTATTATATATAGTAGTAGTAGTATTAGTTTATATTAGTAATATCTATATCTTCTAGTAACCACCTTATTAGCTATAGTTATAGTTAACCTAGAGGTTTCTATAGTGGCTACCTTAGGGGCGGCTAGTGCTGTAGGGGCGACTTGCTTAGCGGTCGCTAGGGTGGGCCTGGCCGGTGTGCTTATTGTCTTGATATCGCCCTAGGGGCCCTCTGTTAGTCTAAACACACGCTACCTCTAGTTCACGGTGGTGGCGGCTGGCTCGGCGGGTGGGAGTAGTGGCCAGGGTAGAGCCGCTGGTCGCGCGGTGGCTGCCCTGGTGGCGACTAGCTATGCAAGCGGGAGTGTTCAAGGCGGAGCCGCGACCGGCTTAGCGGTGGCTATCTCGGGGGCCACTGGTTCAGTGTTGGTTAGTCCTATAGTATTAGTCCCTATAGCGGCGGCGGTAGCTACCTACCTTATATATACTACCTTAACTACTTTAGTCTAGTTATCTAGTAATAGTAATACTATTATATTTAGTATATAGTATTACTCTTTAGATATTAAATTATACTATATAAGCTTCTAGACCTTATATATACCCTAGATCTATATTTAGATAAGTACTTATCTAAATAGTAGGAATATCTAGGTATCTTTAATTATAATATAGGCTATAAGGAATCTAGTTATTATTATACTCTTATTACTAGAGGTTATATATAAATAGTTCTATCCTATTATTATCTACTAATACTTATTAAATATATTAAAGAATAGTTATATAAATTTTATTATATTATAGAGTACCTTTCTATACTTATTAAGAGGGGTTATATTAATATACCTAGGTAGGTATTTACTTATACTATCTAGGGTTAATAAGGCTTAGTATATCTCTTTAAGCTAGGTTAAGTAGTTATTTAGGTTATTATTAATTAAGCCTTTAATAAGCTTTAAGACTATTTAATATATTTAATTAATCTATTAATTACTTCCTTATATAAGTAATATATCTAGATATATTTTATTATTTATATCTAGGTTAAGCCTACTTTTCTTTAAGGTTATACTTATTTCTTATTTAGCTTATCTTTTTATTTAATCTCTATTACTATTAAGATTAGCTAAGGTAACTAGATTTATAACTAGATTTATAGCTAGGTCTTATATTATAAATATAAGTAATACTTAATTAATTATAAATATAGGTACTACTTAATTATTAGCTAGATTTATAGCTAGATTTATAACTAGGTCTTATATTATAAATATAGGTAATACTTAATTATCTATTTATAACTTATATATCTATATTACTTTAAAGGCTTATTAGCTACTATATAGTATATAATAGTATAGTTATAAGAGGATAGATAAGGAAGAAGGGAAAAAGGGGGAGTAAGAGAAAGGGTAGAAATATAAGTTAGAGTAAAAGTAAAGAACTATATAGTTAGTTATAAGAAGTATTAGAATAGTATTAAGTATAAAAAGTGCTTAATACTATTTATATTATTATAAGTTATTTTCTATACTTCTCTATTTATTCTCTACTTATATTTACTCTAGGTATACCTACTTATTCTATACCTATTCTAGTAATAGCTAGGATATATATTTACCTAGATCTTTAATATAGAGTTATTAGTTATAGTTACTACTAAGATCCTTAAATCTTACCTAGAATTATTCCCTAGGGCCTTATTATTAGGTATTATAAATATAGTTAATAAGGTAGTCTTTTATATATACTAGTATCTAGTCTAGCTTCCCTATATCCTATTCTTTATATTTATAGGCTAGCTTAAGGTAGTCTACTAATATTATATTATATATCCTTTATAACTATAGTAGCTATAGTCTATATACTATTTATCCTATCCTTTTTATAATTATAAATAGGCTAGTAAATTATATACTAAATTTATATCCTAGTAACTTAGATATAGAGTAGCCTCTATATAGTTATAAATAAACTTAATTACCTATTATAAAGAATATTATCTTATATCTTTAGTTATAATAACTTTTTATAATTATAGCTATTATTACTATAGTATTATAGGTTATAATCCTTACTATAGTTATATCTAGTTTAGCTACTATAGCTAGTAGTAGGCTATTAACTATATCTTAAGGGTTAAAGCCTATAATAACTTTATAGGTATTATACTTTATTACTATATTCTAGGCTATATTTAGCTAGAATTATAGCCTAAATAATAATTCTTTTTATCTAGTTATATTAGTTATAGTAGCTAGGTATATATAGATAGCTAATAAGATAATTTAAATAGCCTTTTCTATCTATTTATTAGTCTATAGGTAATATACTATAGAGTATATTAGCTTTATCCCTAGCTATCTCTATATATATTACTATATAGCTAATAAAAACTTAAGGTCTTAGTTAAATAGTATAATCTATAGTAGGCCTTATCCTTATAAGAATAAGGTGTCTATAATAACTTTTACTATAGTTACTAAGCTAGCCTTATAGCTAAGTAGTCTTAAGATAATTACCTTACTAAACTTATATATTAATACTACTATATATATATATCCTTCCTTTAACTCTAGTAAGGCTAGTAAGAAGTTAAAGGATATATAGTAAAAGGGGATTAATAAGGGTAGTAATAGTTATAGATTCCTATATAATATATAATATATCTTCTTATAGGTTTAGTATAGTTAGTATTATTTAAGAAACTTATAAAATCTTTATAGTTTATTATAAATATAGAACTATATTAAAAGATAAACTAGCTTATTATAACCTCTATAGTTTCTAGTATATAGGGATTTAAAGAGCTTAGCTATATAGCTACTTAGAATATATAGCTTCTTCTTTACTTTATAACTATCTAGATATTCTATAACTTTATATAGTAGCTTATCCTATTATATAAATAATAGTTTAACTTTATTATCTAGTTATAGCTTATTATTTACTTTAATAGTATTAAAGATCCTCTTCTAAATAAGGTTTATAGTATATCTATTTATTAATCCTACTTTAAAGTCTAGGCTTATCCCTAGTATTAATATATAGACTAATAGTATATAGTTTATAGCTATATATACTTTAGCTAGTACTTTCCTTTAATAGGGTATATCTAGCTATAGCTTTAGTCTATTATCTAGGAGGTTATCTAGTTAGCCTAGTGCCTTTAGATAGGTATATAGAGGCTAGGTTAGTAACCTACTAAGTATATCTAGTATAATATAGTCTTTACTATATCTATATAAGACTTATATATTAAATTAGCTAATATATTCTATAGCTTTAATAAGCTTCTTATTAACTATATATTAGGATATACTATTTATAATATTAAGCTACTTAGAAAGGTTAATAATTAAGTTATAATCTATAAAATATATAGCTAATAGGTACTAAGAGGTATATAACTAGTAGTAAAGCTTTTATAGTATCTAGATATAGCTATATACCTCTATCTTTATAACCTAATAGTTTTTTTTAGTATTTAAAAGGGTTTTTAATAGGAAGGTAATAGGCTTAATAGCTATATATAGAGGGTATTATATAACCTACCCTTAGTTAGTAATTTTTATAAGGGCTACCTTTATTATATAATAGACTATTATATCTATACTTAAGATAGATATATCTATATTAAAGAATAGTTTTTAATAGACTATAAAGTATATAAGGTTATTATAGTTAATAAGGGCCTAGATAAGGCTTTTAAAGCTATCTAATTTAGCCTAGGATAGTATAGCTAGTGCTATATAGCTAGCCTATACCTTATACCTTAGTTTATAGTCCTTTTTATACTTTTATTATATATTTATATCTTTAGTTAAAAAAGAATTAGCTATATTTTTTACTAATTAGTTCTTTATAGCCTAGATAGCTTATCTAGCTTATTTCTTAGCCTTTAATACTCTTTAGAGTACTATCTTCCGCTTTTATAGTAGTTCTATAATTATAGTATAATATAGTATATTATATCTTAATAAGCTTATAAAGCTAAGTAGAGACTTAAATTCCTTTAAAGTCTTAAGGAATTTAAGCTTCTTAACTATAAATAGCTTATCTTCTATTATACTTAGGCCTATAGTGTCTATTAGGTAGCTTAGAACTATAACTAATATAAAGGCTATAAAGCTTTTTTTTAGTTTAATTAAGATATTATAGCTTAATAGGCTTTTAAATACTACCTATAGGTCCTTTATATAGTCTTTAAAAGTAGGTAACCTAGTAAAGATATTATTACTATATAAGATACCCTTAGTATCCTTAAGTATATTATCTATATATTATTAGATATAGGTATTATAGTTCTTATAACCTATAATAAGCACTTAGAAAGTAAACTATTCTATATAAGTTATAATTAAGAAGGCCTAGGTTAAGTTAGGGTATAATAGCTACTAATAATAAAAGGATATAGTATTAATTACTATAATATACTTTATATATATTAATTCTACTATAATATTATCCTAATAGTATATTAGGTAGGTATTATTAAGAGTATACTTATTAAGGGTCTTAATATTTATAACTATATAACCCTTCTATTTATCTTCTTATCCTTACTAGATTATAAAGACTAAGAAGGTAAAGGGGACTTATATTTATATTTACTAGATCTTTCCTATATTTAAAAGCTTACTAGTAGTCTACTTAATAATACTTCTTTCCTCTAGCCCCTATAAATAAATCTTATATTTTTATATTATAGCTTCTTCTTATCTTAACTTTAGCCTAATATATATAAGCTTATCCTTAAAGACCTTAATAAAGCCCTTATTTATAAAAAGGGCTATATATCTATCTATTAGCTTCTATATAACTAATATCTATTAGTCTATACTACTCTAGATATATACTCCTATTAGGTATTCTATTAACCTATTAAATAGGTTATTTAGTTATATTTAGAAGTAGGGTAGTTCTTTATTATAAACGCTAGCTAGCTTTAGTACTATAGGAGTGTCTATATATTCTACTTAATATACTTCTATATCCTAAGGTAGGGTCTATAGGTAGCTAAGTCTAGTACCTTAGTATAGCTATAGGTAGTATCCTAAGTTATTCTATAGTAGTACTTATATAGTATTAGCTTTAGCTAATACTATAAAGGTTATAGCTTACTATAGTATTTATAGTTTATATATATATCTAATATCTAGTTTAGCCTTATATATTATAGCTATAAGTACTATTTTACTTAAGGTAGCTTATATAGTCTAGGCTATTATAACTAAGTAACTCTTTACTTATAATTATACTTATATTTATAGTATTATTAAGATTAATATACCTTAGTATATATAAAGTACTATAGTACCTTAGCTAAGTAGGATATTACTCCTAAGGGAGCCTAGTATATCTATATTAATTAGTATATTTAGTTTTAGGTCTAATACTATAAATACTTAGGCTAAGTAAAGTATTATAACTACCTAGCTATCTAGTATTATACTAATAAAGTATAGTAGGATATAGGTATAGTACTTAGCTTAGGCCCTTTTAGGTTTAATACTATATATATATACTAGGTATAGGTAGCTAGCTAGGGTTACTTCTAGATAGTATTAAGCTAGCTAGTTCTTATCTATAAGGGTTAATAAGGCTCCTATATTTATATATATATTTAACTACTTACTTAGGATCTTTAGGTTAAAGTATAGCTATAGGTATAGGTATATTTATACTTATCCTAATAGTATTTCCTATACTAAGGTGCTAGTAGCTTTAATAATAGATAGATCTATATCTACCCTTAGGCCTATAAGTCCTATACTTACTACTATCTCTTTAGTATCCTATCCTATCCTAATACTTACTACTATCTCTTTAGTATTATAAGGGAATATATAGTAATAAGTAATAGTAGTATTATTAGCTAGGCTAGGGGTAGAGCTAGAGCTAGTATTATAAGCTATATATATATAGCTATAAAGCTTATTATTTAATTTAAATTCCTAGCTATACTCCTTATAGATATAAAGAATAGGTAGCTCCTTAGTCTAGTAGCTTTAGTGTCTATAGTTGCTTATCTAATAGCTTTAGTATCTATAGTTACTTATAACTAGTAGTTCCTTCTCTTCTACTATATCCTAGCCTATAGCTATAGTAAGATCTATAGTCTAGTTACTATAATCTAGTAGTAGTTATTAGTAACTTCCACTACTATATCTAAAAGGGTCCTCTTACTATACTTACTATATATCTTACCCTATATCCTAGGTATCCTAATAACTCTTATATCCCTTCTTATTTATATCCTAGTAATAGTCTATATAATAAGCTACCTAGGGGGTATAATATAGTATTTAATTAAACTAAGGTTAGTTATCCTAGGGTTAGTATAGTCTATTATAGCCTAGGTTAAAACCTTAGCCTTAGCTAGTATTAGCTAGGGCTTAGTTATTATTATTACTATAAGGTGGCTTCTACTTATTACCTAAGGTAGGTAGCTAAACTTCCTATTAGAATAGTTAGTATTATTATTATTTACTACTATATCTATTCCTTTACTAAAAGCTATTCTAATAGCTATAACTACCTTAGTTTCCTCCTATCTATAGCCTATATCCTTTCTAGTCCTAACTACCTTAATTATAGCCTATAAAGACTTATAGTTAGGTTTATAGCTATTAAAGGCTACTATTACTATAGCTACTATACTAAGCCTAGTCTTTATTAATAAGATTATTATTACTATTATTTATAGCTAGATTATAGATAATATTCTAGTAATTATAGATATTTCTAAGGAAGCCTTAGATAGTAGTCCTTTTTAATAGTAGGTTTAAGATAGCCTTAATTTTAAAGTCTAGTAAGTTAAATACTTACTAAAGCTAGTTCTAAAGGTCTTAATTAACTACTTAAGTATCTTATAATACTTATAGAATATATATATCTATATTTTTTCCTATTTAGGTATTATCTAGTAAGTAGATAGCCTATTTTAAGTATCTATTTACTTTAAAAAGTAGTAGTTTAAAGTAATTAATAAAGGCTATATAAATATTTAATATTAATATATAAAGTATATATTATCTATTATCTATTATAAGTATATTTATATATTATTAAAAGGCTATTCTATATAGGTAAGTATATTAAATATCTTAAATAGTTTATTCTTTATATAATTAGTTATATATTAGTAGCTAGTTAGTAAATATATATATATAGATATATAAAATATCTTTATTACCTATTATAATAGTTTTTATACTATCCTAGTCTAGATATTATAATTTAGGCTTAAAGAAGTTAATATCTACTTTTTATAAGCCTTTTATTATTAACCTATAGCTATATACTATAAAGGTATCTTAATTAATTATATCCCTAGGTATAGCTACTAAAGTCTTAGCTACTACCTAGAAGATAATCCTAGTAAGTATATCTAGGTTTACTATAAGGTATAGCTAAATACTACTACTACCTTATTTACTAATATCTATTAAAAAGGTATAGCCTTAGCCTAAATAGTCTTTAAATTATAGTAAAGATATTTAACTCTAACTTTATAGTAGGTTAGTTATTTATCCTCTTTAATAATATAGTATAGTTTCTACTACTAGCCTTTAGTTATCTTATAAGGTAGGCTTATATATTAACTATTTAGCTAGCTTAGTAGTTATTCTATTTTTAAGATAATATATAATAACTTAGACTTTTTATAATTATAAGAGTCTTATTACCTTTACTTTTAAGATTATTAGTAATAGTTTAGTCTAGTCTACTATATATCTTTAATAAGTAGTTATATTAATTAAATATATTAGCTTAGCTTTATTTAGTTTAAAGAATATAGGTTCTACTTCTAGGTAATAGTAGGTAATATATATTAAGATATATATATCTTATAGTATATATCTTAACTAGTCTATATAACTAACTATACTTCCTAGTTAATAAGGGTTATAATAATAAAGGTTTTAATAATTTAATAGTTTAATATAACTAGGTTATAATAATTTATTTTTTAATATAACTAGGTTATAATAATATAATAGTTTAATAATTTTTAATAGAACTTCTAGTTATACTAATTTTTTAATATAATTACTACTAATTTATTAGTATATATATTAGAATGAAGATAATATTCCTAGGCTATGCCCTACTCTAGCTGCCTATCTAGTGGTGGTGTGGGCCCACACACACCACAGCTAGGGTTACTTAACCCCACTGTAAACGGGCCGCCAATCGGGCGTTGGGGGCTCAAGGGCGTAGAAAGGCGTGGGGCCCGTGCATCATCGCCGCTGAGTCCTTGGCATCACAGGAACCATCAGAAACATGCACCACGGAGACATGCCCGGCATGGCATGGCATGAACAAGCCAGGGCGCCGGCATCTAGCCCACCTTGTCGGCTCTACCCTGCGCGCTGAGATGTATAACATCCCCCTCTTGTCAGTTTTGTCAAACCCAAGCCAAGGTATGCGTGCCTGCTTGAGCCCTTCCTCCTTCATCCCACCAAACAATGGCGCCTCCCAACGGTCGCTTGGCGTCCAAGACGTCCAAGACGTCCAAGCTGGCCATCACGCTCCTTATATTTTCCATTACCCTCGCCTTTTTCCTTGCGCTTCCCTCCTTTGGCCGCAGCCCAGCCTCGTCCAAAATCACTCCTGTGCGGCGTCAGAACGAGTCTGCTGAACCCGTCTCTGCGCTGCTGTACGACGAGTACTCGGAGCACAACAACACTCTCGTCAGGCGTATTGACCCGTACAAGTGCACCAAGGATATCCCCTGCCACACCAAAGCCTGCTGTGGCTCTTTCGGAGCCGACGGTGTAGGAACCTGCGGCTTTGGCCCGACCTTTTGCGGCTCTGATTGCGCCAGCCAGTGCGATGCGAAGCCTGAATGTGGCCAATACGCTGTTCCTGCGGGCAAGACCTGTCCTCTCAACGTATGTTGCAGCAAGTTTGGATTCTGCGGCACCACGTCCCTGTTCTGCGACACCTCGGAAGGCTGTCAAAGCAACTGCGGCACGCCTGCTGTGCCTCCGGGCAAAAGCGCCAAGCCAGTCACGCACCGCGTCATTGGCTACTACGAGGCCTGGAGTGCTCGTAGAGAGTGTTACCCTTTCCCTCCCGCTGCTATTCCCATCGAAGGTCTCACCCATCTCAACTTTGCTTTCGGTTACATCGCTCCCAGCAGCTATGAAGTTACCCCCATGGATGGTGCCACGCCAGCGTCGCTCTTTACACAGACGGCCGACGTTCGCTCGCTCAAATCTGGTCTCTCCGATCTCAAAGTCTACATTTCCCTTGGCGGCTGGACGTTTAGTGACAATGGCACCGACACACAGCCTCTCTTTAGCGAGATCGCGTCAACCGAGTCCAACCGTAAGAAGTTTGCCAACAACCTAGTCGACTTTATGAAGAAGTACGGCTTCGATGGTGTTGACATTGACTGGGAGTAAGTTGGCCACTTTCTCGTTCCAAGACCAAAACACTAACTATAGCAGGTACCCTGGCGCGCCTGATCGTGGTGGCGAAGAGCACGACACGTCTAACTTTGTCGCCTTGCTCAAGACGCTCAAAGAGACGTTTGACGCCTCTATTCACGGTCCCTATGGACTCACCTTTACTATTCCCAGCTCTTACTGGTACCTGCGATGGTTTGATGTTCCCGGCATGCTGAAATACGCAGACTGGACCAATATCATGTCGTACGACTTGCACGGCGTCTGGGACAAGGAAAACCCCATCGGCAGCATCGTCCAGAGCCACACCAACCTCACCGAGATCAAGCTGTCTATGGAGCTCCTCTGGCGAAATAACGTCGCCCCCGAGCAGGTCGTTCTTGGTCTCGGCTTCTATGGGCGCTCTTTCCAGCTACAGGATAAGAGCTGCTCCACGCCTGGTTGCGAGTTTGCCGGCGCGGCTGAGCCCGGTTCGTGCACGAAAAACGGCGGCACGCTTGCCTACTTTGAAATCCAGGACATCATCAAAGATCAGAACCCCAAAGTCATCCATGATAAGGCGGCCGCCTCAAAATACTTTGTCTATGGTCGAGACCAATGGGTCAGCTTTGACGACGCTGACACGTTCACGCAGAAGGTCGACTATGCCAATAGCGTTGGCCTCGGCGGCCTCATGATATGGTCCGTCGATCAGGATGACAAAGAATTCTCTGCTATGCAGGGTCTACTAGGAATGAGCTTGCAGAGCTACTCTGTGCTCCTCAAGCGCGCTGAGACCACCGACGCTGGCAAGTGGACGTCACTCAACGGCCAGAAATGCGTCATGTCGGACTGTGGTGTCCCCGCTCAGTGCCCTGATGGCTACGGCATGGCTCCCGGAGGCGAGGGATTTGAGGACGACTGTGGTAGCAGCAAGTTCCGTATCATCTGCTGCCCTCTCAACTCCATGCCGGAAAGCTGTTTATGGCGTGGAGGTGAGGGGACTTCTGGCCGCCCCTCGTGTCACGGTCAGTGCCATGTGGGCGAGACAACTCTCTTCCATTCTCGACATGCCACCAAGAACTGTCTTCGACCTGGCTGGCAAGCGTTTTGCTGCACTGCCCAGACATGGGCTCACCAGATTGCCGCTTGTAAATACTCAAAATGCCGCGGCTCCTGCGGCGACACCGATGACACCAAGGGCATGAAGAAGGTTGCCTCAATTAGCGATGACTGCATTTTTGGATACAAAGAGATATGTTGCCCTCCCGACGCTGCCTTTGAAAACTGTCATTGGGTTGGTAAAGGTAGCTGTGATGACAACGAATGCGCCGACAACGATGTCCAGCTGGCTCTTGATCCTTTTGGCGATAACCAAAATCGATGTGGTCTCAACCGCAAGAAAGTTCTTTGCTGCAACACCCCCAAGAATCTCAATCCTTTTCTCCCCGTTTCTCTTGACAAGGTCTTTCCTACGATGCCCCCCGAGACGGACTATCCCCAGTTTGACCTGCAGGCACTGGGAGCCACCAACCCGGTCACAATTGACCTTGATCACAATGTCTTTGGCATGGTAATCATTGTTGGACCCGCGTCGACAGTACATACACTCCGCCGAAGCGATGGATCTGATGCGTACGTGCTCGACTGCCCCAAGATCAAGCAGGAGGGTCTAAGTCGCATTCGTCTTGTCTGCGAGGATGGTGGCCCCGACTCGAGCTGCAACAAGATCCATCTTGACGGCGCCCAAGGCACCATTATCCGTCTCCCGGCTGGCTGTGGCCCTGGTCACTATGCCGTCTTGCACTCTGCGCGCGACGTCTCTCAAATCTCCACGCTTCCTGGCAATGTTGCTCGCTCCGTCCCGGCCAACCGCACCATTGTCGAGTTGGAGGTCTCGCACGACTTTAGCAAGGTCAAGCGCGACGCGGGTGACATTTTTGTTCGCATTGACTACTCCAACTCCAACCAGTACTGGAGCAAGATTGTCCAAGGCGACCCTATCAAGCATAAGAGAGGGATGGCCCCTGATTTGCACAAGCGCTTTTACAGTTCCGCGTCATCGGACTGGAAGGACAAGTTTGACAGCTTACGCAATCTCCAACAGCCATCTAGCCTCAACAGCAACGGCCAGCTTAGCAAAGATAACATCAAGGTTACTCTCAGCGGCGAGCAAAAGGAAAAGTGCACTGCCAAGGGTGATGACGGTTTTCTCAACATGGACATTGCAGGAAAGATGTACGAGGATCTTGAATTCGGCTTCACCTTTGTCGGCACGATCGCACCCACGTTCCATATAGAAGAGGCCAATGGTTACTACGACACCAGCATCTCGTTCAACGCCCAACTCACCTTTGACGGCAAGGGCTCGCTGGACATTCCCGCCGGCCTCGAATCCCAAAAGCTCTTCCACAGCCCCGTCAGCGCCTGGGGCTTTTCGCACCCTGGCATTTGCGATTTTGGTCCTACAGTCAACGTTGAAGTGGCCATGACCGGCAAGGGCAACATTGACGCCAAGTTTACTGCTGCCTTTTCTATTGCCAACAGCAACGCCGTCACCGACAGCCTACCGACAGGAACTGGTCCTCATGACGGTGGCGTCTTCAACAAGCTTGTCAGCAACGCCTGGTCTGGTGATCTCTCGCTTCCCACCAAGTTGCAGCCTCACAGCATCAAAAAGGCGCGCGCTGCCAGCCCCGGCACTGGTAGCACCATCCTGGCGCTGCGTCTGCGCACAATCTCACAGATGAAGCTCGATTTAGACTTTTACGGGCAGAAGAGCGTAGCCACCGATACCCAATTCAACCAGACCATTGAGAGTTTGTTCCGCATCAGCAGAGAATCCAACGGTGACGCCATTGTTGCTTTCAGCAACGACCAGGCGACGGTTGAATCCTTCACGACCGGCGACCTCCCCTGGGGTGATGATGACTCGCAGCGGGTTGTCGGCCGCGGCGATGCCCTTGTTCTTCACTCTGGAACCAGCACGCCGCCAGCACGCAGTGCTCCCGACGTTGAGGGATACCCAATCTTTGGAGGGCACGACATTATGTCTTGCAGCGATGGTACCGGCAACGGCGGCGGCGGCTCACATCTTGATACGTGTGTCTGCTGGAACTATCTTGATCGCTACGACCGCAGTTTGGATCTTGATCCCGATACCGGTGCGCCGTACGAAAATGTCAACCTGCGTAGACGACGCCGAATGCGCATGAATGATCTGCTGTTCGCCGATCCTTTGCTGGCGCTTAACCCAGACACGGGAAAGCCATACGACGAGGGCCTCATCACCGAGCTCCTGGAAGGCCGTGCGCCCATCCAGTATGGCTCCGCGGAAAATTACGCTGTCACCGGGCCGAGCGGCCGCCGATGGAACGTCCGCATGGGCCGGTATCCGCAAGGCCGCGATGGCGACTCGCTGAACCAGCTGAACCCGCAGGCCGGGCGCTACGACGCCGAGGATTGCTACGACTGCAGCAACATTGCGGTCACGTCGAGCAGCACGAACCCCGATATACGGGTGGTGACGGAGCATATTAATGAGCGGCAGACGGAACCGCGCGCTCAAGAATTCATGATGAATGCGCAGACGAGGCGCGGCGACGGCTCGCTCGAGAGAAGCGCGTACCCTGCGATCCCTGAGCGATTCCTGGACGACAACAGCCATCTGCATGAGGACTACTCGACATGGGACCCCAATGGTCCGTACGGGAACCGCGGCCGGCCGATTGACGAAATCACCAACGCCTATGGTTCGGATACCAACCCTGGCGTGCTCGTCAACACCGAAGCCGTCCTCAACGGCATCAAGGCGCGCATGTGGGTGGGCAACCAGCCGATGAGCGACTCTCTCTGGAACGAAAATGGGTTCAATCTTGAGGATCCGCAGCGAAGCAACGCCGCCATTAGCTACATTCGCGCGACGATGCAAGTCGTCGTGTACCTCAACGACGCAGTCGTCAATGACAACTGGGCGCACATCATCCAAGACGTGGTGGATGCGTACCGCCGCTACGCGGAGCGCGTGCAAGCCGTCGATGGCGTGACTATTCATCCGGCTGAAATGTACCAAGAGTACGTGCTCAACGTGGTGATTCACAATCTGGAGGACACGGACCGGTGGATGTTGCGGCGAATTGAGCAGCTGCGCAGCGTGTGGCGGAACAGTAACCATCCGGAAGCGCAGGGCGTTTTAGATCAGCTGCAAGAGACGGAAGATCAGGTTGAGGAGCTGTTGATTGACATGAGTCGCCTGCCGCTTGACTGAGTACAATAGGAAATTATGCAGTAAATTTAGGTGAAGAATTCTAAAGAACCCTACAAGCAAATGAGGATTGACAAGTCTTTTTCATGGTCAATTGCCGAATCAAGAAAGCTATGGTTGGTTGGGAGCGACCCGTGACCAAGGAAAATGAATGTAGAACACGCTTATGCTTAGAGATAGACCACGACCCTTGTCTGTACGTACGCCGACCGCGTAAAGAGGCGTTCAAATAAACAGGGGCGAATTGATCAATCACTATCTATCTTTGTTACCATTTATTAGCAATATGTGTCTACCAAGGTGCGCACTTTTACTCGCCTGCAGGCGGCTTCAGCAGCTGTTCAGCAGCGGCAAGAAGCGTAGGAGCCGCCACCGGAGCTTGGCGGATTGTTGCGGCAGCAGCCGTTGGTGCAGCGGTATGCGTAGGTCCACCGCGAAGAGCCCGGATCGCAGTATATGATGTTGTTTCTGGCGTTGTCGCACGTCGTGTAGTCCTTTTCAATCTTGCGGTTGCAGCCGTCGCCAATATTGACTGCCATGACGACCGGGGCCGCCAAAGTGGTGACAGCGATGATTGACTTGATGATTTGCATCTTCCTTATTGCGTTTGAAAGTGTGTATCGATTGATACGCAAGATGGAGGGCGGGCTCTTGGCCTTTTATAGCCCCGGTGAAGAATGGCAGGGCATGAGCCGCAGGCGTCTTACACCAAGGTTACACTCTGCAGGTATTCACCGAGTTCCATGTCCAATGGACAGAGCGAGCCTGAAAAATGCATGTGTATACATGAGGGGTCGTCGGGAATGATCGGCTGGTCGGCTGATGCCCAAAAAC
Source organism: Cordyceps militaris CM01 (assembly GCF_000225605.1). Classification (NCBI taxonomy): domain Eukaryota; kingdom Fungi; phylum Ascomycota; class Sordariomycetes; order Hypocreales; family Cordycipitaceae; genus Cordyceps; species Cordyceps militaris. Next base: position 1,156,091 of record NW_006271969.1, read on the forward strand.
GTCCATCGCCGCGATATATGCGATCTGTGCATTAGTGCGCAGCGGACACGGCAAGAAGCCAGTAAAAAGCGGCAGAAACTCGCCCAAGGCCCTTCCGTAAGATTGAAAGGATCAATGCAACTCGTTGGAATATCGCTACGGAACTCAAAGTAGGAACTGCCGACATGTGTCATGCACTATTGCATGTATCCCTTTGTCAAGTATAGCCGAACTCGACTCCGTCAGCGACAGCCTTGTTTGTACATGCTAGTCTCTTGACGTAGTCATTTCCAGGGACCCTGAAAACTAATTTGGAATATTTACGGTATCGTAGCCCGCATTTACTTTGAACTACTCCCACCGACTTCTATGTGTGGTCTTAGGACAGCCTACGTCCATCGTGCCTTCGGTGGGCCGGGGGGGTGTATCTCTCATGGTGAAAGGGACTCTTTTGTCTAAATGTTTGTATGATGTCTGATAATGCAGGCTTAATGGAAGCTCCAATATTTTGTTTATCAGTGGTAGTGGGCTCCTCGTACTTGTCTCATGTGTCAGACATATGAACGGATGGGGAGCATCTGTGTTGTACAAGACATACTACCTAGTACACAGCTTTATTCATAGCACTACTCTACGCCTAAATCTTGTCACCCGTCAAAATTGGTTTGGCTTCCTCACTCGTCCACCAGCTCACGCCCGGCTCACCAGGAAACGCAAACCTGTCCATGCTTTCCGGCTTCATCTCGACGCTATATCCCGGCTCCGTCGGCGTGCGGTAGTATCCGTTTTGAACCACCGAGGGATGCAGAAAGTGCTCGTGCAAGTGGTCCACGTACTCGAGCACCGACTTCTCGCCGCTCACGACGACGTAGTCAATGGTGCTCAGGTGCTGCGTGTACTCAGGCAAACCGACGCCGCCCGAGTGCGGCACGACGGGCACGCCAAACTTCTTGGCCATCAGGAGCACAGCGAGCACCTCGTTGACGCCGCCGAGCCGGCACGCGTCGACCTGGCAGACGTCAATGGCGCCGTTCATCAGCAGCTGCTTGAACATGACGCGGTTCTGGCACATTTCGCCCGTGGCGACGCCGATGCCGTGCGGGCGGAGCGCCTCGCGGATCGCGCGGTGGCCAAAGATGTCGTCGGGCGACGTGGGCTCCTCGATGAACCAGGGCCGGAACTCGCGCAGCTGCTGCATGTAGTCAATCGCCTCGGGCACCGACCAGATCTGGTTGGCGTCGACCATGAGCACGTTGCCCTCGTCGTAGCCAATGACGTCGCGCGCAATCGCCAGCCGCCGGCGGTCCTCGGCGACGCCGCCGCCGACCTTGAGCTTGAAGTGGCGGT
>NW_006271969.1:1157516-1189976 GCF_000225605.1 Cordyceps militaris CM01
GCCTCGGCGACGCGCGCCGCCTTGCCGGGCGCGGCCGCGCGCAGCAGCGCCACGGCCTCGGCCGGCGTCACGGCGTCGGTGATGTACCGGAAGTCGATGCAGCGCACGTACTCCTCGGGCGTCATGTCGGCAACGACCCGCCACACCGGCTTGCCGAGCACCTTGGCCCACAGATCCCACACGGCGTTGACGACGGCGCCGAGCGCGAGGTGGATGACGCCCTTTTCCGGGCCGATCCACCGCAGCTGGCTGTCCGACACGAGGTACCGCCAGGTCGCGCCCCAGTCGGCGACGAGCGCGGCGAGCGTCTTGCCGCGGAGGCGGTCGGCGACCTGGTCGATGGCGGCGCACACAATGTCGTTGCCGCGTCCAATGGTAAAGGTCTGCGAGACCCCGGGTGTCACTAATTAGCATCAGAAACGTGCCTAGGCGGCGGAAATGGGATGTCCGCGCGTACCATGCCGTGGCCGGCGTGCGGCGAGTCGGTGTCCAGGATGCAGTAGGCGGCAGAGTAGTCGCCGGCGGCGTTCATGGCGTCGGAGCCCGTCTTGTCGAGCGACGTCGGAAAGCGCACGTCGCGCGACCGGAAGCCGGTGATGGTGATGTCGGTCATGATGAAGATTGCGGGGTGCGGGGGAGGGGCAGGAGATGTTTGAGGGGAAATGGGTCAAGAGATGGGCAAGGCTAGAGGGAATTCGGTGGGTATTTGTATTTCCCTTGAGGAGGCCTATGGGAGAATCAATTCATGAGATGCCCAAAGTGGCGTCTTATTGAAGAAGCGTCGGGATATATTTGGTGGACGAGAGCCGCCGTCCGCGGCCTAGAGGCCGATGTGGGGGAACCGAATGGGGGTCATCACCACGCGCCTGTCCGACGTCGGCCGTTTTTGAACACTATCAAGTGCGAGGTAGAGTCAATATTGGAAGCTTGGTTAATCTGACATGTTTCCAGCTGCCTCTGGTTTGTCCCAGGACTGAAAGTGTGCCTTCCCAGTCAAAAGCCTACCTAGTCTGACGTGGTGGAAATGACTAGCTCGACACCACTTGATTACAACCGGAAGAGGGGTTGATTGATTCCGGAGTCTCTGCCAGCAAAAGGTCGAGAATAAAAAAAAGTATTCCATATATGATTTCGAGCCAAACCCTGCGCGTGTCATGCGCTCGGTTCCGAACTGATGACACGTATGGTAGCATCATGGACTGCTCGTCCGATAGGAATTAAGGCCTCCCATGAACTCATAAACGGTATAAGCGTAACATGGGTAACTATTTAACAGTCAGCAATGGTTGTCTGTTTTGTGCCGGTTCCTGCTATGCTCCCCACCAACACTATTTTCCCGACGGCTAATTTCGCCACTCCCTAACCCTGCTGGGATCACTGCGAGCAGTCTTGCAGTTGGACAATTTGGCCGAGATTGAATTGATTTCCCGGCAGCTGGACTTGTGCCTGTCTTTTTAGTTCTAATTGTGCTCTACGCTGAGATGGGCGTACAGGTGGTCATGTCGTGTTGGTTCCACGTTCTCGCCCTCGTTCGTCACTCCACCCATCATCCAACATTCACCAACTATCCATCCACCTGATGAGTAGCCCGAGCACCCTAGCGGGACATTCCAGGACGACTGTGATATCAGATATATATAGCGATTTTAGTAAATACCTAGTACATACGGCCATAGGCAGTAGAAATATCGCGTCCCGTCTAGTTCTTTATAATGATGACTCCGTAGTGTGGGTTCCCAAATGGAGTTGTAGCTTGCTCCACAATGGCATCTCCGTTTTTGGAGGGAAAGCAACGGAGGTAATAGGCGTTTCTTGTTGAACAGTACTTAAGATCAAATTCATGCCAGCAAGGTGTGGATCCCGCTTTTGCTGCTACGCGACATTTCTACCGTTGTTAACGGACCCCACATGGGCGACAGGGGGCAGACGCGTGCTGGGTGGGTACAACGCTGTCACGTACTCCTGACAAGCCACCTTGGCCCCAGGTCTCGCCCTCTTCTCCTAACTTTCCTCAGGCTTCCTCCAAGGCGAGCCGCTGAGTTCGCCCCATCATGACCTTTTACTTTATTGACTGGTTTTGGCGTGCTATAGTCACGCAATGCCAGAGAGCTGTGACGCTCTTTTGGCGACTGCTGGACAGCCCTAGCCAGACGACAGTGGCTCAATCTGTCCGTACTTTTTAATACACGCCTAAGAATACACACTGACAACCCGGCAACAGGCCCCGAGTCCGCATATATGCCCCCGAGTATTGACATACCGCCGAAGACAAGGACCTTGGCGCCGTCACCTGTTACCGACCTTGCCTGAACACGCCTTTGTTATCCCAGATACGGTACCTCACGGAGACATCTACTTCTATAATAAGGGGGAATATGTTGGTACTGGAGCGACATCATTTGTGGATAGACTGGAATCTGGCGACATCATAAAATACCCAAAACCAAATCCATACTGCCCTGAGAAGGAGAATGCATACCGCCAACAGATGGAGACAGAAGCTAAAGCTTATCAACGCATTGGTAATAATGCGCGTGTTCCAAGACTGATACACTGGGATGCTAGCGCATGCTCTCTGGTCCTAGAATATCTTGCAAATGGGGATCTACGATCATATCTCGAGCGCTACAACCAGACGGTAACGAGCGACCAGAGACAGCTGTGGATGAGACACGCCGCAGAGGCGCTGGCCGCGGTACATTCGGCGGACATCATACACTGTGATGTTACCCCCCGCAATTTCATGCTTAACGAGGCTCTGGAGCTACATATCGCAGATTTCGCAGGATCTTCAGTCGCTGGCTCCCGCCCAGCAAACACGACAAGCGCTAGGTTCCAGCGACCGGGATGGAGCTGGGACCCGACGTATGCCGACGACCTATTTGCACTTGGCTCTGTATTTTACTTCATCCAGACTGGACATGAACCGTATCATGATATTACCGAAAAAGAGGTTCATGATCGCTTTAAGTCGGCAGCTTTCCCTGAGGTGTCTATGCTACAGTATGGCAATATTATTCACTGGTGCTGGACTGGTCACTGGGATAATGCGCAACAAATTGTCAATGCTTTAGCTATAGCCAAATGATCACATCAACACTATGCTAGAAATTTTATTCAGAGCTCCCTTAGATTGTTAGCCGGGGTCTACTAAACCTGTATTGCTAGTTACTTACTTAACGTGCAGAATAGCCCTCATCTATGTGTTTTGGGCACAGGTCGCGACTGGTTGACTGGCCCAAGTATACCACAATCAAATCCTGCCCTGTGCACTCGATGCTGCTCGTTGCATACTTCTTACACCCGTCGGTAAAGATTTCGCGATTCGCAGTGTCGCATTCGGACGGGCAGTTGGAATACGTCGTCGTGGTATTGATCTCGCGGCACATAATAGCAATGAAGGGGTTGCCTGGTGAATCCAAAGGAGCTGATGGCTTCTGCTGGCTTCCTTGAGCTTTCTTATCTATAAATGATTACCCCTCTTCTTTCTTTACCCCTCTTTTCTAGGAACCTATCATACCTTGACACGACAAATGCATGGAAGGAGTTGTGCGGGGATCAGGCCGGGCCGGGACGAGGCCGCCACGCAAGGTGGGCGCTTACTCGGTCGCTCTAAGTGGTTATGGGAGAACAAGAGAAAAGGGAGGCGTCCTGAGTGGTTACACCATACACAGTCAAGTGGATGTCTTAAAAACTACGATTAGCACATAATTCTTTTAGAATTATATAGAATTTTCTACTTAGTTGACTCGTCGCCCGACAATTCGAAAGCAGAGTTTATATGACACTAGCGAGGGAGCAAGTCCTGTAACGAATTGAGACTGGCTTTTTTTCTCCCGAATCTTCTTCGACTACTCAAGGACGTTAGTCTAGTCCCATGATCTGAGCCAATTTTTGGTGCTTATAGCGATTCTGTCGTGCAACGAACGGCATCTTATGTCATGCGTCATGCTTCAATCGTAGTGGGGGCGGCGGTTGTTTGTGGAGCGATCGTGAATTTCCCAACCAAACACGAACCCACTAGAACCTCACAAGCATGCGCAACTAGCACAAGAAAAAACAACGTCGAGTCCGGAAGCCAACTTCGCCATGGCCGACGAATACGGAGCCGACGATGCGCTGCTGGCCGCCATGGCCGCCGCCGATCCGACGCCCGTCGCACGCCGGCCCGCGCCTCCGCAGCAGCAGCCGCGACCGCACAAGATCCAGCAGCCCGTGCCGCAGCGCCTCGACAAGGCACCACCACCCGCGGCCGCAGGGCCGGGAGGAGGCAAAGTGGTGCAGCCGACGCCGCAGTCGCTCCCGCAGAGACAAGGCGCCTCCAATATCCTGGTCTCGCCGCGGCAGCGCGGCAATCCGGTCCTGACGCACATCAAGTCGATGCCCTGGGAGTACAGCGATATCCCGGCCGACTACATTCTCGGGGTCACGATGACGGCCGTGCTGTTTCTAAGGTATGGTGTTTGGAATTGATAGATTTCACGTATGTTGACCTCGCTTCTACGGCAAAGTCTCAAATACCACCGCCTCCATCCTGAATACGTCTACACCCGAATTCGAAACCTGCAAGGCAAATACAACCTGCGAATTCTACTCACGATGATTGATATTCCGAATCACGAAGACCCTCTCCGCGAGCTGTCCAAGACGTCCATGGTCAATAATGTCACCATTATATCGTGCTGGTCTGCCGCCGAGGCGGCGCGCTACTTGGAGCTGTACAAGGCCTACGAGCACGCCAGCTTCGAAGCGATCCGCGGCAAGCAGTCTTCGAGCTACGCAGAGCGACTTGTCGACTTTGTTACGGTCCCGCGCAGCTTGAACAAATCCGACGCTGTGGCGCTCGTGGCCAATTTCGGCAGCCTCCGAAACGCCATCAATGCCGACGCGGAGCAGCTTGGCATGCTGAGCGGCTGGGGCGGTGTCAAGGTCAAGCGCTGGAGCGCCGCGATCGAGGAGCCATTCCGCGCCAAGAATGCCTCCAAGCGTGTCCTGCCTACGGGTGGTGCCGCTGCCGTCGCCGCCCCTGCTGAGCCCGGAGCATCGCGGCTGCAAGAGGCAGTGCCGCTCTCGCGCGTGCCGTTGCGCGACATGCCAGCTGTCTCGGCCGCTGAAACGACAACAACAGGTCAGGCGGCCCATTCGAGCAAGCAGTTTCACTTTCGTGGGGACACGGACGACGAGGAGGATGAGCTAGACGCTGCCGCGGCCACTGCTTCCAAACCGGCAGACACGATCAGCAAAGTAGCGCAGCCTGAGCCTGAAGCACTCTCGGAGGGAATTGCTGCCGCATTAGCAAAACTTCGCAAGTAAATTGTGTAGGTCGTTGGACCAGGCTGCTGGCTGCAGCTATTATAGACTGAGGGAACGCCGGAATGGCAGTCAATGTCAGCAGACATCGGACCTTCGTCACAGTATGCGGCCGGGATGCAGACCGGCCTATCAATGGATCAACGCGCTCACATCATGGCCAATATCGAAGGCGACTAGGGTAGGTCTGATTGGGCGTTTCCCTTTCTTGTGCCATTGGATCAATAGACCAGCTGGGTGGGCGCCCTCTGGCGCAACAGAAGCGTGGCGCACCTCGGAACACACGCGTCCAGCCGCGCCGACCTCACCTTTCCCAAGGCTTGTCATGGCCAAAGCAGCACTGCCGCGTCGGAGGTGGCAAATTTTATCTCAGTCGGCATCCTCGTCAACGGTCTCAGACCGGAGGACGGTGCAGTCGCTGTACCACGTGCATGCGCGTGACGGGCGCCCGCAAGTACCAAGACATGATGTATAGGGCGTTTCAGAACATGCGGCGCGTGTACAACGTCGCGGGCCGGCTACTCGAAATTGGGTCGACCAACAGTTCATTCCCAGATGAACCAACAGTCGTTTGGCATAGACCCGGTGGAGTGGCGAGGGTCTGTGCCCACGCCACGTGGTTCGGTCTCTTTTTCGTGCGGATACAGGCTATCGAGATGTTTTGAAGAAAGGCTGCCGAATAGATGTGTTTCCCCATGCCCGAGGGAATAATTGATGGAGCCGTTTGCAAAGAATGGTTGTGAATACAGAGTACCGACCGCTGTAACGAGCCCACTGCTTTTTAGCTGATCAACCCGCTAACGAGCCCCCACTGAAGCTCCCCGGCGGCCCACTTTCAAGAGCTCCCCGCGATGGCCTCGATTCCTTTCGACCCGCCGCCTCATTACGTCATGTATATTCCTGCAACAATAGCCCGTTTTCTCCGTCGTTCCGTTTGAACCAAGAGAGCATGTTTTGCTCGAGAAACGGTGCAACAAGATGGACCTTTTTCCCTACCTCAAAGAGTAGTCAATATAATGTCTTGTATTGTTGATCCCCGATTTATGAGCATCAGACGCGCCTTGCAGCCCCCCCCCTAGCCCTGCCTCTTCTGCCTTATTAGTTCGGTCCAATAAACAACGGCAGTTATTGCACATGCCACACAAGTACCAGGAACAAACTGTCCCATATTATTCGCTACGCGACGCCTCCAAGCTTCCTGGAGGGCCAAGCGCCGTTTCTGACCAAGGTATTCGCTACCTCTTTCATGGCTCGGTCGTGGAGCCTAGCTTGCCACGAGAGCTGGGAAAGCTAGTCTGCGCCTTCTCTTCGATTTTCTCCCTCCTTGCTAAATGCTTTGCCTAGGTGGGTAGAACCCATCAGTAAGTTCCTGGGCGAATCCCGATTCTAGCCTTGTTTCTCTTTCCCCCCCAGCCGTGCTCACCCAAACATAATCCGCCCCCCTCCTCCTCCTCTTACATCACACCACTTTCTTTCCTTCTCCCTCCCTCACACCACCCGCCAAATCCCATCTCTCTCACAACCACCCAATTCAAAAACAAACCAAATCTTTACACAATGTCCAAATCGCGCATGCCCCTGATCCTCGGCCTCGGTGCCGCTGGTGGTATCGGATACTACCTGTACAGCGCCGGCGGCAACGCCAAGGCCGCCGAGAACAAGTTTGAGAGTACGTCTTTTCTTTTAGCCCTGCTTTTGCTGCACTCGCCACCCGCCCGGCGCGCGAAGCTCTTCCACAATGTTTTTGCAACCTTGACTCACCCGAATACCAAGGCGACCTCCACAAGGCCCGCGCCAACATCAAGTCGGCCATCCCCGGCACGGGAGGCTCGTCGCCAGACGCCACCCGGAAGCTCGAGAGCCTCGGCTCCGAGGCCGGCGCCAAAATCGACAAGGCCGGTGCCAAGCTCGACAAGGCTGTAAGCTCCGTCCACCTTTGGGGACAACAGACATGGACCGCAGACCGCTAATGCTCAATCTTTTCCCACACAGTGGCAGCAGGCTGACCAGCGCGTCGGCCAGGCCCGCGACAAGACCGAGGCCTACGTCAAGGATGCGAGAGCAGAGGCCCTCAAGGCCGTCGACAAGTTTGACAAGACGGTCGAGGACGGCGCCTCAAAGGCCAAGAGCGGCATCTCTAGCTGGTTCGGCGGCAAATAACTTGCTAGTTCCCCAAATTGAAATGCTCTTGTTTCAACGTCTTGCTTTCCTTTGTCAGTCAACGCGTTTACAGCCTCGTCTATAGGAAAAAAAATCAAAATCCCTCCAATTAATTGAACACACTATCACGTCCCTTGGGTCACCTCATGACTAACTTTGTGTGAATTTATTTTTGTCTTGGCCGTGTCTTGGCCCTCTACATGATATCAAACTCCAAATATTGTTCCCAAGCTGACGATTGCATAAAGGAAAACCCCCCAAATGAACCAGCTAATTATTGTACAGACCATGCCCTCCGGGGCCCGACCGACCCCGATCTTTTACTGATCCAGCTCCTCAGCCACCAGCTTGAGAAGCTCCTCGACGCTCTTGTGCGCGTTCTCGGGCTTCTTGGCCACGGCCGGCCAGGTCTCGCCGTACCGGGGCTCGCACGACACGCACTTGGCCACAACCTCGGCGCGCTTCTCCTCGGTCCCGTGCTGGCCCAGGAAGCGGTAATACCAGGCCCACGTATCGCCGCGGGCAGCGTCGAGCGCGAGCGCGCGCTCGAACCAGGCCTGCGCCTTGTCGAGCTTGCGCTCCGCCCAAAAGAGCCGCGCGACGCCGACAAACAGCGCCGGGTCGTTGTCGACTTTTTTGATGGCGTCGAGGCTGCGCGGCTTGCGCTGCGTGCGCGCCTCGAGGTGCCAGATTTGCTCGACGTAGAGGAGCCCGCTCCGGGGCACCTCGTGGAGGGCCCGCGCCATGAGGGCCCGCGCCTGCGCGAGCTGACCCGCGCGGCGCTCCAGACGCACCGACTCGCACCAGAGCTCCGGCGACTTGGGCACCGCGAGACGGGCGCGGTCAAGCACCGACCGCGCCTTGACCGTCAGCCCCGCGCCCTCCTCGAGGCGCGCGTACAGCAGCCACAGAGGGACAGAGCGCGGCGCGGCCTTGACGCCGGCCGCGTAGGCCTCGCGTGCGAGGCCCGTCTTGCCAAGCGCCTCGTATATCTGCCCCTTGAGCATCCACAGCTTGGGCGCGGCGGGGAAGAGGGGAAGCGCCTGCAGAACGAGGTCGAGCGCGGCGTCGGCATCGCCATGAACGCGCTCGAACACGACGCTCTTGGTCCAGACGCGGTCCGTGGGCGCCTGCTCGCGCGCGACGGCGAGCAGCTTGCGCGCCTGCTCGGCGTGCCCGCTCTCCGACTCGAGCTTGACGGCCGAGAGCCAAATGTCTTCGTTATTCGGGTTCTGCTGGAAAGCGCGCTTGAGCACGAGCCGCGCGCCGTCCATCTCGCCCGCCTGCCACTTTTCCTTGGCCAGTAGCATCCATAGGTCCTCGCTGTGCGGGCACGCCTCGACAGCCTTGTCGAGTACCTGCCAGAGCGACGCGCGCGAGCCGTGCGCGCGCTCGAGGTCGGCCGCCGCGTGCCACAGCGTCTTACTGTTGACAAAGACGCGAAGCGCGTAGGCGTAGATGGCGCGCGCCGTCTCGTACCGGCCGCGGTTGATGCTGCTGCGCGCGTCCTCGGTCCATGTCTCCTTGCGGTCGTCGTCCTCGTCGAGGCCCCATCCGAGCGTCTCGCGGATGATGTTTTCGCAGGTGATGGTCGCGCCGTCAGCCTCGCACGTCTCGGCCTCGGCGATCCATTGCTCGCGCTTGGGCATCGCCTGCTCCTTGGCCAGCACCTGGACACCGCGCTGGATGACGTTGACCTTGTTCGCCTGGCCGAGTTGCTCCTGCAGACGGGCGGCTGCGATCCAAATCTCGTGCGACGTCGGGCAAGCCTTGCGCGCCCGGTTGAGCACCTTTTGCGCGTTGGCCGGCGTCTCGAGGCGCGCCAGCGCCAGCCATAGGTCCACTGACAGCGGGATCAGTTCCGTCGCCTTGGCCAGCAGCAGCTTGGCGTCGTCGGGGTTCTCCTCCAGGTTGACCGCTTCCTTCCACAGCGCCTCCGACTCGGGGATGTGATCTAGCGCCTGCCGGATCACGCGCTTCTTGTTGTTGGGGATGTGCTCCAGTCGCATCGCCTCGACCCACAGCCGCACTGAACGATTGTTGGCCTCGATCGCCCGCCGCGCGATAATCTTGGCGTTGTTGCTCTCCTGGTTGAGGCGAATATTTTCCAGCCACGCGTCCTCGCTCTTGGGGCACCGCTCGCAGCCCTGGTCAATCGTCTTGCGCGCGGCGCCTGTCTTGCCGGCCAGCTCCTCCAGCCGGGCGGCCGCTATCCAGCCCAGCGCGTTGTTGGGGTTCGTCTTGACGACTGACTGCAGCAGCTCGCGCACGCGGTTGATGTCACCAACTTGCGTGGCAGACTCGGGCATGACCATGTTGTTGAGACTCGTAATGTAGCCTTGGGGATCGATGCTCGTAGAGCTGCCGTTGGCGGCATCGCCGTTGCCGGATCGTGAGGCCTGTTCCAGCCGCGACTTCAGCACCTTGTCACGCGCCGCACCAATTTCAGCAAAGTTGGTCATGGTGCCGTCGGACGTCTCGCCGCTCGAGGACGCACCGCCATCATCCGTAACCATTGTGCCCATCTCGGTAGAATCGCGCGCCGCGGCCAGGACGCTGTCGGGGACGGCGTAGAAGCGCTGCCGTAGGGCCTGCTTGCTCCGCCTGTTCTTGCCCGTCAAGTCGCCGACTTCGGGCAGGTTCGCCCACTCGTCGTCCGATACAGTGGCCAAGGCGCGCTTCAGGTCGGTAAACTGCTGCTGAATCTTGGGGTTGTTGCGCTCGTATTCGTCGCGCTCGGCCTCCTCGCGCTGCTCGCGCTGGCGCTTGCGCCGGTCCATGCGCTCGTCGACCCATTCCCAAATCTTGTCGGCCTCCTCGTCGTCCTTGTCGTAGAGACCGCCTGCAAAGAGGCCTACCTCGTTGTCCGGGTCCTGGAATCGCTCGTCGTCGCCGCCGCCGCCGCCGCCGCCGCTCTCATCCTCGTCCTTGCCCTTTTTGGCGCCACCTTCTGGAGCGAGTCCAAGCTGCTGGGCACGCTTGGCCAGCGCCTCCTTGATCTGGTCGTCGCTGGGGCCGTCGCGCGCGGGGCCGAGATCAGATCGCGTCGTGAAGCCAGTAGCACCACGACCCAGACCTGCCACGTAGTTCTCCGGCGCCGGCTGGCCTAGAAAGTCGCGGCGGGTTGTCATCGTAGCTGCAATACAGGCTATCTCCAGGCGGAACTGCCGATGAGCGTCGGATACTGTGGCGCTGTGTGCGCGAGTACACAAACGAAGGGGTAAGCAAATGCGTGATTGTTCAAGAGTTGTCTGCCTGCCAGAAGCTTTTAACTGCCTAGAAGAAGGGCGTGCGGATGGACTCCACATGGTGCTAATTAATCGACGCCACCACCTATCACGACCAAATTTGCACCAGCATCTAGACCAAATTTGCACCCACTATCCCGTTATCGATAGCCCTCCACCAAAAAAAGTTTCCTGCTATACCGACCGCCCCTCCACCACTCTTCAAGACATCATCTTCACTCGCACGTCTCACGTCTCTACGAGTCACCTCTACACTCCCCATTGCCCAACATGGGCAAAGTCAAGACACCCAAGCGCGGCGGCGCTTCGAGTTCCCCCTACGAGCGGCCGAACCAGTCCTCCAACAACAACAGCGGCGGCAGCAAGTCCGCCAAGAACAACGTCTTCAAGTTCAACACCAACTTTGGCCAGCACATTCTCAAGAACCCGGGTGTCTCGGACGCCATTGTCGAGAAAGCCTACCTCAAGCCGACCGACACGGTGCTCGAAGTCGGCCCCGGCACTGGCAACCTGACGATACGCATCCTGGAGCGGGCCAAAAAATGCATCTGCGTCGAGGTCGACCCGCGCATGGCGGCCGAGGTGACAAAGCGCGTGCAAGGGACGCCCGAGCAGCGCAAGCTCGAGGTGCTCCTCGGCGACGTCATCAAGACGGAGCTGCCCCCGTTTGACGTGTGCATCTCCAACACGCCCTACCAGATCTCGTCGCCGCTCGTCTTCAAGCTGCTGGCCATGCCCAACCCGCCGCGCACGTCCATCCTCATGTTCCAGCGCGAGTTTGCGCTTCGCCTGACGGCCCGTCCCGGCGACACGCTCTACTGCCGACTGTCGGTGAATGCGCAGTTTTGGGCGCGCATCACGCACGTCATGAAGGTGGGCAAGAACAACTTCCGCCCCCCGCCGCAGGTCGAGTCCTCGGTGGTGCGCATCGAGCCCAAGGTCGGCAAGGACCGGCCCAATGTCAGCTGGGACGAGTGGGACGGGCTGCTGCGCGTGTGCTTTGTGCGCAAGAACAAGACGCTCCGCGCCAGCTGGCTCGGCACCAAGGAGGTGCTGGCCATGGTGGAGCGCAACTACCGCACGTGGTGCGCCATGAATGGCGTGGCCGTCGACGACAGTCTGGTCGAGGACGCGGCCGAAGAGGAGGAGGAGGAGGAGGAGGATGTTGCCATGGACGGCGGCGCGGACGACGACGGCGGCATGGATGTCGACGAGGAAGACGACGATACCCCGGCCTTCTTCAAGGAGGTGGCCGCGAGCGCCGCCCCGGCCAAGACCAAGAGCAAGCGCAAAAAGACAAAGGTGGCGGAGCTGGTCCGTGAAAAGATTCGCAAGGTCCTCGAGGACGTGACGGAGCTCGCGGACAAGCGCGCAGGCAAGTGCGACGAGACGGACTTTTTGCAGCTGCTGTTTGCGTTTAACGAAGAGGGCATTCACTTTTCATAACTGCTCCCCGAGGGGGTGTGTGTCAGGATTTGTGTTGCAGGCTTGGTATTTTGATGAAATGTTTATTTACGGGCAAAGCGGAATGGCGTTCCGGGAATACAAAAATACGGAGTTTTCTTTTACATGATCATTTAGGAGAATAGAATCAGCAGTGCATTTCTTTTGCTATCTTTGATTACGGAGACTATAGTATGAGGTAGCGGGCAAACCCCGTGTCATTGAGGGTAATAGTAAACGTGCCTATGATGTCTGCTGGTTCATTTCCCCTCTGTTAGCATCAATGACCAAGAAACAGGATGAATATGGGCAGCGGAGGCTTTGCCCCTGGCTTGGCAAGGCGTTTTCCATCTTCAGCCACATCGTGAGCTGCTTCACTGGGCGGCTATATTACTTCCTATCCACCTCGGAACGTTTGATTCCCATCGCGAAACCGAAATTCCATTTCTTAAGCTTATTAGCATCATAACAGACCACTTGGCAAATTTCCCCCACTCATCGCCTCACAATGCGCCCGTGGCTGTGCCGCCAACTCTTTCTCTTTTTTTTTTGCCTTGCACTTCTCCATCGCCGGGAACAGGCCCGCTTGGCAGCAGCTTCGCCGACAACCCCGGCCCGGCCGTGACTCGCGCCCGAAGCGGCCGTGACTCGCGCCCGAAGCGGTCCCGCTCGCGTAGGGCAAGACACGGCTCATATGAAAGAGGAATATGCCCAAGAGTGGACGAAGCGCGGGTCATTGCAAGATGTCGGGGAAGAGCTTGGGGGGGGCGGCGGTGGCAAGTTGTCGGTAGGGATCGGCAAGTTTTCTTGATATAGTTGCTCCTGCCTCGCGGCGAACCTGGAACAAGAAGGAAACGATATGCCGTAATACGGGAAGAACTGATCCAATTGGGCTTTATGGACTTTGAATCAAAGTATATATAAGAGGTCTGGAAACGTCACGATCCCTTCCTATTCCTCCGCGTAGCATTATTTATCGTGACACACCAACTATATATAGCCTCGTCACTCTTTGTGCCAAAGTCGATTCGCGATGCGGCTCTCCTCCGTCCTCCTGAGCAGTCTCTGCACCCTCGCCTCCGCCCAGTGCGGCACCGTCGCCAACCAGCCCATCAAGGCTCTCCACGCCTCCTACGCCGCCGATCCCCTCCTCGGCCGCCGCCACGAGCCGGGCCAGACGTTGGAGATTCCCACCTACTTTCACGTCATCACAGCCAACAACACCCTCGCCGGCGGCCACATCCCCCACGCGGCTATTGATCGCCAGGTGACCCCCCTCGAACCTTTCCTGCAAGTCCCTGCCGCGGCTGCTAACCCCCCCCCCCTTAGGTCGCCGTGCTGAACAAGGCGTACGCCGAGGCCGGCTTCTCCTTTATCCTAAACGCCACCGCCGACTACGTCCTCGCGCCCGGCTGGCAACATGTCGAAGTCTCCAGCGAGACGGAGCTCACCATGAAGAGCGCGTTGCGACGGGGCGACTATGCGACCCTCAACGTGTATGTCGCGAGCCTCACGGCGCCACCTGAGCTGGGCAACGTCCTCGGCATCGCGTACGTCTTTTCTGTTTCCCTCTACTCTCTCTCTCTCTTTCGAAAAAAAACTCCTTCTCGGCACTCACAAATACAAATACCACAGCACCTTTCCCGAGAAGCCAACCAGCAAGCGCACCCTCACCCTCGACGGCGTCATCGTGCACCCAGTCGTCCTGCCCGGCCTCGCCGCAAACCCGTTCAACCAGGGCGTCACCTTGGTGCACGAGGTCGGCCACTGGCTGAGCCTGCTGCACACGTTTGACCCGCCCGACGACGCGGCCGACGACGACGAGCTGGCCGGGTGCCGCGGGCCGGGCGATTACATCTTTGACACGCCCGCCGAAGGCACCGCCGCGTATGGTTGTCTAGTTGTGAGTGTTCTTTTTTTTTGGCCCTTGGTGATAAAGTAGAAATAGAACTTTCCAGGTCTAACAAAGACTGGTAGGGCCGAGATACGTGCACCGGGAGCTTGGAGGCGGAGAATCCCACGTCGATGCCGGGGCCGGATCCCGTTCACAACTACATGGACTACTCGGATGATGCGTGCCTCTACACGTTTACCCCGGGCCAGGTGGAGCGCATGATGACGGCGTTTAGTGACGAGCGCGTCAACTACGTCGAGGGTGAGGACGAGCCCGAGCCCGAGCAAGGTCCTGCTCCCAACGCCAACGGAACTGTTCCATGTGGCAACTCGACTGTTCCGGGCAGCAACTCGACTGTGATTCCGCCTCGTAATTTGACTCGTGTGCCGCACGGTAATTAGGAGGTCTAGTTGGCCAGATTATTATCGAGTATATTACCAAAAACCGTGTAAAGTATTGTGAAAATTTCATGGGCATCCGTCCCTCCTCAATTTTTAATACATCTTCACTTTGACATTCACCTTGTTGCTGTGCGTCTTGTCTTGTTCCAGGTGTAAGTTTTTTTTCAATATGTATGTCTGTGTGTGTCGTAAAGCCGTTACAAATACATTCAAGGGGGTATAAGTGCGATTCCTCCCGTCTATCATAAAGCAAGAAAAGGAGATTCGCTTTTTTTCAGGTCTGCAAAAGAGGAAACGTCTTCTCCGCGTATCAGCTACATCACCACTTCAGAGCTATGCATCGCTCGAGGGGTGACGAGTGCCGGCGTTGAACTCTCTCCGCCTAGCTTGAAATCGGTGTGGTTTCCTCATGTGTCCTTTTCGTAAACAATTCCTGTATCTTGTCGGAACTGTGCAATCCAACGCCAAATATATTGCCCGTGATACGATACGCTTATCAAAAAGACGCAAATGAGATGAAAACAAAGGAAAAATATGTTCAGCCCGTCCATGTTGTCTTAAGACGGGTGGTTAATTTGTTCGGGGTGCCAAGTACCGTCGAATTGGATTTGGGAGGTTGAAGGGAGGGATCGTTGGCTGAGTTCGGCTTGACCGTCGTACGTCCGGAAACGGTTGCACTGCGGACGCGGGCGCTTAGAGGTAGAGTGTACTTCAAAACGCCCTTGATGATTAGATCAAACTCATTTTGGTAGATTTGATCCCATCTCTTGACACCTCCTGCTGTGCCGTTTCCAGGCGATTGAAGCTTCATCTCCCCAGTCGAGGTGGAGCTGCCCTGGTGGAAGAGTGAGCCCTCAAACATGAGCGGGCTATCAAACTCGGTGATGCGGCCCAGGAGTATATTCGGGCGCTTGTCTGCATCTTCATCATCGTCGTCCTTATCCTTGGGCGGTTTCTTTCCAAGGCTGGCCTGCGGTTGAATTTCTTCTCCAGGTCCAGGTTTCTTCCACCAATCCGAATCAGTGCCGCCGTGGTCTGACTTGGCAAATATTTCCAAATCGGTATGATCGACCGTGACCAGAACAATATTCGGATTGTGAGCCTTGACAGAAAGGTCAAAGATGAGGACTTGCTCGCTCGTGACGACATTCTGAATCGAGACAATCTCAATGCCAGCCATGGGTTGAGACGTGGCAAACATGAATCCAATGGCACCAGTAATCACCAACAGAAACATCATGGTAAGGACAAGACATGCCGCGAATCGGTTCAGATATGAGGATCGGCGGGTATATGTCTGAGACTCAGCCTGACGGAGATTGTGAGGGCCGCGCCTGTTGCGACCGGATCTGTAGCGGGCGGTGCCGATCAGAGGCGTTCGCTCGTCATCTGCGCCGGTGTTCTCGTCCATGTCGTAGATGGACGACATTTGAAGAGCAGAGCGCTTGGAGCTCAGTTGGCCGCGAGGCGAATGGTGGTTGCGAGGGCTCGTCGGGCCTGACGAGTTTCGAGATGCCGAGGTAGGGGGCTTTGCTCGGGTCGTGTTGGCAAAGGGTGAATCATTGTCGAATATTGACAGATGACTGTTGTTGGGCTGGCGGCCCCAGCGGCCAATGTGGTGATGGTGCCTTGCGGTCCCGCGACCAGAGCCACCTGCGCTGCGACCAGTGGCCTTGCCATCGTCTTCCCCTGGAGTCAAGCTTTCTGTCCCAGAGCCATTAAATGTGTTGACAAACTTCATGCTCTTCTTGGGAACGGGGCCGTGATGGCCGGCAGCCTCCATGACGCCGTAAATGGAGCGAACGTTTTGGCGATCCGGGGGCTGGCTGGCCATGGACGTGGCACTGGGCGTGCGCGAGTGGAAACGGCGAACAGTGCGGTCGGTACCGTCTGGGGGATTGGAATCGTAGACAAAGGTTTCTTCCGAGTCGGAGGTATTAGCTTCATCGACAGCGCTAGCAATCTTGGCCTCAAAGTTGTCGGCCTTGGAGGCGGATGTTCCGGTGTGAACGTTGGACTGCTTTCGGACGGTCTTCTTCTTTTCCTTTTTCGGCTTGATGGTTTCGGTGCTGTGCTTGGTCTTGAGAGTGCCGTTTGGGCCATCAGCCTTGGAGCTCGTGTTGATGGGGACCTGGGGTATGCTGGCGACAGTCTCAGTCTCAACTGTCATGTTCTGGGTAGATCCCTCGGTCTTGGCCTTGCCCTGCTTCATCGACAGCGAGCTAGACTGACGAACGACGGGGGGTGGGGGTACAGAGGTGGTTCTTCGGATGTCGACTCTACCGGCACCCTCGGCAAGGTTATCCGGGGCTTGGTTGGAGCGAGCTCTCAGAGTGCGGCCACCATCGCTCAGAGCGCCATCGGATTGAGGATCAGGGGCCACAAGCTTTTCCTTGACATGCTCCAGGAGGCCGCGGCCGGCGACGGGAGTGGTGACTTCCTGCACAGTTTCCAGACCGGTGCGCACAGGCGTGTGGACGCCGGAGCTGTAGTTGGACTCGTCGATGTCGATGTCGTTGTCGGCTGGAGGGTAGTTGTCAACGGGCTTGATGGCGGGACTTGCCTGCAAGACGTTGATAGCAGGCAGGTCGGGCTCAGGCCTTGGTGATGAACGGCCAGACCTGTTTAAACTCGGGGGTGGAGATCGCAATCGGGGGGAGAGTGGCCATCGAGGATTTTGCCTGGAATCAGAGAGTGCAACGCCGTTCTTTTGCGGTGTTGCTGGCTGGTGCGGTTCCTTGGCGGCGGGTGGCAGCGAGGGGGTAGCGGATGTTGAGAGACTGCGAGCAGCGGCCGTGTGCGTGGGTATTTGGGATCTAGACGGGCGGGTTGGGCTCACGTCTTGATGGCTGTTTTTGCGAGGGCGGTTGCCGGCGAGGCGGCTAGAGGACGTGGCCTTTCGAATGAGGCGACTGGGAGAGCCGTCGCGGGAGGGATTGGGTGTCGAGTTGGCGGCCGACGAAGGCTTTGATGCAGAGGCGGCATTGGGGATGCCATTGGAAACGGGTACTACGGCAGCGGAGGCGGCAGATGCGGAGGGAAGGGCGATGCGAGAGGGTGTGTTGTTACCAGGTTGGGCGGCTGTAGATGGGAGGGTGTTGGCGGGCTGCGAAGGGCCGTCGGAGGGAATAGACGGCTTGTCCATGGCTGGTACCAGTTGGTGCTATGATTTCGATATTGGTTGTAGTTGATGCATGCCAACGGGGCAGCAGAAGCGAACGACGAGGCTTAATGGATGATGGTGGAGACGGGTGCAAAACGGTTCATCGTGTGCGGGCGTGTGTCGAGCGTGTGAGGGAGGCGAAAGCGACAGCGACGACGACAGCGACACGACGACAGCGGACGGGGTGGATTTTGGTGCCCAAAGGTGCGTGGTAATGGGAGGTCAGATGGATGATTAGCGCAAAGTCGGGGATGCGGCCGGGGTCGCGTTGATGACGAAAGAGGTGCAGACGACTCGGCGAGGTGTGCGTATTGCGTGCAGCTGCTGGATGGATTTGGCAGGTCGAGGTGACGCAGGCGCGAGAAGTGGTGTCGAGAGACGCGAGACGAAGACGAAGACGAGAGACGAAGACGACGAGAGACGAGAGTTGGGTCGAGTATGAGGCAATGTAACTAAAACGAGAAGATGAGGGAGTTGAGGATGGAGAAGATGGAGAGAAGAAAGATGGAGACGGGCGGCTGAGTCGAGGTATTTTCCTTCTGGGGGGGCAAGGGGGATTGAACGGCCTGAGGGTGGACGATGTTGTTGTGTGTGTTGTGGAAATGGCGAGGCCGAGAAGAGCGAGAGTGTGTGTGTGAGAGCGGTTGTGGGCTGTGGGTGTGTGAGATGTGTGATGGATGGATGATGTGTGACGTGCGTCGGCCAGGATTTTCAGATGGGCGGCGGGCGCGGAGCAAAACAGGCCAAACGGGCAAAAACAGGTGGTTGTGTGGATGAGCGGGCGGCGCGATGAATCGAATGTGGAATGTGAGCAAATGGAAAAGCAAGAGGCGTGCGCGGAAAGCCGGGCAAGCGACGGACCTGCAGACGGTTCCTGTTTGAGGGTGTCAAGGTGGAAGCAGAAAAGGGACAGGGAATAAATGAGAGAAGCTAAGAGAATAAAAAATAATCATAATGATAATAATACGTAGCTGCCAGCATAGTTAGCAGAAAATAGTGTCGTAGTGGTGAGGTCAGCACGCACGCGGGCCGCCAGGATTAGTTATTATTACCTTGGTACAGGCGCTGGCAGCTCGTTGCCGGCGTTGCCGGCTAGTAGGTACCTACAGGCAGGTAAGTTCTGGCTTGTGCCGCCCGCCCACACTTTTTGTCTCTCCGTCTGCCGCCGTCGTCTGCTGTCACTTTGCGTCAAAACAAGTCATCCCGGCCGCCACTGGTAAACCAGTTCATGCCAGTCTAGTTATCCAGTGCGCCCTGGTGCAAAATGCACAACTCATGCATATGCAAGCAGTATTTATTACTTACGTGCCACCGCAGTCGCCCGCCTGTGGCGACGAGACCCCCCAGTCCATCTTCACTGTGCCTGGCACCGTGCTGGGGTTCCAGATGCCACCCCTGTCTTGTCTCGCCAGCTCAAGGTACCAGATCCCGTGGCACATGCGCTCCAGTGTACATCGGGACAACTGCAGAGGGCCGAGACCAGCATCCCAAGTTGACAGCGAGTCGTCATGGCAAAAAAAAAAAGAATTGGCCAAAAAAAAGCAACTGTTGCTCAGCATCCCCTGCCCTGGGTCCCTCCCGTCGTCTCACCCACGCATTACGACTCGCCCTTGATAAAACCTCGCACATGCTCAATAATTGTGAATCCCTCCCGTATTACTAGTACTCACATCGCGCCCCTCGGGCCGTAATCAGCCTAAATCTAACGTTTCGCATACAGTATCCGGAACGGATTTTGCTTTTTTCCTCTTCGCACACGACTCGTCCCTGGATACCAAAATACCATGGACAGTGTGTGCCTGACCAGGAGCCATAGGCCAGCCTAACAGGGGGGCGGCAGCGAATCAAAGAGACGCAAATGGAAAGAAGAGAAAATAACTATAATAGTTAATGCGAGCGCATACAAGAAGCCACTCACGAGCGTGCACGTTTTCTTGTTCCAGAAGATCCTGGCCGCCCCCGTCCAGCCACGGCCAAAACGAGCCACTCATCGCCCGAGCCACACAACATTGACACACAAGCTCGACAGGAAACACGACAGGAAACACGACACGACGAAACGAGTACGGACAGCTAGTTACATACCTAGGTAGTCACACTGCCAGCGTTCCAGTGTCACGGCTCTGCACGCACAAGTAGCGCAAGATGAAAGCTTGTTGTTCTGGCCCCTGCCCCAGAGCCAGACCGCTGCGCTAGGCCTCCTTTGTTCGCTGGCGGGTACAGAATAGAAAGGTCTCGGGTACCCGCCTCTCTATCGTCGGCTCTCCCGTGTGCCAGGTATCCTGTACTTATGCCTTGCCAGTACCCCAGACATATTAATAGGCAAGGTACCCATATATTTATTCTAGCGGCCTTCGTCGTGCTAGTTACCGCTGAATGAATGGCCGCCTGGTCAATTACAGAAATTAACTATTTCTTCATATTACTACATTTAATACTATTGAAATGCCGTGATCTGCCATCACTTCAAGCATCCCAGGCCGTTTGGCTTCTTCGTACAACACACCATCGCTTCCCACCCGCCGGTGGAAGAAGAGCGTTCGGATCTCCTCCTCCCTGACCATCGACGGCTATCATCGACTCGCAAAATGAGCTCGCCTCAAAATCCAGTCGTTTTGATGCTTTAAAATTACCCCCTCGGTATCTAATCAAAGCACGGTGACAGAGATTAACTAGCCCGTGATGCGTACCTGGTCGCTGGTCGCTCCAAGCCACCTTGGACCAAAGAAAGATGTCTCGTGATGCCTCCATTCCCTGCATCCTTTCTTAGTGTTTTTGTTGAGAGGCTAGCCTGTCGTCACGAGATCTCCCACCCAAGACCAAAACCGCAAGCAGATTCAAAACACAACCGTGTGTGCCAACACTTGCCGAGGGCCTAGCCCAACGTGCCAGCCGTCCCACCATGGTCCAATCGCCGCCCCCCGCCGCCAATCCGGACCGCCGGAACTTGTACTTGTCGTGATGGGGAAACAAAAAAAAGCACTGAAAAAAAAACAGAAGCTGGAAAAATACTCTCGTAGAGTAAAAATGGGTCCCCCGCGGGAGCTAGCACCTTGTCCCGAGAGCCTGGGTCGACGGCCCTGTTCAGGCTGCCGCCCATCACTGCCTGACTACCTCTAATTATGGTATGTATTACCAGGTACCGACTGACACGACAACCTACAGGCTGAGAGGCGCGAACTTGTTCTCACCTCATCCTCTGATCTGCCCCAAAGCCTGACCCTGCAGGCTGTCGTGTCTGCTCACCCGCATAAAAAAAACTCCCGAGTTTGTCATGTTTGTCTGCCATTCTGTCAAATGTAACCCGTCATCCCCAGTCTGCATGTCGCCTGTCAAGTCGGGACAGCTACCGGGTAGGACAAATGAGAAAACGAAAATCGACAAATCATCCTACTAGTCGGCCAGAAAAAATGTATAAATTTAAATTTATCATACTGACTAATTCGTACCTAGAGAAGCTCCAAGTCGCCTTCCGAGAAAATGGACGGAGGGAGCGCAGTGGACGAGAGCCAACGAATTCCTCCCACTCTCCACCTGAACTCTAGTCCCGAGGGGCTCTCACCAGCTTCATCAAGATACCCTCCGGTTTCGCGCCCGTCTTCTTATACTCCTCGCCATCGTACAGCGGATTCGTCACGTTGGCCACGACCCCGACCTGGCCGCCGGCGTCACCGCACGCCAGCAGGCCCCCGTCGCCGTCGACGGCCGCCGCCAGGTCCTCGTACAGCACCGACGACGCGAGCCACGGGCTCGTATGCTTGGCCAGCGGCAGCACCGGCGCGGCCCCGGGCACCGGCAGCGTCCACTCGCCGCAGCCGCCCGCCTCCTCGCGCGGCATCGTCCAGAACGGCGTGTCGCCGGAGCGCCCGAGGAACCGCAGGTAGTCGGCGACGTACTGCACGTGCGCCCGGTCGAGGCCCTGCGATTCGCCGCCGTCGTCCTCGTAGCAGATGCGCTTGGCGCTTTCGCTGCAGATGCTGTGCGGAGAGAGCACCGACGCGGCGCTGAGGCGGCCCGCGAGGAGGAGGAGGGCGGTTCGGTAGAATAACATGGTTTTGGCGAGTAGTGCAGAGAGAGAGAGAGTGTGTGTGTGTGTGTGCGTGTGTGTGAAAGTTGGTGAGACAAAGTAGATGGTGGTGTGAGCAGATTGACAGTGGGATGCATTGACTATATAGTGTGCTGAGAATACGTCACACAGTTGGATCCTTACTGAAATTCTCGTTCAAAGCTATCTGTTCTGATTGCGATATACCACTGTAGGTACTTGTTTGCTGTTGCACTTACCACGGTTCTATAGTCGGAGACCATATCGGGCCTCGCGTGTCAGTACCACCTCAATCGTCGCTAATGGGAGTTTCAAAGCGATGCCAAGCATTTTTCTGCCGAAAAATGCTATATTCGAATATCACATGCACTTAATATGTGAGTCTAAAACTCGGGGGTTACTCCTCCGAAGCTTGGGCTGAGCATGGCTCGTCTGATACAGATGGCATCCAGGACAAATTCTTTCCATTTTCCAACCTTCACCATACGTTTCTGATCGGTAAGTTTGTCAAACTCGGGTTCATATTTGCTACCTTGGTGTCACTGCAACCGAAGAATTTGCGCCGCCTATCGAGATGGAGGTTTTTTCGAAACAAGCCCATAGAGAACAGATTTGACATCCCTAAAATCATCATATATATATAGAGACGCCCAATATCATGTACTGTAAAAAAACACCTGCTTTCGTGGCCAAGCCCATAGGGACGTCCAATGTGCGAGTGAGACGCATGGAGAATCTGTTGACGTAGTGGTTGACTCCAGGCTCGGCGCTTCCAGCCGTGACACGTCTCTGATTTGACAAGAAACCCATCCCATTTCTGGACATGGAGCGTAACATGTTGAATTTAGAAGCGTCCCTCTGTATAGTGTCCTGTAGTTTTGTTTTTCAGTTCCAATGCCGCGTTTGCGTTGTATTTCTCATGAACCAGACTGGCAAGTACAGTACCGCCCCGGAGATGGCCAAGAACGACATGGCAGACACTCAAAGCATTATCATCAAAGACGCAGCCATCAGCGGTGAGATGCCTGGCCCATTTAAAGGCGGCATCGGTCGTAACGGGCCTCCCGTATCCTGCGACGCGGAGCGCCGCTGCCCGATATGGGTGCGTCGTGATGGAGGCTGCGTTTCCCGCGACTGCCGCACCCCCGCGCATACGCGCCGCCGCCGCGTCTTCACCGGGGGCAGCAAGCCCGCCGTCATGCGATCTGGGCACGGGCCCAGGCCCATGCGTTGGAAGCGGTTCGCGACACGGGCTGTAAAATTGTCCCAGGCCCGGCGCACCGCCGCGCGCGCGCGGCGGTGCAGTTTGGGGGGATTGGAGATGGAGGAGGTATCGCTGTAGGACACGGCTGAACCAATGTCCGTCTCTTCAGTGTACTCTGAAACCCATGCTGCTGCTGCTGCGTTGCTGTGCTGACCCGTGCGGCGGCTTTGTGATGTGCAGATCCCAGCTCGATCCATCGTTGGGCAGAGGGGGAGCAGCACAGAGAATTATCGGCTGTTTTCTGAGTAGGGTAGCGGCGTTTTTGAGAATTCCTTTGCGGTGTGGAAGAGCCGGATTCGCGTAAGCTGCGATGTACTGGTTGTATCCTGAGAATCTTGAGGAACAGCGATGAGAAAGTGTTCAAATCGATACTGCAAGCCAATACATAGGAAGCAGAGAAGAAGACTAGACAAACTGAAAGCGGCGATTACATCTGTGGGTGCCGTGAAAACCTTCCTCTAGTGCATTATTTACTCACACCATAGTCGGTCACGAAGCCGTCCCGCATCTGTGTGGGAAACTTTAAGGAGGCGAACTACTCGCGCTTATATACCTTGGTGTAAACCATGGCCTTGTTGGTTCGCGCCAATGTCGGGAGTTTTGGCGTGATCACGGCCTTTCATTGTGTTGGCTGGCTGCTCGTTACCAACCTGTCTCTCGTCCAGGGAGAGAAAGACAAGAGCAGCGAGGATCCTGATGACATCTTTCCTTGACGCGTGCAGCCCACTGCAATATGATTTTTGAGCGTTAGCTTGGTACTGGAGAAGAAGCGGGAAAGGGAAGCAGGATAAGAATACGAAGAATGATAGCAGGAAAAGAAGAGAAAAGTAACAGAAAATAACAGTAATAGAAGAAAAAAGCTTCTCTCAAAACTTCACTTTTGAACGCGGACGGGCCTGGCAGGGCAATGAATGGCAGGAAACGACATACTCAAGTTGTTTTTCATTACCTACCCCGAATACATCTACTCCCCCAAGCCGCTCAGGAAGCTATCCGCCTGCTTCGTCGCTCTCCTCGCGGCCATTTCCCTTCTGCGCTCCTCCATCTCCCTCCTCCGCGCGGCCTTGCGGTCCTCGCCCTGCTGGCGGCGCGCCTCGGTGCGCGTGCGCTCCTCTTCGAGGGCAGCCATCTCGGCCTGCCGCGTGGCCTCGTCGCGGCTGAACTGGTAGAAGCCGACGCCCTTGGTGCGGACCTCCTTGTCGGCCTCGTAGTGCTTCATCGGGGGCGGCGTCACGCTGCGGTCGCGCTTGCGCGCCAGCGCCTCCATCTGCTCCGGGTCGTCGGGCGCAAACGCCATGGCCTGGATGGCGTCGCCGTGGATGAGCTGGCTCGGTGCCGCCGGGCGCGCCGACATGCGGTCCAGCTCCTCGGCGCCGAGCAGGCCGCGCCGCGCGCGCCGCTCCATGCGCTCCTTGTCGGCGCGCGTGCCGTGCCGCAGGCGGCCAAACTCGTCCTCGTACTCCATCATCTCGTCGTCCCCGCCGTCCGCCGCCGCCTCGTCGCCGGAGGAGCTGAGGTCGGAAAGGTCCTTGCCTTCGTCGTTCTCGGCCCATTTGCGGTCAAAGTCAATCAGGGGGCCCGCCTCATTGTCCTGCGGCACGTAGTCGCCTCGTTTCATCGCTGCGTAGAGGCGCGCCTTGTTCTCCATGTTGCGCTTCGCGCGGGCTCGCTCGCGCGACTCATCCTCGGTCCCGGTGACGTCTTTGAGGACGAGTTTCTCATCCTGGGCGCGTGTTTCTGCTTCCCGCTTCCGGGCCGTGTGGGTGCGAAACAGGTCGTCCTTGGGCTCCTTGGAAGGGCGGGCGCGGCCGGCGGTGGTGGCCCTTGACGAGCCGCCAGACGATGCCATAAGCGAGGTCAGCTGCGCTGTAAAGTCCAGGGAGGATGAATGGGCGGCATCCTTGCGCGGCTTCTTCTTGGGCCGCTGCCCGTAGAGATTTGGATCTTGAGGCATCTCGTGTGAGAATGTGTGTCTTTTGTGCTGGTGACGGTCTGCGGCACCGTGTGTCTGTGGAATCCAATCACATCACTCTCATATCTGCAACATCCCCTGATGCGTTTTTTGCCGTGAATATCGGGTACGAGCGAGCCTGAGTTTGTCTTGAGGATGCAGATGGTAATTTGTAGTTAGAGTTCCATCCCAAAAATCAGTCGCGAAGTGTGGTTGGTAATACCTGCTTGGGTGGGGCATGTGTCTGGACCACGCCATCGGCCGAGTGAGTTGTCTTCGAAGAACGAATAGAAATAGAAATGTATTTATATGACCAAATTCATATTCGTTGAAATATACTCCTGGTTTTTGTGGTAATTTACGCCAGCTAATGATACTGTGAATGATGAGTCTAGAATCTAACGGACTCTATTACACAATGACAAGGAAAGGATGGTAAGAACACAATTCGGCCAATGTAATTATATTGTGCGCAGTAAACCGAATCTTGTGGCGACCGCCGGGGATCTATGACAGCCTCGTGGTATCATACCATGCACACAAAAGGCTCCTTAAAGCAGTCGTCCCAGTCTGTCACCTGGTCTGCCCATATCTGTTCGAGTTTGCTCCCACATCTTGAAAACTCCACAAACAGATTCCGGCTCCGACTACCCGTGTGGAAGCATTGCGCGACAAAGGCACGGTCCTCCTCGGAGCCGCCGGCCGCCGCGACGCCGGCTACGATCAGCGGCCACAGTAGGGTGCCGTGATTGCGGATATTGTTCCATATCGCGTCCAGAAGCGTCACCAGCCTCTTCTGCAGCGCCGGAAGCATCCCGTGTACGAGACCTTGTACCCGACCGAGGGTGAGCGCCACATACAGCTGTGTTGCCGCCTGGAATATGCGGCCGGTGGCGGCCACGAGCGGGTAGTCGCCCAGGCCATGCTCTGCGGCCCATGCCTCCGGGTCGAGGGCATTTAGCGTGGCGAGCTGGGTCTGCGCTGCGTCAGATATGTCTGTTTCTGGGATGGATCCGGTGACTGCAGCGATACGGAGCTGCGTGAAGCGCGCAATGGAAATGAAGATGTCTACGGGCAGGGGCGGCTGGATGACGGTGCCGCTCTTGATGATTGTCATCATGTCCGCATCGGTAAAGAAGTCCAGGCCGCGAACCTGTCTCCCGATAGGACTTGTGGTGTTGCACATGATGGACGCTCTAGCAATGCAAACGCGGGAACAGTTAGCAAACGAAGACGTGATTTGTGTCTGCTGGCTCGGAAGCGACGCCTGGTTGGGGGTTCGAGAGAGACTTGCAGCAAGACATGCTTCAGATCCTTCAATACGTAGCCAGAAAAGGACGGAGGGTACTGTAGCAGCGCCTCGAGCCCGCCCATCTTGTCAACATAGGCGAACGCGCCGTTGAGATGGGCCTGCCACAGCGGCTCGTCGGCCTTGATGTCCATGCAGAACAGCCCAAAGATGCAAAACAGAGCGCGGTACTTTCCGGGCCCACCGTTCTCGATGCACGCGTTGGTCACGCCCAGGAGCTTCCGGTAGTAGCCAAAGTACTTGGCCCAGGTGCCGGCGAACGCGGGGTCCTCGCCGGGCCGCAGTATCCGGCCGCGGGCCGCCGAGGCCCACTGGAGCTGCTGCGTAACCATGCTGCAGATGAGGAAGACGGGCATGTGGCTCCAGGTGTCGAATCTGGGGGCGCTGGGCTGGGGGAGGTGGGCGGACTGGGCGGGCAGGAAGTGCAGCACGTCTTGTCCGGGTTGGGAGTCAGCGTCGGCGAGGGGGGAGAGAGAGAGGAGGAGGCGGAAGACGGTCCGTACAGAATCGAATGGCTTGCATATGGTCCCAGCTCGGCGGCTCGGCCTCGATGCATATACCAGGCGGGTGGGACGGCCGCGCCTCCACGGTCTTGGGAGCGATGAGCACGTTCGAGGTGGTGCGCGTCGGCATGACGACGCCGTAGCCGGAACAGTGCTTGCCGAGGCGGACGCACCGGCCACAGACGGGCTTGGCCTCGTCGCATTTGACGCGGCCGGTCCTGGAAGCGTACCGAGTACTGTGTTAGCGGGTGTCAGGGGAGCGGGACGTTGAGCTTGGTCACGTACCGGCAGGTGAAGCAGCCAGATCTGGACCGGGGAGCCCATTTCTTGTGTCGCGGGGCGTGATCCGTGGTTGCGGTGTTGACGGGAGGAAAGCCTGGAATAGGCATTTCTTCACGCCATGGACGGAAGAGTACTTGGTAATAGGTCAAGTTTTGGGGACGATTGTTGGTTGTTAACTAGGAACGAATTGCTGGGCTGGTGTGTACATGATTAGCTGACGTCCCTCCCTGGTGGGGTTGATCAGTCTAACTAACGGCGGTTGATCAATGTATTGTATTGTCTGCGATGGCTGAGCTCAACTGATTCGTTACTCTGAGAACTCTGCCAATGATTCAAAATACTGTATGTGCGGATGCGTATATTGGATGTATTATTTTTACTGCAGTGAATGGATAAAACCGCCTCTTACCTCATTACTAATGAGACGCACCTCTCTGTAGCACGTTACTCATTACTCATTTCAGCCTCACCGTTAATTATTTGTAAATCAATTACAGAAGCTTCTACAGTACTCAGGTGTCCCCTTCTGGAAGGCATGTCACCTTCTGAGGCGGGTTGAGCCTGGTAATACCTGATAGACCCAGAGCACCTGTAAAGCACGCCACCCGCCAGACCCGCTGCGCGAGAGGCCCGTTTGGAGTTTTTGAACTCGAGGTCCAACTCGTACTTTCCATTCCCCAACATCTAGACACTACCGCAGACACAATGGCGATTGAAGAAATTACAAAGTAGGTCTTTGCATCCCCGCGGCAGGGACTCTTGAGTTCCACGTCAGCCTTTGGCTAACCTACTGACCAGTGAGGACACCTTTCACGCCGCGCTCAAGGAGCACAAGGTGGTCGTCGCCGACTTCCACGCTCTCTGGTGTGGTGACTGCAAGATGATTGATCCCTTTTTCAAAAAGTACGTTGACGCCCGTTGCTCATGCGACAAAAGCCAGAGCCGTCTCTCCTCTCTGCCCCTCGTTTTTACCCCGCCATGATGACCCCCGGCGCACCCCCCATGTTGACACGGCCAACTTTCTAGACACGCGGCCGACGAAAAGTTCAAGGACGTCTACTTTTGCAAGATTGACGTCGACGTGCTCCAGGGCCTCAGCAAGGAGCTCAACGTGCGCCGCATGCCCACGTTTATCCTCTTCAAGGACGGCAGCCGCCTCGACGACGTCTTTGAGCCCAAGCCGCCGCAGCTGGACGCCTTTCTGGCCAAGGCTCTGTAAGAATTAAGGAAATACAGACGGCGACCACAGCACGATTTGAGAGACGGTTCCTTTCGCCTTTATATATAGAAAACGCACGTCTTGTAGATATGAATAAAAAAAGCGCACGAATGAGGCGCATCGCCATGGACAATGTGCACTGCTTGCATGTGCAATGACGTGATATTTGCTTCCCCCACCAAGACAACAGTGCCTCGAGGCATTTCCGAGCAACAAGGCCAGGGAATTTGGTGGTAATTTGCTAAACTATGTCCCACTGTAGGTACGTTAGCCTGAAACTCTGCCGCTGTCCCGCCGCCGGTTATCGACCCTGACGGCCTTGGTGGTGTGACGCTTTCGAAGCACCCCGCTATCGCATCTCAAAATTGACTCTCGCACCCCTCTCTCTTTTACATATTCCCATTGCTCTGCATTCTTCTCAAATCATGGCTGCCGCGAACCAAGTTTTTATTGCCGTCATCGGTAAGAATATTTCCCAACCCGTTCGCCTCCTGCAGCCGCGCTCTAATCGCTAATTTACCCAGGCGCCGGCGGCGTCGGCAAGTCCTTCTTGTCGCAGCTCCAGACGCTCGCGACCCGGCGTCCGTCGCCCAAGCTCACGCTCTGCTACATCTCGACCAGCAAAAAGGCCCTCTTCCACGACGACTATGCCGAGATCAGCATCGACAGCGCCCTTGACACCCTCGCAGCCTCCACCAAGACGCCGCCCGCGCTGGCCCAGGTCATCGAGTACCTCGCCGCCGCCCCCGCCAGGACCATCCTCGTCGACAACACCTCGTCCCAGGATGTCGCCGATCAGTACCCCCTCGCCCTCTCCCGCGGCGTGAGCATCGTCACGCCCAACAAAAAGGCCTTTTCCGGCTCCTACCAGCTGTGGAAGGACATCTTCATCGCCGCCACCGCGTCGGGTGCCAAGGTCTACCACGAGTCCTCCGTAGGCGCCGGCCTGCCCGTCATCTCCACCCTCAAGGACCTCGTCGACACCGGCGACAAGGTGACCAAGATCGAGGGCGTCTTTAGCGGCACCATGTCGTTCCTCTTCAACTCTTTTGCGCCCACCGAGGGGCAAGGCGGCAAGTGGTCCGACGAGGTGAAGAAGGCCAAGGCCCTCGGCTACACCGAGCCCGACCCCCGCGACGACCTCAACGGCCTCGACGTCGCCCGGAAGCTCACCATCCTCGCCCGTCTCGCTGGCCTGCCCGTCGAGTCGCCCACCTCATTCCCCGTCCAGAGCCTCATCCCCAAGGAGCTCGAGACGTGCACCAGCGGCGACGACTTCCTCGAGAAGCTCCCCGCGTTTGACGCACAGATGGAAGAGACCAAGGCGGCCGCCGAAAAGGCCGGCAAGGTTGTCCGTTTCGTCGGCAGCATCGACGTGGCCGCAAACGCCGTCAAGGTCGGCCTGCAAGAGTTTGACCGCTCCCACCCCATTGCTGCCCTCAAGGGAAGCGACAACATCATCAGCTTCTACACGGAGCGGTACGGCAGCAACCCGCTCATCATCCAGGGCGCCGGAGCCGGCGGCGATGTCACTGCCATGGGCGTGACGGCTGATCTAATCAAGGTTATTTCGCAGTTTCCGTAAATAATGCCCATTGTCAAAAGGATATATAAAAAAAGGACACTTGAATAGCTGGCTTGGAAAGACGAGTTAAAAAAAGACATTGAATAGTTGGCTTGGAAAGACAAATCAAAACAAAGATGCTGGTAGTCATGATTCGCTATCATCTTCGCCGCGTAGCTTGTGCCCTTGAAGCACCGTTTGTACTGATGGAAGTGGTTGTCGAAGCCTTGGGGTCAGGTTGCGCGTCGACTGGTTGAGCAAGCTCGTCAGGCGAGCGATACCAAGCCATTCTCCAGCACCAAAGAATGATGTCGATGGTGAGAAAGATGACGAGGGGAAGAATAGACACGGAACCGATGAGAAGCTAGAGGTCGCATCAGCGAAATCTACAGCGGGAAGCTGCGGATCAGTGTACATACACATGTCACGGTGACGAAGCGCACAATGGTTGACGAGTAAACAAAGAGTGCCGCGCTGTAGAGCCAGCCCGCATCTGAAGGAGACGAGGACATGACTGCGGTGTATGGTGTATGATGTCGAGGCCGAGTTCAAAATATTTTGCTTGCGCTGCGTGGACTGTCAACAAGCTCGGATGGTTCGGTGGCGCTGGCACGAGCCAGCAATGAATCAAGACCCCTGACGGGTTGCTGCAGCTCTGGCAGCCGGGGTCTGCCAAGCAGGTGACGCGGTCTACTTGGACCGAGGCAGCGGCCTTGCAATAATAACAGCAAATATAGTGACAAAATCGAATCATGTCAAGAACTGCAGTATGGTGCTAAACCTACCTTGGCAAATTTTGCAAAAAACAGGGTTCAAGTCCAAAGTATTGTTCGGCCAAATCCAGAGCTGCTAAGTAGCACCTAAGCGCTATCAGGGCACACAGCGTATTACAATAATCATAGCGTCACATTGTATCGTATCAAGTCTAGCGTAGCTACTCTATGCTGAAAATAGTGACGTTGTAACATAAGAAATTCTCTTGCCAAGTCGATACAAGACAACGAGACACATGGTCAAGCTCAAATTAGAGATCCTCGCGAGACGACCTCATCCTGACGAGCCTCTTCACTAGCTCCACGGCAGAAGCGGACGATGCACTCAATGCCAACGCGCTTGGTAAGGCTGCCGGTGATGATAGGGTTATCGTGACGTTCCGTCAGCGTTACGGACAATCATATGACCCTCAGGAGTTATAGATATAACAGCTGACACCAGCCAGTCCCATGTTGGCATAATGAGCATTGGCGGCACCAACGATAAGGGCGGCCCCGGTGATGACGCTGCTCGATGCCGTCTTCATGATTGCGATGAGAGGGTACGAAAGTAAAATTGAATTCAGGTAGATGTTTTGAGAAGTCAAGGTGAATGTGGATGATGTGTTGGATCTGAACCATTTTGTTGAGCGCAGAGAACTGGGATATCCTGACCCTTTTTAGGTTTTAGACAGACGGGAGACGGCGAAGAGCTCGGAGAGTAGAGTGATGCGACGGGATAATGAGAAATTTGTGCCACATTGATTAGCTATTGTGTGTTTGAACCACAGGGTCCAAAATGAGTGTTTAGACGGGCCATCCTGGCAATCGGCCCAATGAGAAATTCAATGCAAAAGTTCCCTACGCCAAGTGTAGCCTAGTTTATTAGGACCAATAAGGCATAATAAGAGGTAGTTATTATATTATATAAGTTCTTTCTACTAGTATAGTATATATATATACTAGGTAATAGGAGATCGTTCCTCCGGCTTCTAAGCCGTCTGTCATTACAGTTAGCTTAGCTACTTATCTGGATTGCTGGACAACGATGTAACATTGCGCTAATAAAGGATAGCCTAATGGGGTCATCTGATTTCCACTACAAATTACAGCGTGCGGGTTTGCTGCAGTGGGCGCCTCAACCCTGCAAGCTCGAAAGAAGGCTTGGGCCGCTGCCGTTGTAGCCGAGCTCCGCACAGCCTCCTCCGTCTACAAGTCTGCTGCAGTTGCAGAACAGACGGACCTCGTTGATGAAATCACAAATGAATTTCTTGTAAATGACTTTGTATATCACCTCTGCACAGGCTAGCTTCCTCCGCTACGGAGCAGGAAGTGAGGTGACGAACTGTTCTATAACTAAGGAGAAAACACGTGGTAAAAGGCTTCACAATAAAGATACAGCTTTTCCATGCCAGTCTATCTTTTCCTTTTAGACACTACACTCCCAGCTCACCCAGCCCCCCAGAAGCGTCCCTGCCTGGTAGTAGGTCCTGCACTGCAGGTATGTGTATCTCAAGATTTTGCGTGTAGTCTGCCAAGAGCATCAGCACTGTAACGGTATTGGTCCTCTGGAAACTGATTGCTTACCCTTCCAAAGTCTAGTCAGCGCCGACGCCTCCACCAAAGCCATCATCTCCGAATTATCCACCGAATACTTCGCCAAATCCTTGGTCAAAGTCGCCCTCGCCGCCGAAGAACGGCGGGTCGCGTTTCTCGGTAGCTTACTTGTCCAGCTGACCAGAAAAGAAGCCCGCGGGGTGGTTCTGGATCTGCTCATCGGTAGCAAAGGGATTAGGCTTGCCGACGCCGCCGAAGGTGTCTTGGGGTGAGCCGGCCTGAATCGGCAAGCCCTGTGGGCTGGGTTTCTTAGTAGCTCTCTTATCTAGCTGGCCAGAAAAGAAGCCCGCGGGATGGCTCTTAATCTGCTCATCGGTAGCAAAGGGATTAGGCTT